>NC_065593.1:15928913-16245163 GCF_024542745.1 Macaca thibetana thibetana
CACTTCAGCCTCCCACTGAGTAGCTGGGAGTACAGGTGCAAGCCACCAGGCCCAGCTAATTTTTGTATTTTTAGTAGAGACCAGGTTTCACCATGTTGTCCAGGCTGGTCTTGAATTCCTAGCCTCAAGTGATCCATCCACCTCAGCCTTCCTAAGTGCTGGGATTACAGGTGTGAACCACAGCGCCTGGCTGTGTTTCTCGTGTTTGCTGTGAACCCCGCCTCCCTCACCCCTTACTTACCCAACAATGGTCTCCCTGCCCGCCCCAGAGCCAGCACTGACAACTATGATCTCCAAGACTGCTACACAGCACTCACCTTCCAAACCTCACCTCCCACTTAGCTTCACTGCTGCTCTGAGCCACAGGACACTGACGGTTAGGTGAGTGGATAACTGGGGTCCATAATTATATGCTGAGCTGAAGCTGTACACATGGCAATTAGGCAATCTTCCGCTTACCCTTTAATTGCCCTTCTCGTCCACCCGCCAGCATTTGGTCTTTCACACTCAAGGGGACTTTCATACTTGAGGAGCTGTAGACTCTAGCTCTGCTACCATTATAATCTGTGTAGATGACTCACTGTTCACCTTACTAAGACAGAAGCCAAAGCCAGCTGACCTGTGCCCTCTTCAACGCTCCTCCCTCCACCTTAACTCATCTGTACAAATATATTAAGCACGTATTTATTAATATAGGCCAAGCGCTGGGAGTAGAAATAAATATGGGCCATGCCCTCAAGGACAGATATGGGCAGGTAACTGCAGCACTGTTATGGATGACACGGCATGAGGTATGGTGGAAGCCCAAGGAGACACTGGCCAATTCCCCTCTGCCAGCCCTCATTAGGTTTGTTGAAAAAGGGAACACAGACTCTAAAGGAACGGACTTCTCAGGCTGGCCAATTCTTTTTTTGTTTGGTTTTTGTTTTTTGAGATGGAGTTTCGCTCTTGTTGCCCAGGCTGGAGAGCAGTGGCGTAATCTCCGCTCACTGCAACCTCTGCTTCCCGGGTTCAAGCGATTCTCCTGCCTCAGCCTCCCGAGTAGCTGGGATTACAGGCGTGTGCCACCACACCTAATTTTTTTGTATTTTTAGTAGAGACAGGGTTTCATCATATTGGCCAGGCTGGTCTTGAACTCCTGACCTCAGATGGTCTGCCCGCCTCAGCCTCCCAAAGTGTGGGGATTACAGGTGTGAGTCACCTCACTCGGCCACCAATTCTGTTTTTGAGACAGAGTCTCACTCTGTGTCCCAGGCTGGAGTACAGCAGCACAATCTCAGCTCACTGCAACCTCCGCATCCTGGGTTCAAGCAATTCTCCTGCCCCAGCCTCCCGAGTAGCTGGGATTACAAGCACCCACCGCCATGCCCAGCTAGGTTTGTATTTTTAGTACAGATGGGGTTTCACCATGTTGGCCAGGCTGGTCTTGAACTCCTGACCTCAAGTGATCTGCCCACCTCAGCCTCCCAAAGTGCTGGGATTACAGGTGTGAGCCACTGTGCCTGGCTGAGACTGGCCAATTCCTTGTGAGGAATCAGGTGAATGAAGTACATGGCATATTGTAGTGCTCAATAAATATCTGTGCAAATGATGCTTAAATGTAGTGGGAGGAGTCAAAGGCATTCAGACAGAACAGCATGAACAGCACAGAGGCCTGAAAGCACTGCATATTTGAGCATCTGCAACCAGTGCTGGAGAGCTGGAACAGAAGGGAACATACGCCTGTAGTCAACAGGAAGTAGTGAGGTGTTTTATTTAAACTTTCACCTGCTGTGTCTCTTTCCACACAAGCTGATGGAAAATGGCTTCCTTCCACCAAGGCCGGAGCCTGGAGCAGGAAACAGCAGGGGCACTGGAGGCACAAAGACCTGGGGTCTAACACCAGCTCTATCGCTTACTAGTAGTAAAATTTTGGCCAGATGACATCACTTCTCTGAATCTAACAGGAACTATCCTCTCCCTCATGAACCTAATGCTCCAGCGAAGTAGAATAAGATGCTCTTTGTTTACACTCGTTTTCTGCTTCTCTGCCTTGTTCCTCTATGTGGGGATCTTCCACTTAAGCTCTACCCCCACAACTGGCCAGATGTCCATGTCTGTCCAGATCGATTCCACGCTTCAAGTTAAATGCCTCCTCCAGGAAGGTGTCACCATAAAGGAGATCACCCTCCTATGAACTCCCATAAGCCCTCCCTCTACAGCTCTCCAGGGTACTGCCTGTTTATTCTGTTCTCTTATTATCAATCCAAGGCTTGAGCTCCGTGAGAGATGTGTATTTCTCAATTTTAATGAGCCCTCAATTCATTGTTTTTTTAATGAATGAGTAGAATTAAATACCTATGGAAGAAACCTGATACAGGTGAAATGGCTGTTACTAGGCAATGTTGCTTATAATAAAAATGACCCCTGTAGGTTACCTGCGTTTGGAAGAGAGGGCCATGAAAGAACTCTATAAACACCCAGTAGAAGGCCATGGCTATGAACTTCCTAAAGTACAGTGTGCTCCTAATCCCAAGGCTCCCCCTGCCTGGGATCTAAAAGCAAATATATCATATCGGTTTTATGTGTGTTTGTATGATATCTATATACACACATGTACACATATATATATAGATAGATTACATGGATTATGAGAGATACTGGTTCCTATAGCACGCTTCTAGGACAGGTGGTTCCCATACCCGCTGTGTTCCCAGCCCTCACACCTCAGTTGTCACTCAGGCTAGCGACTAGCCCTTGGACCTCTGTGAAAATTCCACTGACAGACAAACCTAAGGCTGCCCTGCTATACTTTCTGCCCTGTTTCCTTCTGCAAAAGTGATGCCAGCATGGCCTATTTGGGTGTTATGACTATGAAATGACCAGCTGAATCCAAAACCACCGTGCTGATCTATCAGGAGAAGGTGTGGAGCCACACGTCCTAACTCCCAGACCAATCCTCTTGCCATGATCCTATGCTGCCTCTTCCCTTCTGACTGGCCGTTGAGTCGAAATGACTTGTTACCTTCACTTTTCTATGAAGTAAATTCCTCAGATAATAAACTGCATTAAACATTTACCTGTTTCTAGGTCATTATTTCTATCGAGGTAGGAATAAAACCAACCACAGGCCCCTCTTACCACAGACTGGGTCCCAGGAGAGGCTTACCAGACAGCTCATGAGAAGACTGGACTTTTCTTCTGTTCCTCCAGTGACTGAAAATTCAGGTGTGTGGGGACAGTGTGCACTGTGCTCATTTATACTACCCTCTAGACAGGCACGAAGCTTCTGCTCTGTCAACTCAGAAGACTAAAAAATAAAAAAGTTCAACCTCCTCTCAGTGACTTGATAGCCAACAGATGGAAAAATCCTCATTCCTCATGCCAACCAATAGAACTGTGGCTCACTGTGACGGCTTGATTCCTTGGAGCCTTAAAGACACTCGGGCCCATGACTGTGCCAAGATCTCTTAACCAATCTCCATTTAACTGCCTCTCCATATTAACCAATGCCCTCTACTGCTGTAAAACACACTGATGGCCACTCATGGCAGAAAGAACACTCAGAGGCTGTAGGCTACTTTCCAGCCTCCCTCTGCCTCTGCCCCCACCAGCTGAGTGCATCCTTACCAACAACTAGCAGTGTATGCTCCTAGGTCTGCTTGAGTTACTTGAACTTGCTACTGTAACTCAGTAACGCTAATTACTTATTATGTAAATCAGTAATACAAGGGAAAAACCATGAAGTTTTATTTTTATAAGTGGAAAGTTTAGGAAACACTCAAAAAGATGAGCTGCTTAAAAAAAATAAAAATAAAAAAAGAAAGAAAGAAAAAGAGCTATAGAATTAGGTAAAAGATGGGGGAGAAAAATTCCAAAGTTGCATACTCAGCTTCTTGATCCACTTTACAGAATTAAAATCGTAAACTCTGGACTATGTATTATAAGAGTTGTTTATGTAAAAAAGGTGACTCGGCCAGGCACAGTGGCTCATATCTGTAATCCCAACACTTCGGGAGGCCGAGGCGGGTGGATCACTTGAGGTCAGGAGTTCGAGACCAGCGTGACCAACATGGTGAAACCCCGTCTCTACTAAAAATACAAAAATCAGCCAGGTGTCGTGGCGTGTGCCTGTAATCCCAGCTACTCAGGAGGCTGAGACAGGAGATTCGCTTGAACTCGGGAGGCGGAGGTTGCAGTGAGCAGAGATCTCACCACTGCACTCCAGCCTGGGTGACAGAGTGAGATTCTATCTCAAATAAAATAAAAAATAAAACAGGTGACTCAGCTCTCCAATCAGCAGGGCCCCACTCAAAGGCTGGCAAGTAAATTTATGTTTTTGAAACTTACCATAAAACATTTTACTTTTATAATTTGCCTCTTTAATCAATTCTCAATTAACTGGCAAACTTGCAGTCCCCATCATGCCAGATAAAAGGGCTCTTTCTGTATTTTAAGATTACTGAAGGCCGGGCACAGTGACTGATGCCTGTAATCCTGGCACTTTGGGAGGCTGAGGCAGGTGGATCACAAGGTCAGGAGTTTGAGACCAGCCTGGCCAAGATGGTGAAACCACATCTCTACTAAAAATAAAAAATAAAAAAAATTAGCCGGGCGTGGTGGCAGGCACCTGTAATCCCAGCTACTTGAGAGGCTGAGGCAGGAGAATGACTTGAATCCGCAAGGCAGAGGTTGCAGTGAGCCGAAATCATGCCACTGTACTCCAGCCCGGGTGACAGAGTAAGACTGTTTCAAAAATAAATAAATAAATAAATAAATAAAAGATTACTAAAGCTTAAATTCTGAATTAGGTATGTCTTCATATATAGAAAATTTTTATGAAACGTCAGATACAGGCATTTCCAATCCCAAGCTGAGGTCTCCATAAAAACCTTAAGCAGTGGTGGCTCTCCAGGGCCCTAAAGGCCCTGATGTGTACTGTTTGCCAATTTTCATGCCACAGATATTCTCGCCATGGCCGATTTGAAGCTACCAATGTGACACCACTGAACATCAAACTGGGAAGAAATATGCACAATGGGCTCCGAGCCAGCGCTGGAGGATCTTCAAGAAAGTAGATCCGTGTGGGAAAAAGTATCATGAAATCTGTGTGTGGAACACTCACATGAGATGGGATGGACAGGCCACACTGACACACCACCACACCGCTTGTGATTCTCAGGTTGTACCTAGAAGCAGAATTAGGATCCCAGAGCATCATGGCCACCAGAACTGGATCTCCAAACCTTTTCAGGCAACAAATCTCAGGGGAGATTCCACTCACCTTGGAGTGGGGAATGGGAACGAATAATGCTGAAAAGGTTTTCAAAACTCTTACTTTGTACATACAGGACAGATGAGTGGGTTTGCCTCCCACTCAGCCAGCATGATGCTGAGACACTTTTCATCAAACTGCAAGCTCTTCTCATACTCGCGGATGATGGACTGCTCTGCAAGGCAAAGGCAGTTGGAGTGCTTCACCGTGCTTCAGCTTGCCCTGTATTTAATTCTAAGCTTCACTGCCAAAGGCTTCCTTCACACAAGGGAAAGATTTGGGCAAAACCACAATAGCCATCACTGGTTTTTACTGCTCTCTCAGGCTGGCTTCATCTTGCTAGATCCCTCTCCCTCCTCTCTGTCCCCTTTTTGTGAGCATAAGAGGTAAAGTAGGCTGAAGACCAAGGAGACAATTTTCACACACATCTCCAGAGATCATAGGAGCACAGATAGGGAATGACAGGGTCCCACAGGCAACTAAGGAAAGCTGACAAAGAGAACTGATTGCTGGCCAGACGAGGTGGCTCACACCTGTAATCCCAGCACTTTGGGAGGCTGAGGCAGGCTTGAGGTCAGGAGTTCGAAACCAGCCTGGCCAACATGGTGAAACCTCAGCTCTACTAACAAATACAAAAAATTAGCCCGGCATGTGGTGCATGCCTGTAATCCCAGCTACTCGGGAGGCTGAGGCAGGAGAATCACTTGAACCCGGGAGGCGGAGGTTGCAGTGAGCTGAGATTGCGCCACTGCACTCCAGCCTGAGCAACAAAGCGAGATTCTGTGTCAAAAAAAAAAAAAAGAGAACTGATTTCTGATGCCAGGACGACCCTGCTGAGTCAAAAGAGATCTGCTTTCCAAGTATGTCCACATACTTGGAATCTGTGTTGTTCAGAATCTGTGTGCTCATTCATTCAGCAAACATACAACAGTACCTAGTATGTGCTAGTCACAGGGGCACAAAGATGAAAAAACCGTCCTGCCCTTATTGAGCTCACAGTCTAGACATTAGGGAAGGGGTCAGAACACTACAGTCATGCTTGTTTGTTGATGTGGTGTCTATAACGGCTTTTCCACTAGAACGGCGGAGTTGAGGAGTTGTGCCAGAGACCGCATGGTCTGTAAAGTCTAAAGTATTTGCTATCTGGTTCTTCACAAAAGGTCTGCCAGCTTCTGCTTTAGAATGTTCCTATGGCTGAGGACAGCACAACGCAGTAAATCTTTGTCACTTCAGATTTATTAAATATGCCGCAAAATAAGCATTTGGTGAGGCTTATGTTTCACCACTAAGAAAGGTTTTGTAGGTGGGGGGAAGGGAAAATGAATAAAAAAAGATGATAAGGAATTTACAGTCTAACTGGAGTCAACAGCAACAGTCATTAACAACTAACACTTGCATGGCACTTATGTGTCAAATGCTATTTTAAGTCCCTTACATATATTAACTTCTTCACTATTATCCTTATTTCTAAGGTGAAGAAACTGAGGCACAGGGAAATTAAGTGCTTTGGTCGGTGCCACACAAATTAAAGTGGTAAAGCCAAGTGAATCTTAGAGGTATGACTTAAGGGTTTGCACTCTTGCCTCATCATAACAATAGCTGTTGATTACTGAAAGTTCTCTATATGCCAGGCAATGCACTAAGTCTTCTACACATGTTATTTAAGCCTTACAACAAATGTATAAGGTATTATCTCCATTTTACAGGTCATAAAAATGAAGCCTAAGGCCGGGGGCCATGCCACATGTCTATAATCCCAACACTTTGGGAGGCTAAAGTAGGAAGATGGTTTGAGTCCAGGTGTTTGAGACCAGCCTAGGCAACACAGTGAGACCCTGTCTCTACAAAAAATAAAAAAAAATTAGGATAGGCATGTTGGCTCATGCCTGTAATCTCAAAACATTGGCAGGCTGAGGTGGGGGGAATCACATGAGACCAGGGAGGAGTTCGAGACCAGCCTGGGCAACATAGTGAGACCTTGTCTCTACAAAAAATAAAAAAAATTAGCTGGGCATGGTGGTGCACACCTGTGGTCCCAGCTACTCGGGAGGCTGAGATGGGAGGATCGGTTGAGCCTAGGACGATGAAGCCACAGTGAGCCATGATCATACCACTGCACTCCAGTCTGGGCAACAGAGCAAGAACGTGTCTCAAAAAAATAAATACATAAATAATTTTTTGTCTTGTTTTAATCACCTTTGGCTTAAAAAAAAAAAAAAAAAAAAAAAAAAAAAGGTTAATAAAAAAAAATTAGCCAGGGGAGGTGGCACACGTCTATGATCCCAGCTATTCAGAAGGCTGAGGTGGGAAGATCGCTCGAGCCCAGGCGGTCAAGGCGGCAGTGGGCTGTGATCACACCACTGCATTCTAGCTTGGGCAGCAACCGTGTCTCAAAAAAAAAGAAAATAAAAGAAAAAAAAAAGACTTAGTGCATTGCCTGGCATATAGAGAGCTTTCAGTAATCAACAGCTATTGTTATGATAAGGCAAGAGCTCAAACCCTTGAGTCATACCTCTAAGATTCACTTGGCTTTACCACTTTAATTTGTGTGGCACAGACCAAATCAAATCAGGGCTACATGGAAAAAATGACTTAACTATATAAAGTACAAAATTATGCTCTCTACACAGTGCTATGGGCACCTCCCTCAAGGAGTGGATGCTCACAGGCCCTGGGGAATTAAGAGAAAATGTGGCACTTGAAATGAATAGGGCAAGGGATCAGACCACGCACTGTCACTGTATCCTGTAAAGTGGCAGGTTTACTTTTTATGTATTTATTTTTTTAAGAGACAGGATCTCACTCTGTCGGCCAGGCTGGAGTGAGGTGGTACGATTATAGCTCACTGTAACCTTAAACTCTTGGGTTCAAGTGATCCTCCTGCCTAAGCCTTCTGGATGAGGGAGGCTACAAGTATGTGCTACCACACCCAGCTAACTATTTTACTTTTGTAGAGACAGGGTCTTGTTATGTTGCCCATGACGGTCTTCAACTGGCCTCAAGCAATACTCCTGCCTAAGCCTCTCAAAGTGCTGGGATTAGAGGCATAAGCCACCACCCTCAGTGAACTATTAACCCATTAATAGAGAGGCAGGATGGTAGAAGAAACACAAGAACTGGATTCACACAACTGATTTTGCTTCCCATCTCCTCCACTTACTAGCTGTGTGACCTGCATGAGAACACCACCTTCTGTTCTACTACTACTATCTTACAGGGCAGTCACGTGGAGAAAACAGCATTCATTAAATGAGAAGTTCTTAGCACAAAGCCTAGCACCCTGGAGACCCTTATTATTGGGAAGCTAGACAGCCAAGATGTCAGAGTACAAAAAGAGCCTTTTGAACACTTGATCGATAGAGGTAGACAAAGGGGACTTATGAACTAATCCTGATTGGAGGAAAAGTCACAGCATTTGAGTAGCTAAATACAGGTAAGGAAGGACTACTCCTAGGGGTTACCTTGGTCGATCAGCTCCTGTTGAATTTCCTCCAGCACAGCCATGTCTATCAGCTCCTCCAACTGGAAGAGAAAGGGGAGGCATCAGAAGTTTGAAGTATTAATCACCAACCAAGCCCCACAATGATTCATACTTGGAGGCTGGCTTGAAGAACCCAGATTTGCCGGATAGAATCAGTCCAGTCCTCCTGCACAATACACTGACAGTGGGGTAATGCTGTCATGCTGACACGTCGTCAACAAATGATCCAACTACCCAGTGACAAAATAATGGTACCCACTTTTGGAGAGACGATATAGGGTAGGAGTTAGGTACATATTCTTCCAAGGCTATGTAATCACAGGAAAAGTTCCTAGTCTCTGCAAATCTCAGTTTCGGCCTCTGTAAAGTGGGAATAAAATCTATCTAAGAGGGTTACTGTGAGTACTAATTGTGGTAATGTAAGGCAAACATTGGTGTATTGTAGGACACATAGAAGCCACTGAATAATGCATCGTTATTACACAGTGCGTTGATAGTTTCAAACAGTTGCTCGCATTTTCTTACATAATGCTTACAATGCTGAAAACATGATCTTCTCATTTTATAAATGTGAAAACTAAACCTCAAAGAGGCAGACTGAAGTTAAGAGTCAACAGCCAAACCAGGATTCGAATTCTGGAACTCCTGACTTCGAATCCAGTGCTCTTCCTGATACACTATAAATGGTATCCTTCCCACACATGGCTCCCAACGCTGGCTGAGACTAGAATCTGAAAGTTTCTGGAGACCTTTTTAGAAAGAGATTCCTGAGGTGGGCAGATCACTGGAGGTCAGGTGTTCAAGACCAGCCTGGCCAACATGGTGAAACCCCATCCCAGCTAAAAACAGAAAAAAGATTAGCCAGGCATGGTGGCACACATCTATAATCCCAGCTACTTGGGAGGCTGAGGCAGGAGAATCGTTTGAACCCAGGAGGTGGAGGCTGTAGTGAGCCGAGATCTTGCCACTGCACTCCAGCCTGGGTGACAGAGCAAGACAAAAAAAAAAAAAGAGAGAGAGAGAGAAAGAAAGAGATTCCTAGCCTATGCCTACTAAATTATAATTTCCAAGGGTGGAGGCAAGAAATGAAATTTCTTTCTTTTTAGTTTCATAAATGATGATGTTGCAGTGATGAGCAGATCTACGGTCTGGTATTTCACAACAATTCATCTAGACAAGTCTAACATTAAGGGTAAAAAAACCTGGGTTAAAGGCTGTTGAATTCTAGGCCGGGCGCAGTGGCTCATGCCTGCAATCCCAGCACTTTTGGAGGCGGAAGCAGGTGGATCACGAGGTCAGGAGATCGAGACCATCCTGGCTAACACAGTGAAACTCCGTCTCTACTGAAAATACAAAAAATTAGCCAGGCGTGGTGGCAGGCGCCTGTAGTCCCAGCTACTCGGGAGGCTGAGGCAGGAGAATGGCGTGAACCAGGGAGGCGAAGCTTGCAGTGTGCCCAGATAGCGCCACTGCACTCCAGCCTGGGCGCCAGAGTGAGACTCCATCTCACACACACAAAAAAAGACTGTTGAATTCTAAATGGGGGTAGGGGAATGGTGGGTTTAGGGGACTCAAGTAAACAAGTAAAAAAGGACAGTAGCCGTTCTTGGTGGAGTCCTCCTGAAAACACATAGCCCAGCCTGACCTGAGCCAAGTCTTCTGGACAATTCTCCATTGACTGCAAAGCATTCCACTCTTCTTCCATCACCTCTTGCACTAGAAAGGTGTTCTGAGCATTCCCTGGCCGACTGCTTCCAGCCTGGCGGTACCTGTTTAGGAGCCTGTCCCGGCTGTTTCTCATTCTCTCCAGGCATCTCTGGGAAAAAAGAGCAAGATGGGGAGGAAAAAAAAAAAAAAAAACCATTTCTACTTTTAAAAAACACTCTTACAGTAGTTGGGAAAACATTAAAGAAAGTTTATAGACACAAAATTTCAATGATAATACTAACTAGTGTTACTTTTGCATATTCCTCTGTAGAGATACATAAAATTACAATGCTTTGTGCATGTATTTACATATAACCGTATTTTTTATTCTAGCTTGCCAGTTTCCTTAATGGTTGTGTGCATAATCTCTCGGCAGCCAATGTCCTATTACAGAACATTTATATTCCTTCCAAATTCTTGGTACTCTAGATATGGCTGGGTAGCAGCCTTCCTGCACAGCAGCGTTTCTGAACTCAGGGAGGTTCTGTCCCCCAAGGAACATTTGGCAATGCTTGGAGACATTTTTGGTTGTCACAATTCTAGTTATAGGACTATTAGCATCTAGTGGGTAGAGGCCCGAGATGTGGCTTAAACAGCCCTCCACAACATGTAAATATCTCCCTCAAAATGTCCATTGTCAAGGCTGAGAAACTCTGCTATATCTGCTATCTTTCTCGCGTCGGGTTACTTTCTTGGACATTACTTACTAGCAACCACGCTGTGTTCAGAAGAGGCCAGAACTGAAGTGGAGCGCTCTTCTAAGCCTCGGTTTACTACTCTCTAGAATAGAAATCATCTCTATCTCACAAGACGAACGTAGGCAAAGTGCCTCTCTCGGTGGCCACCTCCGCAGCAACAGTAGATAGTGTTACTGCAGAGGTGCAAAGGGTGATGTCATGACCACACTTTTTTTTTTTTTTTTTTGAGACGGAGTCTCGCTCTGTCACCCAGGCTGGAGTGCAGTGGCCGGATCTCAGCTCACTGCAAGCTCTGCCTCCCGGGTTCACGCCATTCTCCTGCCTCAGCCTCCCAAGTAGCTGGGACTACAGGCGCCCGCCACCTCGCCCGGCTAGTTTTTTGTATTTTTTAGTAGAGACGGGGTTTCACCGTGTTAGCCAGGATGGTCTCGATCGCCTAACCTCGTGGATCCGCCCGTCTCGGCCTCCCAAAGTGCTGGGATTACAGGCGTGAGCCACCGTGCCCGGCCAATGACCACACTTTAAATTCAAAACAAAACCGAATCCAAAAACAAGGCTTTCTAGGACTGGGCCGACCCGGGCTAATCCCACACTCTACAGTCAAGAGGCCTGGGTTTGAGGTCCGCTTCCACAGCAGGAGCGCTCCGGCACCTGCTCCACGGAGCAGGGCTAAGGCGAAGGCAGGGAAGACGGCGGTCGCCGGGACGGACTGGGATAGTGACCACGGCGCAAACCCCACACCCACCTGCCGGAAAGTCTCTTTCCAAGGCGGCGAGCCCACCAATTTGTACAAGGAGCGGCGGGGGGACCTCAATGACTCCGCCATCTCCTCTCCCCGGGAGACAAGGCCGCAAGCCCCGCCCCCTGACGGCGCGCACAGACCCCTGGGAGTTGTAGTTTCCGCCTGCAGACTGCTCTTGGATCGCAGAGTGTTCTGGGAAGTGTTGTATTACCGGCCGGCCCCACGTGGAAACAGATTTAGGCATCCAAGCGAAATGTGTGAGGCCAGCCCAACCTGCATTGAGGGAGGTAAGTCTTGAGGGGAAGTTCTGGATGCCTGGGTTTACCCAGATGGAGGTGTCCAATAGGCAATTAGATACACAAGTCTGTCTCTCCCCAGGTGCTAGACTTCCAGTAGCATCACCATTCCGCTGACTTCTCGTCCTGCCCCCTTGGGCTTCAGAAATAATGGTGATTGGGTGTCCCTTGGCGACGCCCCTGCCCGGTGGGCTGGCCTCGCCCTCGCCCCTCCCCTGGCACGAGCCTCTCAAGCTTCCGGGCCGCCTGCTCGATGATTGGCCGAAGCAGTGAGTGGACGGCCGCGGATTGGCTGCGCTCAGCGGCGGGCTGAGCAACTGGAGTGAGAAGAGCAGTTGGGCCAAGATGGCGGCCGCTGAAGGACTAGTGGGCGACGGCGAGCTGTGGCAGACCTGGCTGCCTAACCACGTCGTGTTCCTGCGGCTCCGGGAGGGACTGAAAAACCAGAGTCCAGCCGAAGCTGAGAAACCAGCTTCTTCGTCGTTGCCTTCGTCGCCGCCGCCGCAGTTGCTGACGAGAAACGTGGTCTTTGGCCTCGGCGGAGAGCTCTTCCTGTGGGACTCGGAAGACAGCTCCTTCTTAGTCGTTCGCCTTCGGGGCCCCGGCGGCGGCGATGAAGAGCCCGCCCTGTCCCGGTACCAGGTACTGTCAGGCCGATCTGGAAGTGACCCTCACGGGGATCTGAACTAGTTTTTTGTTCTTTCCCCTCTTGGCTGTTTTTTCATCTCGTGGCAGGCGTTCCCGCGGATTGGTTCCGACACTGCCCTACGCGGTCGCGGGGACTCAGGCTCTCTCCATGCTTACGGCCTGGAGATCTGGGAGGAAGGAAAGGACCATGGAATAATCAATAAAAATACTAGTGATGGATGAGTGCTCTGGAGATAAACAAAGCGGGGCTGAAGGGATTGAGAACGAGTGGGCGGAGTTGCTATTTTTAGTTTGGTCGGGAGAAACCTGTTCCCTGACATGACACTTACAATAGGCATAGATCGTAAGTTTCTCTTGGGTTGGGCACAGCAAGTCAGGTAGCAGGTTTCAAAGCACCACGTTTCATGCTTGACATGGAGGAGAAAGTCTCTGTTAATTCTCCTCCCCACCCCGCAACGCCCGCTTTAGAAAATAAAGCCATACCCCAAATTGGGATTTTTGTTTTTGATTAGCCAACAGCATGTGAAAATGGGCGTGATCCAGAAAGTATTACACACTTGCTGTGATCAAATATTGGTTTATGGAAATGTTTGTTTGTAATACACAGATTCTCTTAAAGATTAAAAAGTAAAGAGCTTGGTACTCATTCTAAGGTATGACATCTGTTGTGGGCCCGGTCCAACTCTTGTTACCGAGAAGTGACTTAATTTTAATAAGACGCTAGCAATGCTTCTGCAATTTTGAAAATAGGGCAAGAGTCTACGGTTTGCTTACTTAAACAGTTTCAGTTAAAAATTATCAAGGCCGGGCGCGGTGGCTCACGACGGTAATCCCAACACTTTGGGAGGCCTGGGCGGGTGGATCACCTGAAGTCAGGAAATCGAGACCAGCCTCGCCAACATGGTGAAACCTCGTCTCTACTAAAAATACAAAAATTAGCCAGGCGTGGTGGCGCGCACCTGTAATCCATCTACTCGGGTGCCCGAGGAAGGAGAATCTCTTGAACCTGGGAGGCGGAGGCTGCAGTGAGCTGAGATCTAGCCACTGCACTCCAGCCTGGGCAACAGAGCAACACTCCGTCTCAAAAAATAATAATAATAATTACCAAATGTTCAGCACACAGTATTTCGATAACATCTTATACTGCTATGTAGCATTTGACACAATTATAATTTAATTATTTATAATTACTTTTTTTTTTTTTTTTTTTTGAGACAGAGTTGGCTCTTGTTTCCCAGGCTGGAGTGCAATGACGCCATCTCGGCTCACCGCAACCTCTGCCTTCCGGTTTCAAGCGATTCTCCTGCCTCAGCTTCTGGAGTAGCTGGGATTACAGGCATCCACCACCACGCCCGACTAATTTTCGTATTTTTAGTAGAGGCGGGGTTTCACCATGTTGGCCAGGCTGGTCTCGAAGCCCTGACCTCGTGATCCACTTGCTTCGGCCTCCCAAAGTGTTGGGATTGCAGGCAGTCAGCCACTGCGCCGGCCTTTTTTTTTTTTTTTTTTTTTCTTTTCTTTTCTTTTTGAGACAGGATCTCCCTCTATTGCCCAGGCTGGAGTGCAGTGGTGCAATCTCAGCTAACTGCAACCTCCACCTCCTGGATTCAAGCGATTCTCCTGCCTCAGCCTCTTGAGTAGTTGGGTTTACAGGCCCACACCACCATACCTGGCTGCTTTTTGTATTTTTAGTAGAGACGGGGTTTCACCATGTTGACCAGGCTGATCTGGAACTCCTGGCCTCAGGTGATCCACCTGCCTTGGCCTCCCAAAGTGCTGGCATTCCTGCCGTAAGCCTTGGCGCTCTGCCTCTGTCTTTTTTTCTAGACTGTAAGCTCCAAGACAGGGGCAGGGTCTGCCCTTCTCATTTTTAAAAAATTTGTTTTATTTTTTATTTTTGAGATGGGGTCTTTCTCTGTTGCTCAGGCTACAAAATTGTTGTCCAGCATACAAAAATGCTGGAGTGCCCAGAATTTATAAGCTCTCAGTAAATATTGGTGACTCTCGGTAACCTTTCCTCCTCCAGAATCTCAAAACCTTAGAGATGGGGAAGAAAGCAGCTTATCATGAGTTGTAACTTTGGATGTTAAAAGCATGAGTAAGCTGAGTGTAGTGGCTCTAGCCTATAATCAGCACTTTAGGAGGCCAAGGTGGAGGCAGGTGGATCTTGTGAGCACAGGAACAGGTGTTCAAGACCAGCCTGGGCAACAGGAGGAAACCCCCATCTCTACAAAAAAACCCCTTTTAATTAGCTGGGCATGGTGGTGCACACCTGTAGTCCCAGCTCCTCTGGAAGCTGAGGTGGGAAGGACACTTGAGCCCCTACAGTAAAGGCTGCAGTGGGCTGCCACTGCACTCCAGCCTGGGTGACAAAGCAAGACTCCATCTCAAAAAAAAAAAAAAAAAAGAGCATGAGTTGTAACTTTAAAAACAACAACAGCAACCGAAATACTGTGATTATTGTGAATGAACTAAATTGATTGAATTGTATATGTAACAAGAAAGGTGGCCTTTGTTTGGTTTGCGTTTGACTAGGAAAATCAAGCGGAAAGAAGATGGGGGTTGAATATAGAGAAAAGAAGGAAAGACAAGGAGAAATAATTTGATTAGAATCAGCAAAGGGCAACTAAAAAAACAAAAACAAAACCAGGATTACAGACATCAGCAATTTGAAATATTGTATTTAGAACAGTCGTGTCTGTTCTAAAAGCATTTTGGCTTAGGGTGATTCTTCATACATAAAGATAAACAATACCTTGGCAGTCTCATAACATATTCCTGAAAGTAGAAAGAAAAGAAACAGATGGTCATGGGAGAACAAATAGAACCAAGAGAAGAAGAGAATTTTGAGGACATGTGGTGCTGACACAACATACCAGAATCTCATGAAAAGATCACTGTTATTAAGCCTTCATGGGTAAAGCAGCATTCTGCTTGCTACAGAAGCTCTTAAAGCCACCCTTTTTTCCCCCCCAGTTTTTGTAGAAACGAGGTCTCACTGTATTGCCCAGGCTGGTCTCAAACTTTCCTCAGCCTCCCAAAGTACTGGGATTACAGGTGTGAGACGCTGTACTTGGCCTTCAAGCCATTCTTTACTATTATATAATAATTATCATTGCTTATTAATTCTGAGTTTATGTCTATCTACTAAGCGTCTGTTGAGAGTCAGCAGTATGCCAGAATGCTAAGAATACAGAGAGGAAAGATGTAGATCTCAGGTAATTCATAGTTGTGTGGGATGAGCAAGTAAAAAGGACAATTAGAATGTAGGATGATAATAAGTATGATAGAATTATCCAGAGCATATCATTGATGTACAGAAAAGATGGCCAGGCGCAGTGGTTCACGCCTTTAATCCCAGCGCTTTGGGAGACTGAGGTGGGCAGATCAGTTGAGGCCAGGAGGCCCATCTCTACTAAAAATCAGGAGGCAGAGGTTACAGTAAGTCGAAATCGTACCACTGCACTTCAGCCTGGGCGACAGAGTGTGACTCTCAGGAAAAAAAACAACAGAAAATATGCACTTATTCCTGGCCAGAAGATCAGGGATGTTTTCTTGGGAAGAAAGTGCATAGAAGCTGAATCTCCCAAGAATGTGTAAGTCTTGTTAGCTAAAAAAGAAAAAAATCAAAAGCATTGCAAGACGAGAAACAATTGTACAAAGACACAAAGGCATGGCAAAGCATGATGATTTCCCAGAAATACAGAAATACCAATTAATCTGTTTGGAGTGTGAGGTACAAGCAGAAGAGTGGTGGAGAGTTGAGACCTGGAGTAGTAGGGTGGAGCTTGATTATAAGAAGGAACATTACGTGTAGTAGTCTCTATTTATCAAGGTAAGGAAATCTGATGCATTTTATGGAACATTCCAATCTAGATGATTTAAAAAATTTCATGGCCGGGGGCGGTGGCTCACGCCTGTAATCCCAGCACTTTGGGAGGCCAAGGCAGGTGATCATGAGTCAAGAGATCGAGACCATCCTGGCCAACATGGTGAAACCCCCGTCTATACTAAAAATACAAAAATTCCCTGGGCGTGGTGATGTGCGCCTATAGTCCCAGCTACTCAGGAGGCTAAGGCAGGAGAATCGCTTGAACCCGGGCGGCGGAGGTTGCAGTGAGCCAATAGTGGACCACTGCACTCCAGCCTGGTGACAGAGCAAGACTCCATCTCAAAAAAACATGAGGTAATGGTACAAGTGTGAGCACTTACCCAGAGTTTTATTATCCTATAATTGTTGTAAATTAAACTATTACTGTGATTTCAAGTAACTGCCATCCATATTTATATTAAAACTAACTATATTGACTGGTTTGCTTTAATTTTCAGAGATTGCTTTGCATAAATCCACCCCTGTTTGAAATCTATCAAGTCTTGTTAAGTCCAACACAACATCATGTAGCACTTATAGGAATAAAAGGACTTATGGTATTAGAATTACCTAAGAGATGGGGGAAGAATTCTGAATTTGAAGGTGGAAAATCAACAGTGAATTGTAGGTAAGTTGTATGGTATTTATCTGTATCATTTATTATATATACAGAAAATTGTTCAAGACCAGTGGTTCTTAAGCATGTTTAGTATACTGCTCTTGAAACATTAGAGCACTCCTCGTGGTCTGCAGACTGGCTTCTGTGTTACCAATGTTTATAGTATATGTGTGATTGATTGTACTTTTATTCTGCCTGAAGTACCACATTGCTCTCTCATTGGAGGCTAGGCCATTCTTTCAACTAGGTAGAAGTAAGTATTTTATATATATATATATATGTGCGTGTATATATGTGTGTGTGTATATATGTGTGTATATATATATATATATATTTTTTTTTTTGAGATGGAGTCTTGCTCTGTCACTCAGGCTGAAGTGCAGTGGCACAATCTCGGCTCACTGCAACCTCTGCCTCCTGGATTCAAGTAATTCTCGTGCATCAGCCTCCCGAGTAACTGGGATTACAGGCAAGCGCTGCCACACCCAGCTAATTTTTGTATTTTTAGTAGAGATGGGGTTTCACCATGTTGGCCAAGCTGGTCTTGAACTCCTGACCTCAAGTGATCCACCCACCTCAGCCTCCCAAAGTGTTGAGGTTATAGGTGTGAGCCACCGCACCTGGCCTATTTTTATATAATTTCTTTTTCAACAAATCCAGAAAAGTGAATCTGAAAGATCTACTCAAAAGAGTACAGATGCTTGTCAACTTACGATTGGGTCATGTCCCGATAAACCCAGTGTAAGTTGAAAATGCATTCATTGCTGACAGCACAGCAGATGATCCCTGATTTAGGATGGTTCAGCATAGGATTTTTCAACATTATGAACCCATCATAAGTCATAAGGAGCTCCTCGATTTATGATGGATTATGTACTGGTAAACCCATTGTAAAGTTGGGGATCATCTGTATAAGGTAGAAACTACTTTTAGCTCCACAACTTATAAGTTGAGTCCCCTTAAACTGTTTATTTCCTAAGTCTCTGTTTCCTCATTTTAAAAACAGGATTGATAATATCTGCCCTTGTAATTTCCTAACAGGGTTAGTAAAAGCATCAAATGAGATACTATATCTGAAAACACTTGTACTGTGTAAAATATGTATCAATTCTAAGTCAAACCATCCTAAAATGTATATATATGTATGAAATATTATATAATTTGAGGCCAGGCACGGTGGCTCACGCCTGTAATCCCACCACTTTGGGAGGCCCAGGTGGGTGGATTGCCTGAGCTCAGGAGTTTGAGACCACCCTGGGCAACATGGTGAAACCTCATCTCTACTAAAATACAAAAAATCAGCTGGGTGTGATGGCACACACCTGTAGTCCTAGCTACTCAAGAGGATAAGGCACAAGTATTGCTTAAACCCGGAAGGCGGAGGTTGCAGTGAGCCAAGATCGCACCACTGCACTCCAGCTTGAGCCACAGAGCGAGACTTCATCTCAAATAAATAAATAAATAAAATTTAATTAAATTATTAAAATAAATTATATATTTTGAGACAGAGTCTCGCTCTGTAGTCCAAGCTGGAGTGCAGTTGCATGATCTCAGCTCACTGCAACCTCCTCAGCCCAGGCTGGAGTGCAGTGGCGCGAGCTCAGCTCACTGTGGCCTCCGCCTCCTGGGTTCCAGCGATTCTCCTGCCTCAGCTTCATGGGTAACTGGGAATACAGGCACGCGCCACCACACTTGCCTAATTCTTGTATTTTTAGTGGAGACGAGGTTTCACTATGTTGACTAGGCTGATCTCAAACTCCTGACCTCAGGTGATCCACCCATCTTGGCCTCCCAAAGTGCTAAGATAAGTGTGAGCCATCGCACCCAGCCAATGTGCTATAATTTAGAAGATATTTTTATTTCAATTCTTTGATATTGTTTGAATAGATGCCTTGAATGCCCTCTCAGCATGATTTCAGGGAAATACATTTGAAGGAAAGAGAAGCAAAGAGTGTTAAAATAGAAATTCCTTTAGGGCCTTTTACGGTGGCTCACACCTGTAATTCCAGCACTTTGGGAGGCCGAGGCGGGCAGATCACCTGAGATCGGGAGTTTGAGACCAGCCTGACCAATGGCGAAACCCCCTTTCTACTGAAAACAAACAATTAGCTGGGCGTGATGGCAGGTGCCTGTAATTCCAGCTATTCGGGAGGCTGAGGCAGGAGAATCGCTTGAACCCAGTAGATGGAGGTTGCAGTGAGCCAAGATTGTGCCATTAAACTCTAGCCTGGACAACAAGAGAGAAACTCCATCTCAAAAAAAAAAAAAAAGAAGTTCCTTTAGAAGATTTTTCATCGGCTGGGCGCGGTGGCTCAAGCCTGTAATCCCAGCACTTTGGGAGGCCGAGACGGGTGGATCATGAGGTCAGGAGATCGAGACCATCCTGGCTAACACGGTGAAACCCCGTCTCTACTAAAAAATACAAAAAAAACTAGCCGGGTGAGGTGGCGGGTGCCTGTAGTCCCAGCTACTCGGGAGGCTGAGGCAGGAGAATGGCGTGGACCCGGGAGGCGGAGCTTGCAATGAGCTGAGATCGGGCCACTGCACTCCAGCCTGGGAGACAGAGCAAGACTCCGTCTCAAAAAAAAAAAAAAAAAAAAAGATTTTTCATCAAAGTTGTATAAAATGTTTTGGAAAATTATTATCTTTATTTTAGTACCACTCCAGTTGCTGAGAGATTTTTCACCAGTTCTACCTCTCTGACTCTAAAGCATGCTGCATGGTATCCAAGTGAAATACTGGATCCCCACATAGTGCTGTTAACATCAGACAACGTAATAAGGTAAATTTTATTTTTCTCTCTCTTGAAGCCTTGCAAGTGGGAAAGCTCTGTTTCTGTTTGCCAGTTAACAGCTCAACATAGAACAAAGTGAGTCATTGAATGAGTCTGCTTTTATCTGATGGCTGTTGTAACCCATTCTCAATCATAAGAATCACCTAACTGCCCTAACTTACGTGCCTTACTTACCACTATTCCTTCTCAACGAGTCTTCCTGCCTCCAAGTATCTCCTTTCCTAATCTGACACATTAGAATAATCTTTCCAAAACTCTTTCATCATGTCACCTTTTGGTGATAATGTAGCATAAAAGAAAGAGAATATAAGTATAAATTCAGAGATTTGAATTCTTGTCCCACCTCCTCTTCTGTTATCTTTGAGATCTTGAGCTTCTTTTTAGGGATGGGGGTGGCTCAGTTTCCAATCTTTTAAGTTGAGCAGGTTTGATTCAATAGTTTCTAAAGCCTCTTCTAAGCTTTGCACTCTATTATTAAATGCCCTAATGCTATGTAGATTTCTACTATATTATCAGTTAACTTTCTGGATCGTTAATTGGGAGGACTCAGCAGAAGTACAGATACCTTCAGTTTTATTTTTCTTAATCACTGCTTTTAACTGTGCTCTACTAAATCTTCCTTCACTGCTGAACGGCTCCCCCCTTAATGGTGTCTTGTACAGATCCCCATAGCTTTCTTGTTACTTCTTGTTATGAAAACAGTGTGTCCAGTTTAAAACTCTAATCTTGGCCAGTTGCAGTGGCTCACACCTGTAATCCCAGCATTTTGGGAGGCCGAGGTGGGAGGATCACTTGAGCCCCTGAGTTTGAGACCAATGTGGGCAACGCAGTGAGATCCTGTCTCTGCAGAAAAATTAGCTGGGCATAATGGCATGTGCCGGTAGTCCTAGCTACTCAGGAGACTGAGATAGGAAGATTGCTTGAGCCCAGGAGTTTGAGGCTGCAGTGAGCCATGATCATACCACTGGGTAACAGAGTGAAACCCTATCTAAAGAAAATAAAAATTTCAAAAGCTATTTGATCTCAAATCTATTTCACAACTATGTCCTGGCCCTTTTGTAGGTCAGACCTGTGTTTTGTGGGATCAGAAGCGATTGGAGAGTGTGCGGTCTGCTCTTTCACTCTTCCTCTTATCCCAGCACTTTGGAGCATAGGGTGAAGTGTAAGGAATGGGCTGCCTCCTCCTTCCCCCAAATCTAACTCCTTCAGTGTGGGGTAGGGGAGTGGGATAGGTGAGGTAGAGATCTTACCAAACTGGTAGTGATGGGGAAGTATGCCTGCTCTTGTTTTAATCTCGTTCCATCTGTCACCAGTGAACTCTGCTGATGTGGTAGTCTCTGCATAGATGGTGTGTGTGTGTGTGTGTGTGTGTGTGTGTGTGTGTGTGTGTGTGTGTGTGTGTGTGTTGGAGGGCAGTGTTGAACTTCCAGCTCTCCCCATCACTGAGGAGCTCTGGCTCCCATTGGCTCCTGTCAGTTCTCTATGCCCTGAATCCTCTCTCAAGATGGGGTACAGTATACCTTATCTGCAGGGTGTATATTCCAAGACCCCCCAGTGAATGCCTGAAACTGTAGATGGTACTGAACGTGATATGTGTGTATTGCTATGTTTTTTCGATCTAATAACTGAGACAGCTACTAAGTGACTAAGGGGCATTCAGCTAGGAAATGCACCAGTCTCCCTTGTTACAGGTACCTCCACATCTGGCTCTTTCCTAGAGCCTTCCCTGCCCACCTGTTTGGCTTTGGAGTTCAGGGCAGAGAAAGAGGGGAGGGAAAATCTTCCCAGCACAAACATTATACTGTACTCCGAAGGACTCTTTGACATCCTCTCTTCTTAGTCTTCCTTTTATATCCTATGATGGAAAAGGAGATGGTGGGAAGATAACGTAGGTACAGTTCTTAAGCCCCAGAGGAAGTGTCTGGCCCCAGATATTGAAGGTTCTTTTTTAAAATATGTGGTACTTAACACTTCTGTTTTCCTAAGCTTTGGAGATTTTGGGCTATTTCAGAGCAAAAGGAAATTTTCACCGAATGCCCTGTTACACTTTCTTTTTCTTTCACTGTTCCCCAATACAACATTATTGTCTAGTATTTATGTGTATTTTCAAGTTAGTAACGCTTGTAGGAACCTAGGAAGACTGTAATAAATGTGTATTCAAATGGATCAAATTATCATGAAAAACATTTATTAACTACTTAATGTGGCATTTTATTGATATTAGAAGAAACCAAGTTTAAAAATTCTTAGTGGCGTCAGACAAAATAAGTGATTGTAAGGGACATTGGATTTCTAAAATGACATTACTGGCCTTTTGAAAATTCTTTCCCTTTTTCACAATAGCCTTATATGCTGTGAAATATAGGTTACTTTAAAATAATTTTGGTTAAAAAAAATCAGTATCATACTTTACCTTGAGAAAATAGAGATGATATGATATTGGGTTTGTTTGTTTGGTTCTTTTTTTTTTTTAAATGGAGTCTCACTCTGTCACCCAAGCTGGAGTGCAGTGGCATGATCTTGGCTCACTCCAGCCTCCAGCTCTCTGCAACCTCCACCTCCCAGATTCAAGCGATTCTCCTGCCTCAGCCTCCCAAGCAGCTGGGATTACAGGTGTGTGCCACCACACCCAAATATTTTTTGTATTTTTAGTAGAGACAGGGTTTCACCATGTTGGCCAGGCTGGTCACAAACTCCTGACCTCAAGTGATCCGCGCACCTCAGCCTCCCAAAGTGCTAGGATTATAGGTGTGAGCCACTGTGCCCGGCCAATGTTGGGTTTTTATAGAACAAACACATAAATAGATTTGCAGGCTAAATGTCACTCACTCTGTCAGCCAGTTGGCATATAAAGAATAAGATACGGTTCTTTCTCTGGTGGGATTTGGTGTCTAATAGGCAGAGATAGATGTGTGTAGTTGAAGGAAAACTGGCAAGCTTAGGGGCAATAGTGAGATGACTGGACAAGGCGAGTATAGCTAAGGGCTCAGGACGGAAGTGACAGAGGTGCAGTGGTATGGAATAGGCTGTTAAAGAATATTGGTAAGGATAGAGAACATTTCTTCAGGTCCCAGTGAAACCTCCCTCATGTAGTTAAACAATAAATGAAGTAGACTACTTTGCAACAGCAAGATTTTTGCAAAGAAATAGTTGTGATAAGTGGTGGGAAAATTCTCAAGAACTGACTAGATGGAGAGGAAAGTGCAGTTTTGGGAAACGAAAAGAGAATTTTAAGTGCTGGTTTTCTTCTCTTTTGGTTGCTAGAATTTACTCGCTACGTGAGCCCCAGACACCCACTAAGGTGATTATACTTTCAGAAGCCGAAGAGGAAAGCCTAGTACTCAATAAAGGGTAAGTTTTTATTTGAGTCATAAAATGGTTTTTTAAATTAGCTTATTGGGATTATAAATGCAGTTTTAACATACTGCAAGGTTTTGCAGAGGTGACTAGCATGCTTTTGGTAATGTGAGAAGTAAGTGTATTTTTAGTAGAAACAGGGTTTCGTCATGTTGGCCAGGCTTGTCTGGAACTCTTGGGCTCAAGTGATCCTGCTCGTCTCAGCCTCCCAAAGTGCTGGAATTACAGGCCTGAGCCACCATTCATTTCTTTATCACCTTTCTATGTGATAAAGAAACTAAGATAATATCTTGCATTGATGTTTGCTTTCTCAGCTATATGAAATTGTGATTTCATTTTAACCATATTTGTTAACCTTGTATTGAACTAGAATCTTCCTGAATAACTACACTAAATTTTAAATGCAAAAACAGCATGGTTTTATGATTCGTCTTCTTGATATAATGTATATTTGCTGTAGAAAATTGAGAAAAATAGATCAAAGTATTAAGAAGAAATTGAAAATCTTTTGTAATCTCCTATAGCTATAGCCTGTTTCAATACAGCAGCCAAAATTTAATCAGATCATTCTACTTTAATATACAGTTTAATCAGATCAGTTTAATCAGATCATTCTACTTCCCTGCTCTCCACACCCCATTGATTTCCCAGAATCTTTACCTATAAAGGTTCCACAGGTATGCCACCTGATTGACTTTCCAGCTTCATTCCTCTCTCTGTGCCCTGGCTCTCTGCTCCAGGCACCTTGGCCTCCTTGCCATTCCACAGACGTTAAGCACTTCTACCTTAGACGTTTGCTCTCCACCTTGACTGCTCCTTCCCTAGTTAACCACAGACTTGCTTGCTTACTTCTTTCAGATCTTTGCTCATATGTCTTATCAGAGTCTTTCCCGTACCAACTAGTGTAAAGTACCACCTCCATCAGTACCCTCTTACCCTACTTGATTTTCATGATATTTTTTGAGTTTATGTTCCATCTTTATTTCTTTTTGTGGTATGTCTCTCTCTAGAGGGCAGGGCATT
Source organism: Macaca thibetana thibetana (assembly GCF_024542745.1). NCBI lineage: Eukaryota > Metazoa > Chordata > Mammalia > Primates > Cercopithecidae > Macaca > Macaca thibetana. The sequence continues at coordinate 15,953,404 of NC_065593.1, forward strand.
TGTTTAATTCACTGACATATTCCCAGACCCTAGAAAAGACCTGGCACTGAGTAGGTGCTTTGAAATTACTTGTAGAACTTACGGATCCTGCTGCTCAGAGACAACTGTTGATGTTTTCATGTGTTTTCCTGTTTCCTTTTTGCATTTGTGTGTATGTATATATTTTTGCTATTTGTATATCTGTGTATTTAAACTATTTAAGATGAGAGTAGAACCAAATAATTTTATGGCTAGCTTTTTTCACTTAATTTCATGAGTTTTTTTTTTTTTTTCTTTTGAGATGGAGTCTCACTCTGTCACTCAGGCTGGAGTGCAATGGCATGATCTTGGCTCACTCCAACCTTTGCCTCCCAGGTTCAAGTGATTCTGCCTCGGCCTCCCAAGTAGCTGGGATTACAGGCGCCCGCCACCACGCCCAGCTAATATTTGTATTTTTAGTAGAGACGGGGTTTTACCATGTTGGCCAGGCTGGTCTCGAACTCCTGACCTCAAGTGATCCACCCGCCTCAGCCTCCCAAATTGCTGGGATTACAGGCATGAGCCACAGCACCCAGCTGAGAATGTTTAAATGTTAACCTTCTTCATAATCATTTTTTGTCTTTTTAATCCATTGCCTACAAATGCTGTATATACCTACCTCCTATTATTATTTTGTGGTTTTGTTTTGGTTTTTTTTATTTTTATTTTTTGTTGTTCTTGTTTTTAACAAGTTGGTTTTTACATCTCTTTCCAGAAGGGCATATACTGCATCTCTAGGAGAGACAGCAGTGGCATTTGACTTTGGGCCATTGGCAGCAGTCCCAAAGACTCTATTTGGACAAAAAGGCAAAGACGAAGTAGTGGCATACCCACTGTACATCTTATATGAGAATGGAGAGACTTTCCTGACATACATCAGTCTGTTACACAGGTGAGTTGTGGCGGTCACCCACCTGAAATGAAAACTCAGCTTGGGCTCCAGTAGAGATCGTTGAGGCTGGACTCGGGAGCCATGTTTTTGAGTCTGTGGAAATGTTGCAGCCTTCCGATGCTTGGCTTGCATCTTTTTGAGAAAGGGTTAGTACAGATCATTTGGCCTCTCATTTCTTCATGTTATTTGGGTAAGTTCTATAGAATTCTTGGATAATCACTTATGATAGGCCTGGATTTGTGTTCACAAATTCTAGTTATCCGAACAAGTGCTTATGGTTTATCTTATATGAACAAGGCACCATGTAGACATGGTAATCTGGTATTTATGTCCCAGTTGTGGGGAGAAAGATACATACAGATGAAAAAATACTATGTATACCACAGTATTGGTACACAGACAGTCAGAACCAGAGGAAGGAGAGGTCATTCTGACTGCGAGGTTGAGGAAATTTTTGTAGAGAAGCAGCGATGTCATGTGTGACTTAGAGGGTTCATTCAGGATTAAGTGAAGTATCAAGGAAGGGTGAAGGCATTTCTGTCAAGGGCAGCATAAAGTAGAGTCTGAAAATAAGCAAGTGCAAGTGTCATTCAAGCTTCATTTATTAGACATTCTGGGCTACAGCTGAGGATTCATGTAGGGAGCATTAAGTGATAAAGCTAGAAGTATCTGCCCTAAGAAAATTTGCTGGCATTAAAAATACCTCTTTAAAGAGTGAGTGTGGATTTTTTTTTTCTGTAGGAATAGGGTAGTAGGAAGCCAGTGATGGTTTCTGAGCAGAAGGACAAAACAATTGGTTAGGAAAGGGACTGGGACAGAGACTTTTAAAGAAGCTTTTGCAAAATTGAGCTTATAATTTATGAGAGTTTGAACTTGGGTGGTAGTAGAACAGAGAGAAAAATTAAACACAGTAGATAGCAACAAAGGAAGGATAAATAAGACTTAGTTACTGTTTGGATAAGGGAGTATGCCATGAACAGAAACAGGTCAGTAAAGGCAGCTAATTGGGGGAGAAACTTTATTTTTAAGTAAATCAGTGTAAGATAGTATTGGACCAATAAAATGGAAATATTCCATGGACAGTTGGAAATACAGGATGATGAGAGACAAGAAGAATTAAAATAGAGGTATGAGAATCATCTGTCATGGTGAGAGAGTCTATACAGGATAAGAATTTGAGGGAAAACTGCAGAGGCATAAGGCTAAGGACTGAGCATTAGAGTTTATTTGCTTATAAATCGACTTAACATACTTATTCAGGGCCCACTGTGTGGCAGAAGATGGAAATACAAGATTGAAGGCAACATTCCTACCATGTGGTTCCTTATCTATCAGAAGGGCATACAACTAAACCAGTAACTATAGTACAGTGTCATGTGCTCAGGGCATCACCGGGTTCTTCAGGAGTGTGATGGAGTAAATGAGTAGACCTGCTGATGTTGGAAGACTTTGAGGAAATGCTATGACAAAAGCTTGGACTTGAAGAATTCACTAGACAGTCGGAAGTGGGTACAGAAGAGAGAAGAAAGTATGCAAAACCATAAAGATAAGAAAGATGAAAGAGCTTGACAGGTTACAGAATGGTGAGGATTCACTATTGAGTGCATTCGCCTTGCAGAAATGTTCTCTGCCTTTCACACATGAGCTCAGGAGGATTTTGTGGTAACGTTAGTACCTTCCCTTACCCCTTCTCCTCTTACTGCTGAGCCCTCATTTGTCCAAACCGTGATCTGCCTAGTAACCTTAGCCCAAAACCCAAAAGTTATCTTCATCCTTACATTTGGGACTGATCAAAGTCCCAAATTTCTGTGGATTTTGTGATTAAAATTTTTTGGAAGTATACACCAAGCTTGTCCAACTCACGGACTGTGCACAACCCAGGACAGCCTTGAATGCAGCCCAACACTTCGTAAACTTTCTTAGAACATCATGAGATTTGTTTGCGATTTTCTTTTCTTTCTTTTTTTTTTTTTAAAAAAAAATGCTCATCACCTATTGTTAGTGTATTTTCTGTGTGGCCCAAAACAATTTCCAGTGTGACCCAGGGAAGCCAAAAGATTGGGTGCCCCTGGTTATACACCCTTCTCTCCATTCCGTTGTCCGTGCATCAGAACTTCATCATCTGCCTAGGTTATTTTCTTAAATAGTTTCCCCAGATCCCATTTTGGACCCTTCCATGTCTTCCTCCCTAATACCAGATTGATTTGTAAAGTGAAGTTCCATTACTTGATTTAAACCTCTAGTGATACACTGTTACCCAGCAGACTGAATAGTTTAACATGGCATCCAAGATGATGTACTTCATAAGCCAGTCCTGGATGTCTGTCTAGCTGTTTTGCCATTGCTTTAGACCTTGTACTTTGCCTCCTATCATACTAAATAAGTTTTCTTCTTAATTCCTTGTCTTTCATGCTTCCAGGACTTTGCATAAGCTGCTCAACAACCCCCTTCCCAGAAATCATTCTTTCTCTATTTTTCTTATTTGTTTTTGATAGCTTTCTTCATTATCTTTGTATCTTTTTGTCATTCCTTTGTACACCATAAATCCTTCTGTTCTTGCACTTATCACATGGTATACTAATTCTAGTTAAATGTCTGCCTCATCAACTAAACAGTCATTCACTGGGAGAATCATCTGGCACTCAATAATAAGTATTTGTCAAATCAGATTTACTATAGGGATCCAAAGCCTTGAAGAGAAGCTACATTTCAGAAAAAAGGATTTGGTAGTCTTGGAATATAGATGGTAGTTAAAATGAGGCATAGTTTAATAAGCTCTCATTTAAGTGTGTGTTTTGAAAAAAGTCAAAGCATACAACAGAATCCTGGAGAACACCAATATTTAAGAGAAAGAAATTAGAAAAGGACATTAGAAAATTGTCTTTAAAGAGGTAGGAAGAGAGAACTATAAGAAAGAATTGTTATAGCTGTTAAGGATATTGAGTAGCAGTAATTGTTAACCAGTGATAAATGCAGCAGAAGGTTAAGTGCCTTTTGGATTTAGCAAATCTTGCAGGTGACCTTTGCCACAGTGGCTTCAGTGGAGTGGTGAAAGCATAAACCATAGCAAATTTAGGGCAAGGGTTTCCAGCCTCTGTACTATTGACATTTTGGTCTGAATTATTGTTTTAGAGGTGCTGTGCTGTAGGGGAGTGTTTAGCAGCCTCTAGCCTCTAACCACTAGATGCCAATACCTCCCCGCACATTGTGACAACCAGTTGTGACAAGCCAAAATGTCTTCAGACATTGCCATTGTCCTCTAGGGCAAAATTGTCTCTGGTTGAGAAACACCAGAGCAGTAGAATCTGAGTGGGAAAGCGAGAAGGTGGAGTATTGGGAATATCCTACATTTATAATGAGGGTATGATAGCTGGAGGAAAACAAAGTCAAAGAATGGTTTTATGGGGTGAGCAAGCTTATTGTCAACATTTCCCAAATATGTTTTTACTCCTTCTTTAGCCCTGGAAATATTGGAAAGCTGTTGGGTCCGTTGCCCATGCATCCTGCGGCTGAAGATAACTATGGTTATGATGCTTGTGCTATCCTCTGCTTACCCTGTGTCCCCAATATCTTAGTGATCGCCACTGAATCAGGAATGCTGTATCACTGTGTCGTGCTAGAAGGGGAAGAAGAAGATGACCAAGCAGTAAGTGCAGGCTGCTGTGGGTGTTTGTATCTTCGATACCTGGCACACTTCCTGACCCAATATGAATGCTTAATATATGAGAAGGAATTTTAACTTATTTATGGAACTTCTGATATTTTGGAAATTAAACAGTTAAAAAAGTAGCTGAGGCACTCTTAGCAATCTAAGTGGAAAGAAGTTAGAAGGTTGCCCAGCTTACTTGGTCCACCCGTCTGCGTGTTACTTTCTGATCTCTATATTGCAGTCTTCAGGGACAGATACAAAGAGCCTTGGAATCACTGCATCGGCTTTTTTCACAAACATCTTCTTAAAGGAAGAGAGATGTTATCTCTTCAGAATAACAGTGCAGTGCACTGTTAGGATAGAGGTGGAATTAAGAATTTGAAAGCGCTATTTGACCCAGCTTCTTTTTTTTTTTTTTTTCTGAGGCGGAGTTTCGCTCTTGGTGCCCAGGCTGGAGTGCAGTGGCATGATCTCAGCTCACTGCCACCTCTGCTTCCCAGGTTCAAGCGATTCTCTTGCCTCAGCCTCCCGAGTAGCTGGGATTACAGGCACCCACCACCATGCCTGGCTAATTTTTATTTTTAGTAGAGACAGGGTTTCACTATGTTGGCCAGGCTGGTCTCGAACTCCTGACCTCAGATGATCCACCCACCCACCTTGGCCTCCCAAAGTGCTGGGATTACAGGCATTAACAATCGCACCTGGCCCTGACCCAGCTTTTTGCCTGTTTTTAATTGTGTACATTTTTAAATTAACATGCAAGATCAAAATTACAACACTTTTTTTTTTACAGTCAGAAAAGTCCTGGGATTCCAGGATTGACCTCATTCCTTCTCTGTATGTGTTTGAATGTGTTGAGTTGGAGCTTGCTTTGAAACTGGCATCTGGAGAGGATGACCCTTTTGATTCTGACTTTTCTTGTCCAATCAAACTTCATAGAGGTAAGCTCTTCAATAAATGTAGTGCTTTCTTCCCATGATTTTTATAGTAAGACTATCATAGACTGTTCCTATGTCATGTGTTTGTTCTGTGGTTCCAGCCTTTAAAAAGTTGACTGGGGCCGGGCGCGGTGGCTCAAGCCTGTAATCCCAGCACTTTGGGAGGTCGAGACGGGCGGATCACGAGGTCAGGAGATCGAGACCATCCTGGCTAACACAATGAAATCCCGTCTCCACTAAAAATACAAAAAAATTAGCCGGGCGTGGTGGCGGCGCCTGTAGTTCCAGCTACTCGGGAGGCTGAGGCAGGAGAATGGCGGGAACCCGGGAGGCGGAGCTTGCAGTGAGCCGAGATCGCGCCACTGCACTCCAGCCTGGGCGACAGAGCGAGACTCCGCCTCAAAAAAAAAAAAAAAAAAAAAAAAAAAAAAAAGTTGACTGGGTTTTTTTAGCCTTTTAGTCACTATAGTACACATTTTGTCTAAGGCAGACTGAGCAAATTTCCAAGTTTTAAAATAGTGGTCTTTGGTCCAGATCACCCAGATTCCTAATAGTGAATTTTTCCTGGTCCTGTCAAAAGTAGAACTACCATATTATTCAGTAGTTCCACTACTGGATATGTCAAAAGGGAAGGAAATAATAGGTTGAAGAGATACCTGCACTGCCATGCCCATTGCAGTGTTATTCACAATAGCTAAGATGTTGAATCAACCTGTGTCCATCAACAGACCAAATGGATTTTTGTTGTTGTTGTTGTTGTTGTTGAGACGGTGTCTGGCTCTATCAGCCAGGCTGGAGTTTAGTGGCGCAATCTCGACTCACTGCAACCTCCACCTCCCAGGTTCAAGCGATTATTTTGGCTCAGCCTCCCAAGTAGCTGGATTACAGGTATCCACCACCATGCCTGGCTAATTTTTGTATTTTTATTTTTATTTTATTTATTCATTTATTTTGAGACGGAGTCTCGCTCTGTTGCCCAGGCTGAAGTGCAGTAGCGCGATCTCGGCTCACTGGAACCTCTGCCTCCTGGGTTCAAGCGATTCTTCTGCCTCAGCCTCCCTAGTAGCTGGGACTACAGGCACGTGCCATCACGCCCTGCTAATTTTTTTATTTTTAGTGGAGACAAGGTCTCATCATATTGGCCAGGCTGGTATTGAACTCCTGACCTCGTGATCCATCCACCTCGACCTCCCAAAGTGCTGGGATTCCAGGCGTGAGCCACCACGCCTGACAATTTTTGTATTTTTAGTAGAGGTGGGGTTTCACCATGTTGGCCAGGCTGGTCTCAAACTCCTGGCCTCAAGCAGTCCACCTGCCTCAGCCTTCCAAAAGTGCTGGGATAACAGATGTGAGCCACCACGCGCCCGGCCCCAAATGGATTTTTAAAATGTGGTGTATATACGCAGTGGAATACCATTTGGCTTTGTGTGTGTGTGTGTGTGTGTGTGTGTGTGTGTGTGTGTGTGTGTGTGATAATGATCTCACTGTCACCTAGACTGGAGTACAGTGGTGTGATCTTGGCTCACTGCAACCTTCACCCCCCAGGCTCAAACAATCCTCCCACCTCAGCCTCTGGAGTAGCTGGGACTACACGCCTAATTTTTGTATTTTTGGTACATATGGGATTTTGCCATGTCATCCAAGCTCAAACTCCTGAGCTCAAGTGATCCTCCCACCTCGGCCTCTCAAAGTGCTGGTCCACAGGTGTGAACCACCATGCCCAGCCCTATTTGGCTTTAAAAAAGAATGAAATCGTGTCATTCACTGCAACATAGGAGGATTTCAATCTTGTAGCAATTTGACCTATTCTCCTTACAGTTCTTGTTAGCCAGTTTGCCTAGTTTTGGCCTCAACTCTATACTAAAGTATAGCCAAAATATTTAAGGGGGTAGAATTCCTTACATAACAAACCAGCAAAGAGCATACATTGGGTTTGTCTAATTAAGGTATTTTGAGATTTCTGTTGTCTAAGAATTTTATAGATGAGGAAACAGACCAAATGAAGTAAAGTGACAGAAACTAATTGGTTTCCTCATATAGATACATATATCTTTGGGAAATCTTAAGTGTAGATGTAGACATTTTGTTCTTGGGTTTTTGTTTTTGTTTGTTTGTTTGTTTGTTTGTTTTCGAGATGGAGTTTTGCTCCTGTTGCCCAAGCTGGAGTGCAGTGGCACGATCTCGGCTCACTTCAACCTCTGCCCCCCAGGTTCAAGCGATTCTCCCACCTCACCCTCCCAAGTAGCTGGGATTACAGGAATGCGCCACCACACCTGGCTAATTTTTGTATTTTTAGTACAGATGGGGTTTCACCATGGTGGTCAGGCTGGTCTCGAACTCCTTATCTGTCCACCTTGGCCTCCCGCGGTGCTGGGATTTTTTTAGGCATAAGCCACCATGCCCAGCCTTTTCTTGGTTCTTCTAATGAGAGTAACATTTTCATATGTGAAACTAAGAAATTTTTGACTTGTTCATAATTGTGCTGAACAAGGCATATTATAATCACTGAGGCACACCAGATTTCTTAGTGACAAAGTGATAGTGTCTAACAGATTTCCTGTTAACTAAATGTTGGCTCTTTTTAGTAATCAGTTTGTTTTACACCCCAGTATTAAGATTTTTCTGTTGATGTTAGCACTACAGGTTTTGAAAAGTCATTTTAACAATGTTAGATTTGATGAGATGATTTGAGCCTTAAGTCTTAAAATACGGGCAAATGAAAAGAAAATTTTCAATACTTTAATTATTCAAACAGATAGATGATTCCCATAGACGAAGGTTTTTTAAACTTTTTATAGCAGAATGCTGTTTTCTAAGATGTTTTATGGAACCTCAATATATAAGACAGAAAAATAATGTATCAGCTTTAGAACATTAATATATGATAAAGTCACTAATCACAAAGTGAGACTGTTAAAGGAAAATTTAATCTAGGGGTTTTATGGGTTATTGTGCCATTTTATCAGCTTCAATATATACCTTATCTCTGTATTTTATTTTTACTTTAATAACATTATTATTTTGTCTGTTTGTTTTTTGAGATGGAGTTTCACTCTTGTTGCCCAGGCTGCAGTGCAGTGGTGCAATCTTAGCTCACCGCAACCTCCACCTCCCGGGTTTGAGCAATTCTCCTGCCTCAGCCTCAGCCTCAGCCTCCCGAGTAGCTGGGATTGCAGGTGTGAGCCACCACGCCTGGCTAATTTTGTATTTTTAATAGAGACGGGGTTTCTCCATGTTGGTCAGGCTGGCCTTGAACTCCTGACCTTAGGCGATCTGCCCACCTCAGCCTCCCAAAGGGCTGGGATTACAGGCGTGAGCCACCACACCCGGCCAGTAACATTATTAATATTAATAATAAAAATCATGAGTTACAGAGATAAATATACATAATAATAAGTATTCAATAGCTTATCTTTTAGTCTCAGGATTGTCTCACTGATACTGGGGCTCAAAGGAGGTACAGAAATATTTGTTTCAAAACCAGTTAATTAAAATTGTGTAACAACTACTCATACTTTTTAGTTATAAATGATTGTCAAACAAAAAGAGCATCCCAAACTGAAAATAACCTTTAAAACTGTCAGTCAACATTATGAAGACATACTAAACTTCACTTCTCATTTCACACCTTAGTACACTGATAGAACTGTTCCCTGAGCCGTTGTGTTAAAGTCTTTTGTGATACCTATGCTGTAGGAGTGCATTTGCTTCAACAATTTTATTTAAGTCGATGTATGCAAACATAGGTTTTCTACAGAGCTGCCATTTTAACCACCATTTTCTTTTGAAGAACTAAATAAATGCACAGAGAAAAGCACAAACGAGTTACTTGACAGCAAGTATTTATGTTTTGGTGAACCTCTTGTGTTCATATTTAGAAAATAACATTCAGATTGCGTTTTTTTATTTTTTTATTTTTTGAGACGGAGTTTTACTCTGTCGCCCATGCTGGATTGCAGTGGTGCAATCTCGGCTCACTCATTGCAACTTCTTTTTTTTTTTGAGACGGAGTCTCGCTCTGTCACCCAGGCTGGAGTGCGGTGGCCGGATCTCTGCTCACTGCAAGCTCCGCCTCCCGGCTTTACGCCATTCTCCTGCCTCAGCCTCCCGAGTAGCTGGGACTACAGGCGCTCGCCACCTCGCCCGGCTAGTTTTTTGTATTTTTAGTAGAGACGGGGTTTCACCGTGTTAGCCAGGATGGTCTCGATCTCCTGACCTCGTGATCCGCCCATCTCGGCCTCCCAAAGTGCTGGGATTACAGGCTTGAGCCACCGCGCCCGGCGCTCATTGCAACTTCTGCCTCCTGGGTTCAAGTAATTCTCCTGCCTCAGCCTCCTGAGTAGCTGGAATTACAGGCGGCTGCCACCACACCTGGCTAATTTTTGTATTTTTAGTAGAGACGGGTTTTCACCGTGTTGGTCAGGCTGGTCTCGAACTCCTGACTTCATGATCCACCCACCTCAGCCTCCCAAAGTTCTGAGATTACAGACGTGAGCCACTATGCCCAGCCATTTTTTATACTTTTCAGAATACAGGCATACCTCCTCATTTTATTGTGGTTCACAGATAGTGCTTTTTTTTTTTATTATTAAACAAATGAAAGCTGCAGCAGCCCTGCATCAAGCAAGGCTATCAGCACCATTTTCACACAGCATGTGCTCACTGTGTCTCTGCGTCAGCATTTTTTAGCAATAAAAAATGGTTAAGGTGTGTACATATTTTGGACGTAATGCTGTTGCGTACCTACTAGTATAAACATAACCTTCTGCATAGTGTAAACACAACTTTCATATGTACTGGGAGACCAAATGATTTGTGTGACTCACTTTATTTCTATATTCACTTTATTGCAATGGTCTGGAACCAAACCCACAGTATCTCTGAGGTATATCTGTACTTAAATATATTCGAAATTTGAATTCAAATTTTAAAATTTCAAAACCCCTAACAATAGGAAAGCCTTTTATAAAACCTTGCATCAACAAATGCGTTCATAGGCTACTGTGGGGTAGCCAACAAATTTGAGGTAAATTTTTTTAGTTATCCAATGGCTACTTTTGTATCATTAATTATTCCATTTGCAGATCCCAAGTGTCCTTCAAGATATCACTGTACTCATGAAGCTGGTGTACATAGTGTTGGGCTAACTTGGATTCATAAACTTCACAAATTTCTTGGATCAGGTGAGTTTACTAACTCTCTGCACTTTTAATAGATTTCAGAGGAAAAATAGATTTAATAAATTTCAGAAAAGTAGTTTGGAATAGAAAAATGATAGAGAAAATCAGTGAAACCAAAAGGTTCTTTGAAAAGATCAACGACATTTGACAAGCCTTTAGCTAGACTAACTATAATCAGGAATAAAAGCAGGGATATTAATATTGAACTTAAAGAAATAAAAGATTATAAGGGAGTATTATGAACAAAATGTATGCCATTACATAATCTAGATGGAATGGACAAATTTCAAGAAAGAAAATACCAAAACTGACTCAATCAGGGTCTGGAAGAATTTGCTTTAAAAAAAAAAAAAGGCCGGACGCGGTGGCTCACGCCTGTAATCCCAGCACTTTGGGAGGCCAAGGTGGGCGGATCACAAGGTCAGGAGATCGAGACCATCCTGGCTAACACGGTGTCTAGGTGGGAGTGCAGTGGTGCAGTCATAGGTCGCTGCAGTCTCGAACTCCTGGGCTCAAGCAATGCTCCTGCCTCAGCCCCCAAAGTATCTGGGACTAAAAGAGTAAGCCACCATGCCTGGCTAATTTTTGTGTCTTTTGTAGAGATGGGGTTTCACCATGTTGCCCAGGCTGGTCTCAAACTCATGGGCTCAAATGATCCACCTGCCTCAGCCTCCCAAAGTGCTAGGATTACAGGTGTGATCCACCGCACCCGGCCATCAAAATTTAAAACTTTTTTTCCTTCAAGGATACTATTAGAAAAGGGAAAACAGCCCACAAAATGGGAGAAAATATTTGTGTGATAATGGACTTGTATGGAGAACAATATAAAGAACCCTTAGCATTCAATACAGTTGGGCAAATAGCATATCTATAAAAAGATATACAACATCATTAGTCATTATGGAAATAAGATACCACAAAACCACAATGAGGTATCATGTCATATCTACTAGTATAGCTAAAATGAAAAAGATGGACATTAACACGTGTTGAGGATGTAGAAAAAAATGAGGACCTTTATACAGTGCTTATAGAAATGTAAAATGGTACAGTCACTTTGGAAAACAATCTGGCAGTTCCTCAAATGATTGTTCATTTACCACATTCCTGATAGTTCCAGTCCTGAGTATATTTCCAAGAGAAATGAAGACCTGTATCCACACAAATACTGGTACATGAGTGTTCATAGCAGCATTATTCATCATAGCCCAAAAGCCACATACCCAAGTGTCCATAAGCTGATGAATGGATAGATAAAATGTGGTATGTCTATACAACAGAATATTATTCAACAATAAAAAGTAATGAAGTACTGATACATGCTACAATATGGATGAACTGTGAACAGATGCTAAGTGAAAGAAGCCAGTCACAAATAACTGTATGGCTGTTTATATGAGATGTCCAGAATAGACAGATCTACAGAGACAGAAAGTAGATTAGTTGCCTAGGTCTGGAAAGTTTGGTAGAAACTGAGGAGTGATTGCTAATGGTTATGTGGATTTCTTTTGGGAAAATGAAAATATTCCAAATTGTTATGATAGGTATACAATTTTTTTGTTTGTTTTTTGTTTTTTCTTTTGAGAAGGAGTTTCACTCTTTTTGCCCAGGGTGTGGTGCAAGAGTGCACTCTCGGCTCACCGCAACCTCCGCCTCCTGGGTTGAAGCGATTCTCCTGCCTCAGCCTCCTGAGTAGCTGGGACTACAGGTGCCCACCATGTCCAGCTAATTTTTTGTGTTTTTGGTAGAGACAGTGTCTCGCCATGTTGGCCAGGCTGGTCTTGAACTCCTGACCTCAGGTGATCCACGCACCTCGGCCTCCCAAAGTGCTGGGGATTACAAGCATGAGCCACTGCACCCAGCCAGGCATACAGTTCTTACACTAGAAACTTACTGAATTGTATACTTTAATGGGTATACTTTAAATGGATGACTTGTATGGTACTGTGAATTACATTTCAAAAAGCTGTTACAGGCCAGGTGTGGTGGCTCATACCTGTAATCCCAACACTTTGGGAGGCTGAGGCAGGTAGATCATCTGAGTTCAAGAGTTCGAGACCAGTCTGGCCAACATGGTGAAACCCTGTCTACTACTTAAACCCGGGCATGGTGGCATCCACCTGTAGTCCCAGCTACTCAGGAGGCTGAGGCAGGAGAATCACTTGAATCTAGAAGGCAGAGGTTGCATTGAGCAGAGATTGGGCCACTGCACTCCAGCCTGGGCAACAGGGGGAGATTCCATTAAAAAAAAGGAAAAAAAAAACCTGTTACAGATTGAGTAACCCTACTCTGAAAATTTGAAATCCAAAACTCTTTTTTCCATCCTTGAACCTGAGTGAGCTACAAAAGTTTTTGAGTGCTGTCATGACACTCAACAGAAATGCTCATTGGAGCATTTAGGATTTTAGATTTTCAGGTAAGAGATGTTCAACTACTAAGTATAATGCACATATTCCAAAATAAAAAATATATATATATGAAATCTGAAACACTTCTGATCCCAAGCATTTTGGAAAAAGCATTATTTCCATATTTGTATGGAAATAAAATCAGTGTGGGTAAGGAACAGCCTGGAAGAGAATGATCTCATTCTTCTTAGTGAAACATTTTTGCATTTAGAGACATTACCAAGGAAAATCCTACTTTGCTTCTTGGGGCGGAAATCTAGACCCCCTGGGAAAGCACATGCCTGTGTCAGAAAAGCATAGTATTTGAGAAGCAGTGTTTCCAGACAAGAACTTAATTGCATTTAACCCAATATCATGAGCGTTTTAATTTGAGACTTGTCTAAGCATCATTTCATCTATATAATGTCTTCTGTGGTAGATGAAGAAGATAAGGATAGTTTACAGGAACTCTCTACAGAACAGAAATGCTTTGTTGAACACATCCTTTGTACGAAGCCATTGCCCTGCAGGTAAGGATTCTCCCTCCCTTGTGTATCAGAAAACAATTGTTCATTTCAGCAGCTCAGATACGTGCGTATCCATTACACTCACGTCCGCAGTATTCACTGCTGAATCATTTGAAAGTTGCAGACATGATACTTCTCCCCTAAGAGTGTCCTGCTCATCAGAAGCTTTCTCCTGCTCCAGGGCCACTCCACATACTGTTTCCTGACTGGAAGGTCCTTCCCCAGCCCCAGCCCCAGCTTGCTGTCATGTCTTGGCTAACTCGTACCCTTCTTTCTCATCTAAATGTCACTTCTTCACAGAGAACACCCTTGACTGCCCAGTCTAACTTAGGGCCCTCCTGTTCTCTTATCCCTTGTAGCACATATTATACTATTTATATTGGCATTTTTTTAATGCTTGTCACCACTACTGGGATGTATATGTTTCATGAGAGCAGAGTCTGCCCGCCCTTCACTGCATTGCTGTGTTTATTTGATGAGGTTGCCTGTGTCTCCTCTTTGAAACACACTCTTCTTGGCATCCTTGACGTCTGTCCCTCCAGGTTCTCCTTCAGTCCCTCCAGCAGTCCTTTTCTCAAGTTTCCTTCTTAGGCTGGTTCCTCTGCCTCGACTTACTGCTTACAAGTGATGCTCACAACTCTTTCCTCGGGTCTTCTCTATTCTTTCTAGGTCCTTTCCTGAGTACCTTTTGCCATAATCATGGCTTCAGTGCTGACAGTTTCCACATCCATATCGCCCCAGCCCAGACCACTCTGAACTCCAGATTCACATATCCAGATGCCTACTGGGCTCCTCCACTCAGATACCCTATAGGAACATAAAACTCCACATGTCCCCTTAACTCATCTTCTGTCTCCCCAAAAGTCTCTCTCCTACGTCCCATTTTTCTGAAGGGTGCCATATCAGCCCAGTTATCCCCAGTAGAAACCTGGAAGGTATTCTAGATACCTCCCTTTATTCTGTTCATCAATTACTGGATGTCTTCTAAGCATTCAGACATCGAGTATACACAAACATGAGACAAATAGCATACACTAAGAAATAGACATAGTCTAGGTTTGGCAATACAGAGCACCACAGGAGAAACGCTTGGTGGGGCACAAGAAGGATAGCAAACTGTACCAGCTTGAAAAGTGAACAGTGAGGCCAGGCACGGTGGCTTGCGCCTATAATCCCAGCACTTTGGGAGGCCGAAGCAGGTGGATCACAAGGTCAGGAGTTCAAGATGGCCAAGATGGTGAAACCCAGTGTCTACTAAAACCTACACAAATTAGCTGGGCACGGTGGCAGGTGCCTGCAATCGCAGCTACTCTGGAGGCTGAGGCAGGAGAATTGCTTGAACCTGGGCAGCAGAGGTTGCAGTGAGCCGAGATCACACCACTGCATTCCAGTCTGGGTGACAGAATGAGACTCCATCTCAAAAAAAAAAAAAAAGTGAACAGGGAAAATAATAAAATCCCATGTAGGCTGGGCGTGGTAGTTTACACCTATAATCCCAGCACTTTGGTGGGGTGAGACAGGAGGATCACTTGAGGCCAGGAGTTTGAGACCAGCCTGGGCAACATAGCGAGACCCTTTCTTTGCAAAAAATTTTAAAATTAGCCAGGTGAGGCCAGGCGCGGTGGCTCAAGCCTGTAATCCCAGCACTTTGGGAGGCCGAGGCAGGCAAATCACTAGGTCAGGAGTTCGAGACCAGCCTGGTCAACATGTTGAAACCCCGTCTCTACTAAAAATACAAACAAAAAAAATTAGCTGGGTGTAGTGACGGGCGCCTGTAATCCCAGCTACTCAGGAGGCTGAGGCAGGAGAATCACTTGAACCTGGGAGGTGGAGGTTGCAGTGAGCCAAGATTGCACC
Source organism: Macaca thibetana thibetana (assembly GCF_024542745.1). NCBI lineage: Eukaryota > Metazoa > Chordata > Mammalia > Primates > Cercopithecidae > Macaca > Macaca thibetana. The sequence continues at coordinate 15,968,852 of NC_065593.1, forward strand.
ACTGCACTCCAACCTGGGCAACAGAGTGAGACTACATCTCAAACAAACAAAAAAAATTAGCCAGTGTGGTAGCATGTACCTGTGGTCCCAGCTACTCAGGAGGCTGAGGTGGAAGGATTGTTTGAGCCCATGAGGTCAAGGCTGCAGTGAGTTGTGATCGCACCACTGCACTCCAGCCTTGGGCAACAGAGTGAGACCCTGTCTCCAAAAAACCCCAAAATCCTATTTATATCAATTTCAGAAACAGGTAAAATTAAACATTCCTGCCTAGGAATGAATACATAGGAAAACTGTAAAGCAAAGACGCGGTATTATGAATGTCAGAGTAGTAGCTACTTCTCTGGGGAGTGAAAGGCTATGACCAGGGAAAGTCACATGGGAGCCCTGAAGCCCCTGCAGTGTCCTGATTCTTGACCTGGATACTGATTACATAGTATATAGCCCAGTAATGTGTAGATTTCACACTGATAATAAAAAGTAAAAGTTTACAACCTTCTAGATGCCAAAAAAGTAAATGGGAGCTATGGAAGGGGAACTAGTGTGTCGACTGCTGGTTCTAAAGGGATGGAGAGAAAGAATCAGTTAAGGGGAACTGGACATTATATTGAAATGGGAGTATTTGAAATGGAAGAGACATGAGTTTGCAAGCTGAGGGGAAGTAGATAATAGGGAGATTCTGAAACGACACAGTTAATGGTACAATTTTCAGAAGGTGTGAGTGGAGGCGACATCCGCATTCAGGGGCAGTTGCGTGTTGTAGGCATGCAGGTGGGATGGGCGTGGGAGCCGCTTGGAGAGCATGTTGGCAGATTGACAGTTCCCATCTGAGGTCTCAGTTTCCAGTGTCTTCACTGAAGTGGGAAGGAAGATTGAGAGAGAGATGCAGGCTGTGCATGCTAAATGATTTCCTGTGACATTGACGTCAGGCCTCATTGAGACAGACTCGGCAGCTCTGTTCATTCAACAGTTTGTAAGCACTTAATTTGTTAGAAGTGGGCTAGATAGCTGGGGCTTATGTGCAAGTTGGAGAGACAGACAGATCTTCAGTGTAACGTGTAACTTTTGAGATTACAGTCAGCACCACTCTACAGTTAGGGATTCCTGAGTGACTTAGTGACATGGGCTCTAGACTTTAGTGTAGGGCTGTATGAAAGGTTTCCAGGCCACCACTTTTGAGGTTATGGTACTGACAGGATGTCCCAGGCAACTGTCAGCCCAGGCCTGAGAAGGCCATGACCTGTCATGTCTTTGTTCTTGGTTCCATTGCATTTGCTGCTTTGTAACTTAACTATGACTGTTTTTCCAGGCATCCGGCTCCAATTCGAGGATTTTGGATTGTCCCTGACATTCTGGGCCCCACGATGCTCTGCGTCACCAGTACCTATGAATGCCTCGTCAGGCCTTTACTGTACGTCCATTTTCTATTCTCCGCACAGCTCTCACTAATTCTGCAGTTGAGAAAATGCACTCAGTAACCAACTTGAAGCTATACAAAAGTGTGGTTTATGCTTTGGCTTCTGACTTGAGGGTTGGAAGGATAGATATTTCTGTTCCTGCCATCTCTGTAAGGTTTCATTTTAGGCATGGTTTCTGGTATCTCCTGCACCTCGCTGAGAGTCAGGAGCTTTTCTTCAGAGTGTGGGGAAAAAAATACTAAAATTGAATACCAAATTCCATTATCAATATGAGTAATAATTCTCAAGCTGTGACCATGTGCCAAGCTCAGAAGTAAGCCATGTGCCTGTACTGCCTCCTGGAATCATCAGGGCAGCCCTGTAAGGACAGTTCTGTCATTTCCATTTTATAAGAGTAGAAGCAGGGATCAAGAGGTTAGTAAATGCTAAAATCACAGGTAACAAAATAGAGTTGGGATACAGATGCAGATCTCATTGACTCAGAAGTCCATACTCATACTCTTTAATTTCTCCATCTCTGCCAGCCTGAGGGACATTGTAGAATATGTAAACTGGAATAAAGCTGAACTCAGGCTGGGTGCAGTTGTGGTTCACACCTGTAATCCCAATGCTTTGGGAGGCCCTGAGTTCGAGACCAACCTGGGCAAAATAGTGAGACCCCCATCTCTACAAAAAACAAAAAAATTAGCCAGGCATGGTGGTGCACACCTGTAGTCCTAGCTACTCAGGTGAGAGGATTGCTTAAGCCCAGGAGTTTTAGGCTGCAGTGAACCATGATCATGCCACTGCACTCCAGCCTGGGTGAGAGCAAGACCCTGTGTCTTAAAAAAAAAAAAAAAAAGCTGAACTCTTAGTCCTTCTCCTTTAAGGAAGTCAGACAAGTAAGCTATAATCACTGTCTTCCTTTTCCAACAGCCTTGGAAGATCATTCTGAGTTATATAAATGCAGGAATATGAGTACCAAAAACAAAAGTCACTGGAGCTTCAAACACTAGACACCACCCCCACCCCTAAACACCCACAGTACATTTAGTAAAATAAAACCTAGTCACACTGGCTTACTTCAGAATAAATATAAATCCCAAAGAGAAAAAATAAACATTAATTGTCTGGATACTTTTTTTTTTTTTTTTTTGAGATGGAGTCTTGCTCTGTTGCCCAAGCTGGAGTACAGTGGCATGATCTCAGCTCACTGCAACCTGTGCCTCCCGGGTTCAAGCGATTCTCCTGCCTCAGCCTCCCTAGTAGCTGGGATTACAGGCGCACACCACACCCAGCTAATTTTTATATTTTGAGTAGAGATGAGGGTTTGCCGTGTTGGCCAGGCTGGTCTTGAACTCCTGACCTCGGGTGATCCACCCACCTTGGCCTCTCGAAGTGCTGGAATTACAGGTGTGAGCCACTGCGCCCAGCCAATTATCTGGATACTTTCAGATCATATTTCTGCTAGCTCCCTGAAATACAAGTTGTCTATAAAGTAATGCTATTTGACGAACTTTCACTTTTTTTTTCTTTTTTTTTTTTTGAGACACAGGGTCTCACCCTGTCACCCAAGCTAGAGTGCAGTGATGTGTTCTCAGCTCACTGCAACCTCCACCTCCTGGGTTCAAGCGATTCTCATGCCTCAGCCACCCAAGTAGCTGAGATTACAGATGTGTGCCACCACGCCCAGCTAATTTTTATATTTTTAGTAGAGACAGGGTTTTACCACATTGGCCAGGCTGGTCTTGAATGCCTGACCTCAAGTGGTCCACCTGCCTCAGCCTCCCAAAATGCTGGGATTACAGGCGTGAGCCACCATGTCCAACCAAACATTCACATTAGAATTGTTGCCTTCAGAGTAAATCAGTTGCCATGCTGCTAAAGTTTGTGAGATCTTTTAAGCTCTTTCTGAAGTTTGAGTATTTGCACTTCAGTGAATAGTTTTTAGAAATCAAATTATAGGCCGGGCGCCGTGGCTCAAGCCTGTAGTCCCAGCACTTTGGGAGGCCGAGACGGGTGGATCACGAGGTCAGAAGATCGAGACCATCCTGGCTAACACGGTGAAACCCCGTCTCTACTAAAAATACAAAAAAACTAGCCGGGCGAGGTGGCGGGCGCCTGTAGTCCCAGCTACTCAGGAGGCTGAGGCAGGAGAATGGCGTGAACCCGGGAGGCAGAGCTTGCAGTGAGCTGAGATCCGGCCACTACACTCCAGCCTGGGCGACAGAGCGAGACTCCGTCTCAAAAAAAAAAAAAAAAAAAAAAAAAGAAATCAAATTATATAGAACCAATGTGGTATACACAGCAGTTTCCTGGCTTAATACTGGTTTTGATCAACTCTAAACCTAACAAGTAATTTATGTTTGTGGCTCTGGCTTATAAACTGGCTCTCAAGTCCTTTGCCAAGAATGCATGCTAGGTGTTTGTGCTGCCTTAATCTTTTAGAAAAGAACCAGAAATGGCAGTCAGAAATGCTTTGACAAATTAGGGGCATTGGGAGAATAAGGGTGTAGCTTCCCAAAGTGACCTTTTCTAGGTGGCAAACATGCATTCTTGCACTTTTACAAAAGTAACACCTTATTTTATATTCTGAAAGTTCTGGATTAATGTGGTTTCTGCTTTCCTGTAATACAGTAAATCACTCCATGGTAGAATTCAATTTACTTCTCTATTTTGCAGAAGTACAGTCCATCCAGCGTCTCCTCCCCTTCTTTGTACTCGAGAAGATGTTGAAGTGGCAGAGTCTCCCCTCCGTGTTCTGGCTGAAACCCCAGATTCCTTTGAAAAGCATATTAGAAGCATTTTGCAACGTAGTGTTGCCAATCCAGCATTTTTGAAGTATGCAACCTTGGGCATAGCGGTTTTATGAATGGGTTCTCTTCTGTCTTCATAATTACTGTGCATCCTTTCTGTCCTCATCTGTTTTGTACACTTTTTACTGTGATGGATTTGGAAGAAACTGGATATATTTAATCAGCTAGTGAATGGGGAACAGGGGGGAACCTGAGAATGATAAACAGGAAGTGTTTAAAAAGAAGTTAGGCTGGGCCAGGCGCGGTGGCTCACGCCTGTAATCCCAGCACTTTGGGAGGCCAAGATGGGCGGATCACGAGGTTAGGAGATCGAGACCATCCTGGCTAACACAGCAAAACCCCATCTCTACTAAAAATACAAAAAAAATTTAGCTGGGTGTGGTGGCATGCGCCTGTAGTCCCAGCTACTTGGGAGGCTGAGGCAGGAGAATAACTTGAACCTGGGAGGCAGAGGTTGCAGTGAGCCGAGATCACACCACTGCACTCCAGCCTGGGCAACAGAGCAAGACTTTGTCTCAAAAGAAGTTAGGCCGGGTACGGTGGCTCACAGCTGTAATCCCAGCACTTTGGGAGGCCGAGGCAGGCAGATCACCTGAGGTCAGGAGTTGAAGACCAGCGTAGCCAACACGGTGAAACCCCATCTCTACTAAAAATGCAATAATTAGCCAGGTGGGGTGGTGGACACCTGTAATCCCAGCTACTCGGGAGGCTGAGGCAGGAGAATCGCTTGAACCTGGGAGGCAGAGGTTGCTGTGAGCCGAGATAGCACCACTGCACTCCAGCCTGGGTGACAGAGCGAGACTCCATTTCAAAGAAATAAATTAAAAATATAAAAAGTTTACAAAGCACCTGTGACTTGAGTCTATTTTCAGTTGTTTTACTCAGCTAAGGAAAATAAAGGTAGAAACTTTGTTTTTAAGAGCTTCTGAAAAGGACCTAGCCCCTCCTCCTGAAGAATGCCTTCAGCTCCTCAGCAGAGCCACCCAGGTGTTCAGAGAGCAGTACATTCTCAAACAGGACTTGGCCAAGGAGGAGATTCAGCGGAGGTATGATGTCCTGTGCTCACAAACCATCGATCCCTGGCTGGTAACTGATGCTGTGTTATAGCCTAGACCTGGCTTCTGAGTAAACTCTATTCCTTTTTGTTCTTGAAGGGTCAAATTATTATGTGACCAAAAAAAGAAACAACTAGAAGATCTCAATTATTGTCGAGAGGAGAGGTAAGTGTCAAAAACAAGAAGAAAACAATAGGTCAGTAGGACTGGAACCATATTCTTACCCTAAGATGCTGAGCCACATTAATTGGTTTCAGCATCAAGGTGTGGACCTCAAGAGTCTCTTGTTTCTTATATCATTAGGAAAAGTCTGCGGGAAATGGCTGAGCGTTTAGCTGACAAATATGAGGAAGCTAAAGAAAAACAAGAGGATATCATGAACAGGTCAGTGGGCTGTATAACATTTAGTTACCTACTCGGGTACTAACAGTGATATTTAAGAAAATGGGCATTGGCAGGTGCTTACATACCTACAAAATTGAACTGAGCCCCCTACCTCTCCTCTGAAGAATATGTTGGGGAAAACATGAGGCTCTCCCCTAACACTTCTTATGGGGCCTACTTCAGAGACACCAGATTCATGAATTATGAGCTTGTGATTATGTTTCTCCTAATTAGCAGAGACCTTAACTTGAGATGTTTGCTTGCCTTTTCTAAAGGATGAAAAAAGTACTTCACAGTTTTCACTCTGAGCTCCCAGTTCTCTCTGATAGTGAGCGAGACATGAAGAAAGAATTACAGCTGATACCTGATCAACTTCGACATTTGGGCAATGCCATCAAACAGGTAGGAATAGATCCAAACTAGCTAAATTTAGTAATTTTTCTTAAAGCACTTATTCTACAGAAAATTTTACAAAAATGTAAAAAGAACAGATTCAAATAGATAAAATGTGTGGCAAACCACTGCCAAAATATCTATTTTGATACTTAAGGTTACTATGAAAAAGGACTATCAGCAGCGAAAGATGGAGAAGGTGTTGAGTCTTCAAAAACCCACCATTACTCTCAGTGCCTACCAGCGGAAGTGCATTCAGTCCATCCTGAAGGAGGAGTAAGTAAATACTTCCAGTCAGCTATTACTGTGAGATAGTTTTTCCTTTACAGTATGCCCCAGTCAACCTGTCTTAATAGAAACCTGGATCTTGGTATTTGCTTGTCAAGTAATTACTGGGACGAGAGCCACATGATACATAGGGGCTTAAGAAATGACTATGGTGGGAGGATTGAAAGTGATGACCTTCTAGTAACATGATTTTGTTGTGTGGCCAAACGTATTTTACAGTAATTATGTTCAAAAGTATTTCCAGTACTTGCACCATTTGCCACCTTAAATGAACAGTGAACACTATTGCTATCCATCTGAAACCTTCAGCTGTTAATTTTAGCAAAGCAGTTCTTAGATATTTCGACATTACCAGTTTAATTCTTAAGAATCCATATAAATGGTTTATTATATTTCCAAAAGTGAGTGACTTTACAATTTTACAGGGGTGAACACATAAGGGAAATGGTGAAGCAAATCAATGATATCCGCAATCATGTAAACTTCTGACACCACCAGGAGCTGACTCACACCTGAAGTGAACACCACTGAAGGCTTAAACCCATATTGTAAAACAGGTAGCATTATCTAATTTATAAAAAGGCATTTTGGATGACCTTTGGTGTGGTTGTTCATCTTTTTAAATATTTTGTTTTATAATTATTGAATAAATGTTTTTATTTAAAATTTGGATTGTGCTTTATAACTCAAGCCTACAGTTGTGTTCAGCAAGGAGTCAGGGTTATTTCACACTGCACACGGCCAGAACCTCCCTGAGCCTGTTGAGTGGTCTCTGTATCTGAGCAAGGCATTCCTGTGAGCTGTGTTTTAAAGTAGCAGCACCAGAAACATGACTCTGAGAGGGACAGAACCTAGGATTCAAAGGAAAAGACCACACAGTGTACTCGGCAGCAGCTTTTTTAATGTGAACACTTTCTTCTTAAGGACACACCTTCAGTACAGTTAACAAATGGTTACACCTGAAATCTGCTGAGAGCAGAGCTCAAGATCCACAATTGCAAAGGCCACTGCTGGCTCACTTCCTCACAGGCTGTATTACCTTCCAGAGCTGAGTGAGGCTGTGCTCTACGTCCTAACACTTGTTACTGAGTGGACATGAGGTGCAGGTTTAGCACCTTAAAGGGAGAGAAAAAGAAATAGGTTAGTATGCAGAATGTGATTTTGTCCTCACTTCGCCTTAACTCATCTTTTTATACTTGCCAATGTGAGTTCTGAAAGGTAGTACTATACCTGCTTAGAAATGGCTGACTGCCAATTAAAAGCCACATGATAAGGTAGGTTACAGGTAAGAGGTAAATCAGGTTAGACATGCATGAGAACATGTGTGCACAGACTGAATATAAGCACAGGAACACTCAAGAAACCCAACTGATCTTTTCTTTCACCTTCTAAATCAGTTCCCATTTACGCTGAAAACCCAGTGGAAAGAATTGTTTCCTACCTGGACAGTGACACAGTAGTTTGTTGCATACCAGAAGCACATTGTTAAACAAAACTTAGAGTCTCAGTTTGGGTTTTTCTACAGTATTTTCCTCCATAAAGTGAATTCCAGCAGTTTGCATTTGTCACAGTAGAGACCACTAACCATTCCCTAATTGTGATGATTTTATTACCCAGTACTGTCTTCTGGGGAAAAATATCTGTAAGGTGCTCAGTCTCAGCAGAACACTTCACTGCAAGCTCTAGTTCAGTCAGTTCAGAAAGGCTGTGAACTGCCCACCCTGATTTGCAGCACTAATTTTAATAATCTGAAGACAAATTCGCTTGGGGCTTATCCAAGGGACTAGTCTTAAACCTACGTAATTTAAATTGATTGCATTTTATAATAAAATCCCCTGTAACTCAATAGTTATATGTTTCCTTTATCTAAACCATATAGCACTCTTTATAAAGGGACTTCAAACCAATTTAAATAATGTTTCATGCGCGGCAAGCCTTTAGTACTATTTCCATAATTAATATTTATTTTTAAATTCATAATCATGAATGCAAGACTACAATAATAACCCAAGAGATGAGGTATGTAGTACTTATCATTTGTCCTATGGAAGACAGACGTACAGGAGTAAAGATCTTTAGGGCAAGTCCATAGTGACCTCATTTATAACAGACAATTCACTTTAAGTTGATGGTGGCTTTATGTGAACAAAACAATCTACCTAGTTCACTAACTCCCAGAAGCCTTCTTTCAGGTACCTTACTGTTATGCAACCAATCTCAAAAATGATTTGAAAACCATTTTACTTTTGAACCTCCTGGATGATGATCCATCCAGTGGATCTTCCTGGGACAGTACTCTCAGCAGGTATTGGTGAACGTGAATCAATCCTTTGTGCTTTCTGTAGCACTTCATAAAGTTATGGCAAAGACCTGTTTCACAGAGGCTTTCTTCACACAGGAAAGGAATCTAATGCTTGTAAAATGGCAAGGCAGATTTCCAGACTGATCAGTATTCTAACTGGCTCTCCATAAGCATTGTCCCTTACATTCCAGGTCTGGACTTAAAAGAAAAATACAAAATATCTGTCAACCTAGTTACCATTTTTGTATTTGACACATTTGAAACAAGTAGTATGTAAGCCTAATGATCCAAGTTGAAAAATAAGCAGATTTATAAATGTATACTAGAGGTTCTCAGACAAAGCTTGTTTTATTAATGTTTTTCACTGATCCAATACTAGACTAAAACACTTCAAAAGAGTAGATGGTACCAGTTCGGCTTTATCCTGGTACCTGTGGGCCCATGAAGATCATCTAAGTATGCAGAAAAAGTGCTTCCCAAGTTTCTTGTGCTTTTCCTTTAACCTTCAGCTTCCAGTATATATAGCCCTAGCCAAGTTTTCAGATCCTCATCATTAATTCACTTCCTGAATTGGTTTTGTTTGCCACAGTCCTATGGTTCTCAGGTAAGTTTCAGTAGCATTTAAGGTCCTCCAAAGCAAGATAAAATGGTAAAAGGGAAACAAAAATGTACTGAGTGAGGGAAATACAGTCAGTAGCCAATGGCCTGCTCCAAACCTTCATATTTTAATATAAAATATTCATACAGCATACTACACTTCTGTCTGCTAACTGAATACTGTTACTGATGAGCTCTAGACAACAGATAAAGCAAATTCTCTTCCAATATCTATGAACAGAAAATTCCAAACACTACTGGGATGTCGCTTTAGGGTAGGGAAATGTGTTCCAAAAATCTATATTGGAGAAAGCAGGCAAGGAAACAGCACTTTTTCCATCACCGAATCTGATCCCACGCCTGTTGGAATCAAGCCTGGCGTTATCAGTGTTCGCATTTGAAGGTCTCTGGGCTGCAGATCAGCCCGTTTGCTGTTTCCTGTGCCGCACAGTCTTCTCCCTCTAGAAGTAAGCATTTCTCCAGTCTTCCTTTTGTTGTGACTTCTCTTTCTTCAGTTAAGAGTTAAATAATAATTAATGTTGCTCTAAAGATGAGTTAAAAACCCAAAGTGCAGGCTAGAATCCTGCCATCAGGGTGTCATGTCTCAGGAAGCTGGTTAATGTCTGTCAGTTTAGTATCATTCAGAATTGCCCGGATTCTCTCCAAGGAGTCTGCTTGCCGGATCCGCTCTAACTGCACCTGGAGAAACAATGGTGAGGTAAGTACAGGTGGCTCCTGCCTAGATTTTCTGAACTGTGACTGGTTTAGCTGAGATGCAGCAGATTAACTCACCAGAGTAGCAGTCACTTCAAAGGGAGACAACAAGAACAATTAAAATTTTTAAAATAATTCCCCAAAGCTATTGCGTAACAGACTGGGATTTTTTTTTTTTTTTTTTTTTTTTTTTTTTTTTTTTTTTTTTTTTTTTTTTGAGACAGTTTCGCTCGTCACCCAGGCCAGAGTGCAATGGTGTGATCTCGGCTCACTACAACCTCCACCTCCTGGGTTCAAGCAATTCTCCTGTCTCAGCCTCCCGAGTAGCTGGGATTACAAGCACCCACTACCATGCGCGGCTAATTTTTGTATTTTTAGTAGAGATGAGGTTTCACCATATTGGTCAGTCTGATCTCGAACTCCTGACCTCAGGTGATCCACCCACCTCAGCCTCCCAAAGTGCTGGGATTACAGGCGTGAGCCACCATGCCTGGCCCAGACTAGGATTTTAAAGTGTAATGTGTTGGGATTATGGAGACAAATGAAACCTGACTCCGGACCCTGAAGAATCCACAGTTCCAGGCTGGGTGCGGCAGCTCACGCCTGTGATCCCAGCACTTTGGAAGGCTGAGGCGGGTGGATCACCTGAGGTCAGGAGTTTGAGACCAGCCTGACCAACATGGTGAAACCCCGCCTCTACTAAAAATACATAAATTAGCTGGGTGTGGTAGTGTGTGCCTGTAATCCCAGCTACCCAGGAGGCTGAGGCAGGAGAATCACTGGAACCCAAGAGGCAGAGGCTGCAGTGAGCTACTGCACTCCAGCCTGAGTGACAGAGCAAGACTCTGCTCAAAAAAAAAAAAAAAAAAAAAGAATCTGAAGTTCCATTGGGAAAAAAAACTTAGTTTTAGCACAATATTCTAAATGTCATTTTGTCATTACAGGCATTCATGGAGTGCCCAAGGGAGCACGGCAGAGGGAGGGGGCACTTAAGCCCAGCTCAGGGACCTAGAAAGGCTCCATGGAATGGATAAACCTACGCTGAGCCTTGAAAGAAAGGAGTCAGGAGGGGATGAGAGGAGGATGCTTACCAGACGGAAGACCACACTGTGGGCGAGGAACCACAAGCAGTTAAACATGAGAATGTAAAACAAGGCAGAGAGATGAGCAAAATACAGGGGTAGGCCTGGTTGGGAAGAGTCTTACATGGTATGCTAAGGAGTTTATACTTTACTCATAAGGAGGCAAAATTGGCAAAGTATAGAGAAAAAGAAAAATGGGCCAAGTGTGAAGAACACACCAGGTTTCTGGCCTGAATGATGAGGCAGACATTTGGGGTGAAGGTAGGAGCAGCCAGTCTCTAAACCTCTAGCTACTGCCAGTGGTCAAGTCAGGGATTGGCAAGGTTCTGTCCCCCAAAACTGCCTTCGTGCTCTGTATGTGGTTCCCCAAACGCCTCACCTGAAGGGTCTGTGAAAGCTTCACAAAATCTCTCTGGACTTGCTCACTGACATCTAATTCTGTCTGTAATCTCTGAGCTTTGTTCTTCTCTTCAAACATTAGTTGTTCAACGGTAGCCTAAAAAATACAAGTTTTGAATGAAGATTAATGCCAAAGGGCCAAATTACTTAGGAAATCTAGTAACTTGTAGTTACCAACTACTAGGGCAGCAAGGTGGGTGGATATCCATCATCCTCCTATACACGACCAATCTCTTTATCTATAGGGCAAGTGTGCAAGCCATCTGGACTGTTTGCTGTAGGTCCTAAGATGAACTGGGTGTGAAAAGCCAGAGGAAGAAATGGATTAAAGTGCTGCCCTTCCCCACCCCCAGCAGCTGGTGACAGTGACAATAATCAATCATCAAAACAGTTGCTGAGATCAGAATCTGTCACAGCGACAGGGATGCATACAGGATTTCCTCTAACAACATCCACAGTCAAGCACCCACCAGGAAACTTAGTGACTACGCCCCAGGCAGCCCCAGCTATCCCCAATCTCTCTCACAGAAAACTTCAGCAGGATGTGTGGGAGCCTCTAAAAACAAGCAGTTCAACAACACTGTCTGCTTTAAGGTCTGACCCCTCAGCTCACTACCCCCACAACATGCACGTTTATTCTAATGGAACTCATCAAAATGTAGGCGGCAAACCTGGTTTGATGCCATCTCTCTTAGGATTTGATACATCAGTCAGATGGAATGACATTTTCAAAGCTGCTTCTAACTGGGCAGTGCCCAGGCTTGGTCAATGGCCCTGATTGCCTACCTACTATCGGAAGCTAGCCCATGACACAGGCCTCCGGACCTGGCAGAAAAGATTTAACCCAGCTGGAATAGATCAATTCGTTTAATTTTTTTCTTTTCACAAGCTGTCAGTCTTGCCAACTTTTTAAAAGGTGACACTTCAAAGCACCAATATTTTTTCTTAACATGCAAGATGGGATCCTACCTTCTTAGCCCTACTTTTTAAAATTAAATGACCAATGAAAATACTACCTTAGCAGCAGTCTCTTTTTTTAACTGCTCTTCCAAACTGATCTTCATTTCCTGAAGACTCTCAAGCTGTTGAGACTTCTCTCTTAATGTGGACTCCAACTGTGAAAACAGAAAAAGCTGAGACAGAAACTCCCTCAGGCCCGCAGTGCACTGCCTAAAAGAGCCTAGAGCCCGGAGAATTACACCAAGACACTCAGGCTACACTGGGAATACTCTCACCCTTTCAGCTCTGTGGATCCCCTCTGTATTCTTCCTGGACTATTCTTTCATTAACCATTATTAGGCACCTACTGTATTCTAAGGCCTCAAAATGAAGAAACCAGGGGAAACAGACGTGGGAAGCATGAAGGAAGCAGCATTTAATTCTGCCAGAAAAGTTACAAAGGATTTCCTAGAGGAGATGACATTTGACTCCTACATTTTTACAGGGCAAAGACAAAGGTGACAAGGGGAGAGGATGGAGAGAGATACTCCAGTAAGAGGGAATGGACGGCACGCATTAAAAACACATGCAGGAACGGTGGCATGTTCAGCTGGCCTATAGCATGGCACATTGGGAGCCACAGGCACTGAGGCGGAGAGGTAGTGTGAGGCAGGAGAGCTCTGGCTGGGCTAAGGATACGGACTTGATCCTGTAAATAAAGGAAACCACTGGAGGGCTCTCCACTAGACTGAGATGCGAACAAGTATAATGTTTAAGTATCACCTTGATTTCAATATGGAAATGAATTAGGGACAAATTTTGGAGGCAGGGAAGTAAGTTAGGCTGTTAAAATAAGCCAGGTGAGAGTGAAGTCTGAACTCAAAGAGTGGCAGCTGGAATGGAAAGGATGAGATGTATTTCAAGCGCTGGTAATTTCTGCTCGTGCAATCTCAGAAGCAAAGTGGAAGCAGGAGGCAGACTGCAGCGGGTGGAGGGGTGGCTGGGAAGTCTGGCAGTGGACATGATCAAGACTGTGGCAACAGAAGCAAGAAGAAAGATTGGTAGCCTGAGAGAGGAGTGCAATCCAAAGACTTTTTCCTTCTGAATGGGAGACACCTGGGCCTGTTCATGCATAATGGAAAAGACCAGTCCAGAGGTAGAAGTTCAAGGCCCAGCACGGTGTGGGGACGTCTGGAGAAGTCCGGAGACATTCAAAGCACCTATGCAGTGACACACTGTGCTCAGAAGCAGGCCATCATTTTCTCTGAAGGAAAAGAGAAGGCTGGGAATAAAAGGAGAACCTGTAATTGAGGAGCCCAGGAGCTGAAGGTGGCCCTGCCTGATGCCTGAGGAGTGAGGCCAGCATCTGCTGAGAGTGAGGAGGCTGAGGTGAGATGACTCTGAAACTGCCACTGTGAGGAATGGAGGAGACGCAACTTAGAACACATGGCAGGCTGCATGAGGAGCACTGGAGGCCCATCTGGCAGCACGAGCAGGCAGTGTCACCAAGTCTGGTGGCATCAGCAGCTAGGGACAGCAGGACTAGTCCAGGGTTGGGCAGTGGTCAGGTGAGGGCAGCAGCAGGACAAGGAGTGAAAGACCGTAGGGGCAGGTGTGGTGGGAGATGAGGGGAAGAGGCAGGCCAGTAAGATGCGACCTAGGGGAAAGCAAGCAAGCCATGAAGCTGCTAAAACCAGGATAAAAGGGGAAGTTCAGAGAAGTGGAGGTCTGAATGAGGTACTCCGATGGAGAGGCCTGCAGGATGAAGAGCTGGAAGGATGGCAGATTCTGGTCAAGGAATTTAAGGCTGCAGTGAGATGTCACAGTTGGGCAAAGTGCAGCCCAGTGTGTGAGAAGGGAGAGCAGGGTGGAGGTGAAAATCTCTAAATCAAGGAACAGTGAGGTCAGGAAGTTGAATGGGGTTACTATGAAAGGTACTGATGATGTCTAAGAGGACTAAGCCAGCTAGAAAACATCATCTCTTGTTTGTAACATTTTTATACATATTTCTACTGTACCTCTAAGCATATAACATGTTATGACCATGCCTGGCCTATCTTCTCCCTACACTGGAAACTCCAAGCCACAGTCACAGCTTAGCCTTACCTCCTCCAGTTCTACACAGCCTGACACACAGGGCACTCTCAGTAAGTCACCATCACACCCTTACCCCCATGGTTTTCTTCCCGCAAGACAGAAGTTCCTTAAGGCAGGTCCCATGCCTTAACTATTTTTTATTCGTTGGGTCTACCATAGTAGGAGTCAATAAATAACCACCGGTTGCTGACAGAATTAATTTGAAACTCACGACTTACCTGTCCTTTTTCTACTTTTATTCTTTCTAATTCAGCTTTTAGGCTAGAAATGGAAGCTAGAAGGAAAAAAAAATGAGACGTATTAGCATTCATCTATTATTTTGCATGAACATTTTTTTCTTTAAAATTTTAGAACACCCCCAGAGGATTCAAATATATGCTGAACATGGGTTCTGGGGGGCTGTCTCAAAATTATCACCAAGCAATCAGCATATTCAGCGAAGGGAAAAGCAGGATCTATGCAAACGGACATGGTGTCATAAACTACTTCTAGATCACGTATCACGTCTCTGCAGGGAAACGCCACCCATCGAATCACGTTCCCCTGGGTCTGGGTTCAAGTACTGAGAATCCTATCTATGAATAATTGCCAAAGAGGCCATAGAACTCCTAAAAAGATGAGTTTTTGGCCAGGGGCAGTGGCTCACAACTGTAATCCCAGCACTTTGCAAGGCCAAGGCAGGCGGATCACCTGAGATCGGGAGTTCGAGACCAGCTTAACCAACATGCAGAAACCCGTCTCTACTAAAAATACAAAACTAGCTGGGTGTGGTGGTGCACGCCTGTAATCCCAGCTACTTGGGATACTGATACAGCAGAATGCAGAACTGCCTGAACCCAGGAGGCAGAGGTTGCAGTGAGCCAAGATCTCACCACTGCACTCCAGCCTGGGCAACAAGAGTGAAACTCCAACTCAAAAAAAAAAGACAAGTTTTTAAAATAACCAGAATTTCTGATTATTTGAATATATCAGAATATATATTCAGAATCTGAATATATCAGAATATCTATAAAAAATGGACTGAGTCTGTACGAAATTTTTTCCTATGCTTTTCTGTGTTCCAGACTCCACGGCCACATGTTACTTCTTTATTGAAGTTTTCTTTAGTGACTCTAAACTGCATCACTTTCATCTTCACCTATTTCCTCCTTGCAGTTTTCTATTTCTAGCTGCAGAGTTTCTTCAAGATTTTCTTTCAAACACTGTTCTGCTTGGATCTGCTCCTTTAGGAAAAGTATCTCGGCCTTCAGCTTTTCTTCTACGTGGTCTGCTGCCGTCCGCACGTTAATGATGTCCTCGCGATACTTTAATACCATCTCCCGCAGTGCCTGGATTCGAGAAACAAATGATTATTGCGTTTGTGAGAGTGAAAAGAAATAAAGAAGCTAAAGATTTTCTATAACCAGAATCTCAGATGCTGTTTTAATGGTTCAAAAATTAAGACTTTGACCATTAAGCCACTTAGAGCTTCAGGGCAGGTGCCATGTCAGGTTAACATTCATTATATTATAGAAAAGACATTTCTGGCCAAGTCGTATCTTCTGAGCCACATACTCTTCCCTCAAAACTGTTTCATAAGCAGAAAAATAAAAAGGTTAAGTGACTTACAATATGCCATTCAATCGAAATAATACCTTAGACTCCTCTACTATTACTTGCAGAAATTTGTGAGGCGTTAGGAAATGAAGACAAAACTCAGTAGCAAGTTCCCACTCAGTAGCAAGTGTGAACCAAGAGGATAAGGTTTACTTACTTACTTATTCATTCATTCAAACATGTACTGAACATCTACCACAGGCAAAGTACTACCTTAGGCCAGAGGCAAATAATGGCAAAGATGGCTTTCGAAGGTGGTAAGCTGTTTTTCTGTAATAAATTCAGTACATAATTTGTTTTGTTTTTCTTCCTAAATTTTAGTTCTGTCTTCTTTTAGAAAGCCTTTCAATTATATCCTAAAGCAACTCTAAAGTAAAAACGGGATTTTCAGATAATATATATAAAACAACAGTTTTTAAAATTTCTTAAGATTTATTACTGAGGCAGGTCCAAGAATCAAGGCTTACACACTGACTACATTCTTCAAGGATTCTTCGACCTTTTTTTTTCTTGAGGCAGGATCTTCCTCTGTCACCCAGACTGGAGTACGGAGTGCAATGGCATAATCCTATCTCACCACAGACTGAAATTCCTGGGCTCAAACCATCCTCCTGCCTCAGCCTCCCAAGTAGCTAGGATTATAGGCACATGCATGCCACTGTGCCCAGCTAATTTTCTTATTTTTTGTAGAGACACGGTCTCACTATGTTGCCCAGGTTGGTCTCAAACTCCTGGGCTCAAGCAAAACTCCCACTTCAACCTCCCAGTGTGCTGGGATTACAGGCAAGTGTCACTGTGCCCGGCCTGGATTCCTGGAACATTTTAAAATCTAGACTAGCAGGCAGTGGCTCACACCTGCAATCCCAGCACTTTGAGAGACCCAGGCAGGCGGATCACTTGAGATCAGGAGTTCGAGACCAGCCTGGCCGACATGGCAAAACGCCATCTCTACTAAAAATACAAAAAAAGGCCGGGCATGGTGGCTCATGCCCTGTAATCCCAGCACATTGGGAGGCCAAGATGGGCAGATCACGAGGTCAGGAGTTCAAGACCAGCCTAGCCAATATGGTGAAACCCCATCTCTACTAAAAAATATTTTTAAAAATTAGCTGGGCACAGTGGCACGCGCCTGTTGTGCCAGTACTTGGGAGGCTGAGGCAGGAGAATCACTTGAACCCGGGAGACGGAGGTTGCAGTGAGCCTAGGTTGCTCCACTGCACTCCAGCCTGGGTGACAGAGCGAGACTCCCTCTCAAAAAATAAATAAAAAATAAAAATACAAAAACAAATTAGCCCAGCGTGCTGGCACATGCCTGTAATCCCAGCTACTCGGGAGGCTGAGGCAGGAGAATCACTTGAACCCAGTAAGCAGAGGTTTCTGTGAGCCAAGATTGCACCATTGCACTTCAGCCTGGGCGACAGAATGAAACTCTGTCTCAAAAAATAAAAATTAAAAATAAAGCTTGGATAAAGTTCAGGAGACAATTATGAATGTCTCTGGGAAATCGGTTTTGTAGCCCAGGTTTACCCAACCACAGAAGAATGTAAGTGACCAAAAGTGTCATCTCTGGCCGGGCATGGTGGCTCACTTGAGGTCAGGAGCTCAAGACCAGGCTGGCAAACATGGTGAAACCCCGTCTATACTATAAATGCAAAAAATTAGCCAGGCGTGGTGGTGGGCGCTTGTTATCCCAGCTACTGGGGAGGCTGAGGCAGGAGAATCGTTTAAACCCGTGAGGCAGAGGTTGCAGTGAGCAGAGATCATGCCATTGCACTCCAGCCTGGGTGACAGATAATATCTGTCTCAAAAAGAAACACAAGTGTCATCTTTATGGACAGAATGATGGTGAGTGTGGTATAACCTTTCAAGTACCAGATACAAAAACAAACATCATAAGCAGCCAGCATGGTGACCTCTTCAAACATTTAATTTCTGGCACACTCTCAATATGGTCCCACAAAAATAACTTACACATCTTGAAAACATTAGGCTACGTGAAGAAGATGTACACAAAAGACCACATATTGTATGATTCTATTCATAGGAAAGTCCAGAATAGGGAAATCTATAGAGGCAGAAAGTAGATGAGCAGTTGCTTAAGGTTAGGGGAGGAGGAGGAATAAGGATGGTAGCTAAAGGGTGAAGTGTTACTTTCTCTTTTGTGTGTGTGTTTGTGTTTGTTTTTAGCTGGTGTACTTGGGTCACAAGGAGTTACTTTCTGAGGTGATGAAAATGTTCTAAAATGGATTGTGATGATGGTCGCACACATCACATCTGTGAGTACAGCAAAAACCACTGAACGGTACACTTGAAACGGCTGGATCGCCATGTGAATTGTATCTGAATAAAGCTGTTTACATAAAGAACATACAGCCAATTCCGAAAATGTACTTGACATTTTTGATCATGTGGAAAGTTAAGTTACCTCTGTAGTGTCTGGGAGGATGAAGTCTTCGGCTTGCTGTAGTGACACATGCAAGCTGTGCTTTCCCTGGAGACTGTCATTATCTTTCTGTAACCTCACCAGCTCTTCTGAAACCTGTTCCCGTGACTGCATCAGCACTGCCTAAAATAGAAGGAGACACTAATCACAGCCAGAAAGGTAGATCTGGTCTGGTAATAGCTACACCAGAGAAAAACAAGACCAAACTAAAGGAGTGCTGAGGATGGACGGGGTATGGTGAAGTTCTGCTAGACTTAGAAAAGGCAGTGCAGAGATTTTCTGATTTACAGCACATATTCCACAAGAGGACACGCAAAGCAGCAAGTATCTGAGGCTCATTCTCCATTGTTCCTACAAACCGCTTAAAAATACTATCTTCTGGTTGGGCGCGGTGGCTCACACCTGCAATCCCAGCACTTTGGGAGGCTGAGGTGGGTGGATTGCCTGAGGTCACAAGTTTGAGACCAGCCTGGGCAAAACAGTGAAACTCCGTCTCGACTAAAATACAAAAAATTAGCTGGGCGTAGTGGCGTGTGCCTGTAATCCGAGCAACTAGGGATTGGCTGAGGCAGGAGAATCGCTTGAACCCAGGAGGCAGAGGGTGCAGTGAGCCGAGATTGCGCCATTGCACTCCAGCCTGGGCGACAAAGCGAGACTCCATCTCGAAAAAAAAATTAATTAATAATAATATTTTCCCTCCATGTCCCTGTACTACAGAAGGACCAGGATCTCTAGTTCAACGGAAGTGGCTGACACCATCAAGCCCCGTGTCAGACGGAGCATGTGCTCTAAGACAACGCCTCTTTTCTCATGGCATGCACTCAGCAGAAAGGAGGGAGAAGCCAAGCAGCGTCTTCATTTCCCGTCATGTGTACATCTGTTCAGGCTCAGGATCACTGTGAATGGCCCAGCAGGCCCAGATACTGGAAGTCGTCAAGAGGATCTAAGCTTGGGAATCACAGAGCACTGGAGAAGCTTATTCTTTATTTTATTTTATTTTTTTGAAACAGAGTCTCCCTCTGTAGCCCAGGCTGGAATGCAGTGGCGTGATCTCAGCTCACTGCAACCTCCACCTCCCGAGTCCTTGTTCAAGCAATTCTCCTGCCTCAGCCTCCCAAGTAGCTGGAATTAGAGGCATGCACCACCACGCCCAGCTAATTTTTTTTTATTTTTAGTAGAGATGGGGTTTAACCATGTTGGCCAGGCTGGTCTCGATCTCCTGACCTCGTGATCCACCCACCTCAGCCTCCCAAAGTGCTGGGATTACAGGCGTGAGCCACCGCGCCCGGCCAGAGAAGCTTATTCTTAAAATCGGACACACTCCCACTTCTGCTTGTTGCTGTATAAAACAATTTTAGGTATTTCATATTATTTGCATCAATATAAAAGTTACCCCAGCAAATCCGAGTATAAGACAAAGCTCTCGGAAAGCATGTGGCTCCTGCTACTCTGTAATGCCAGGTCACTTACCTTAAGGGCACACATACATGTAGATTATGCTCTCATACAACATTTATTTTGCAGCTACTACTCTATGCCACGTGTTTTGCTGCCCAAAGGAAATACAGAGGTAAAAGACAAAGACTTTGTCCAATAGAGGAGAAAGACAAGTAAACCAAAAACTACAATACCATTAACTGCTATGACAGAGATTCGGTACTGCAGTGATAAAAGGCCAAAGGGGTACCTAATTTGGGGCAGGAAATTGGGGAAAGAGTTAACGAACACTTCCCAGAGGAGGTGATGACTGAGCTGCATCCTGAAGGACAAACAGGCTAGAGACAGGCAGTCAAGGCCATGCATATGCTCTGGCTAAATCCCACTGGCTCTTACTGTCTTCAGACTAGAATCCACTGTGCTTTATGATCACTTTCAACCCATTTACAACAAAATATTAGCATCCCACCACCTTGTGGATATGAAAGAAGAGAAAAAACAATATGTATATATTTGCTTGTTTTTGTAAAGAGAAAAACAGAAAGATAAGCCAAAAATAAATTCAAATGATTACGTATGAGAGTGGGTGGAAATGGGGTGAAAAGGATAGGGAATGGAAATGGAGTATTTATTTTTATACTTTTGATTATGAACCATATTGCATATTCAAAACATAAATCAAAAAAGAAAAATCAAATATGAAAATGTAACATAAAGAGAAACAAATGGAGCTAACTATATGTCAAATTCCTAATACAACCACAGAGAGAACAACTAACATTTGAACAGAGTACTTAAACTGTAAACCCTTATCTGAGATACAGTCTACGGGCAGAAAGAACTATAAAGAAATGTTGACCTTAGTAGATTTGCTGTTGGTAGCAATGTTGATATAGTCATTCTGGAACTATTTTGTCCCCACCTTAAGCAAGTGATCAAATTTAACATCCTCAGTAACGGAAGCACTCATCATTAACGTGCCTCATGATGTTAGGAACCTCCCATTGAACCATTTCATCTACACAGTATTCGTGCCAAGATGTCTAACCTGAATCACATCACAAGGAGATAATCAGACAAATGAATTCTACAAGACAGCTGGCCTAAAAACAAAGCAATCGGCCTGGATTCTTAAAAATAAAAAAAGAGTGGGAGCCTGTTCTAGATGAAAAGTGACTAAGGCGACATGACAACAAGATGAAATTATGTGATCCTTGATTGGTTCCTGGATCAAAATATAGAAAATATAAAAAGGAAAACCACCACTAAAAAATAATCAAGGACTTATTGGGACAACTGGTTAAATTTTAAGGATGTAATAATAGTACTGTAGCAATGCAGAACAACTCTTTGTTTTAGGAAATACATACTAAAATACCTATGACTATCATATCTACAATAACTCCAAATAGTCCAGCAAAAAACACAAACCAAGACATACATACACACACATCATATACCTACAAACATACACAGAAAGACTAAGAACAAGGGCAAGCATGCACTAAGGTGGTGAGTGTCTCTTACTCATGGTAATTTCAACAAAATGGTCATGTATTAGAGTTCATAGGACCTCAACCTTAATTTCAACAATTCTCCAGTGTCACTCACACACATTCGTTTTAAGTGAAACCAGCTTGAAAAGTGTCTGCAAAGGCTGATGGGTTTTAAAAGACAAGAAGGAGGCTGGGTGCAGTGGCTCACGCCTGTAATCCCAGCACTTTGGGAGGCCAGTGCAGGTGGATCACCTGAGGTCAGGAGTTCGAGACCAGCCCGACCAACATGCAGAAACCCTGTCTCTACTAAAAATACAAAATTAGCCAGGCATGGTGTTGCGCACCTGTAATCCCAGCTACTTGGGAGGCTGAGGCAGGAGAATCACTTGAACCCAGGAGAAGGAGATCAGGCCATTGCACTCCAGCCTAGGCAACAAGAGCAAAACTTCATCTCAAATAAAAAAACAGACAAGAAGGAAAAAGATGCAAGGGGACAAAGGAGTGTAGGAGGCTCACCACTATGAAACTGTCAGTATTTAACAATGATCTTTACGCCAGTGTTATTATTTTGTATTGTCTAATTAGAGAAAACATATGAAACTATGGATCAATGATTAGGATGAGATGCTTCCCTACAGACCAGGTTTAAGATTTAGGGATCAGTTCATAGGCCAGATGCTGACCTAATGCCAATTAAAAACATTCAATGACCATTCCACCCAAGGCTTTTTTTTTCAAACTGTCATCCCCGGGTAAGCATCAGCTTTGGAGAATCACCCCAGCAGGGCCACCTCTAATTTAGCTGGAGGCATGAGATGTAGGCTCCAACTTTGAGAAAAGGAAAAACAAAGCAAATGTAGCCAGACTGGTAAGGAGGGAGGCCAAGCCTGGGGAACTATCCGCAAAGGCTCTAGGCAGCCCTTGCTCCTAACACTTTGCCCCCATCCCTCTCAGAACAGATGGCCTTCTGGAAGTTCCCCAGCACCACAGCAGTTACATGTTTTTTTCATAACCCCTGTGAAACTAATAAGGTTTTTTGTTTTGTTTTGTTTTTGTTTTTTTGAGACAGAGTCTTGCTGTGTCACCCAAGCTGGAGTGCAGTGGTGCGATCTCGGCTCACTGCAACTTCAGCCTCCCAGGTTCAAGCACTTCTGCCTCAGCCTCCCGAGCAGCTGGGACTACAGGCACCCACCACCACGCCTGGCTAATTTTTTGTACTTTTAGTAGAGATGGGGCTTCACCGTGTTAGACAGGATGGTCTCAATCTCCTGACCTTGTGATCCACCCACCTCGGCCCCCCAGTGTGCTGGGATTACAGGCGTGAGCCACTGTGCCCAGCCCTAATAAGGTTATTCTAAATAAATTAGCCATCCAGGAAAATCACAAAATGACTGGTCAAAAGTTGTACCGGCTAGGGCTCTCAGACATTCAATTTTTTAGCTTTTATTTGGAATTAAAAATTAAATGTAGGTCCATAGTTTATTCTGTTTAGGTTTCCCAAACAGAAAAATAAGTTAAACGATGAGAAAAATTTTTGTTTGGCCAGAAAGTAGGTTTAAAAAAGGAATGATGTCTTTACAATATTTTGTCCATTATTAATGTTCTACAGTCCCGAGAGAAGACAACAGTAACTACTTTGGACAGGATGATAAATTCCTATCAAAGATGATGTGAAGATAGAACAAAAAAGGAATATATGTAACATAGTTATCATTTACTTAAAAGTAAACTTACCATCTGTTCCTGAACATCCCTCTTTGCTTGGGAAAATCCCTGTTGTAACTCTTCAAGTAAGATCTCAGATGCTTGGGCTCTTAGGACAAGTGCAGAGATCTTTTTAAAAAAAAAATGCATAGAAATATAGTTAGGAAATTGGTTATTCTGAAACTAACTCTTCTATCTTCTAAGTATTTAGTGTCTGGAATTGACATTTTATTGGTTCATGGTAACCACTCACCATCATCCAACAGCTGTGTGCACATCTGCTGTGTGCAAAGCCTTGGCCTTTCGGATAACACAAGGCAGTGCCAAAGCCCGAGTCACATGCAGCCACACAGTAACAGAGAGCATTCTATGGGTGTCTAGGCAGATACTAACTCACGTGACCTAGTTGGAGCTATGTTTAAAGATTTTTTTTTTTTTTTTTTTTTTTTTGAGACGGAGTCTCGCTCTGTCGCCCAGGCTGGGGTGCAGTGGCCGGATCTCAGCTCACTGCAAGCTCCGCCTCCCGGGTTTACGCCATTCTCCTGCCTCAGCCTCCCGAGTAGCTGGGACTACAGGCGCCCGCCACCTCGCCCAGCTAGTTTTTTGTATTTTTAGTAGAGACGGGGTTTCACCATATTAGCCAGGATGGTCTCGATCTCCTGACCTCGTGATCCGCCCGTCTCGGCCTCCCAAAGTGCTGGGATTACAGGCTTGAGCCACCGCGCCCGGCCTAAAGATGTTTTTAAAAAAAAAAAATCAGGCTGGGTGCAGTGGCTTACACCTGTAATCCCAGCACTTTGGGAGGCTGAGGCGGGCAGATCACCTGAGGTCAGGAGTTCGAGGCCAGCCTGGCCTGCATGACAAAACCCCATCTCTACTAAAAATTTAAAAAATTAGCTGGATGTAGTGGCGCGCGCCTGTATTCCCAGCTACTCAGGAGGCTGAGGCAGGAGAATTGCTTGAACCTGGGAGGCAGAGGTTGCAGTGAGCCCAGAATGTGCCCTTGCACTCCAGCCTGGGCCACAAGGCGACAAGTGCGAAACTCTGTCTTGGGTTTAAAAAAAAAAAAAAAAAAAATTTATTTCACATAAATCAGTGTAGAATTTGGCACAAAAAATAGGCAAACAGACAAACTGAACAGACCATAGTTCTGAAACTAATCCACACAGAGCAATGGGGGAAAAGTGGATCTTTTCACCAAGTCATACAGAAATTGGCTATCCATACTTTAAAAAAAAAAAGTTTTACCCTTATCTACACTGTGTGTGTGTATGTGTGTCTAAGTCAGTTCTAAAGGAATTTTAGATATAAATGTGAATAAAGCCTCTATAATATAGGATATCTTCCTAACTCCATAGGAAAAGATTCCTTTTTAAGAAGGAAGAAAATCACAAACCGTAAAGAAATGATTAACAAACTTGATTTTTTTTTTTCTTTGAGACGAAGTTTCATTCTTGTTGCCCAGGCTGGAGTGATCTTGGCTCATGGCAACTTCCACCTCCTGGGTTCAAGCGATTCTCCTGCCTCAGCCTCCCGAATGGCTGGAATTACAGGCGTGCGCCAACACACTCGGCTAATTTTGTATTTTTAGCAGAGACAGGGTTTCTCCATGTTGGTCAGGCTGGTCTTGAACTCCCGACCTCAGGTGATTCGCCCACCTCGGTCTCCCAAAGTGCTAGGATTACAGGCGTGAGCCACTGCGCCCGCCCAAATTTGACATTATTAAGGACTTCTGTTCATTAAAAGACACCATTAACGAAGACATAAGCTACTGATGGGCCAGGTGCATGGCTCACACCTTTAATCCTAGCACTTTGGGAGGCCAAGGCGAGTGGATCACTTGAGGTCAGGAGTTCAAGACCAGCCTGGTCAACAATGTGAAACCTACTAAAAATACAATAATTAGCCGGGTGTGGTGGTGAGTGCCTGTAATCCCAGCTACTCAGGAGGCTGAGGCAGGAAAACTGCTTGAACCCAGGAGACAGAGGTTGCAGTGAGCCGAGGTTGTGCAACTGCACTCCAGCCTGGGCGACAGAAAGAGATTCCGTCTCAAAAACAAAACAAAAAACAGCAAATATAAGTTACTAAGTAAAAGACATCTGCAATACTTGTCAGCAAAAGATTCTAACAAGATTATATAAAGGACACCTAACAAATCAGTTTTTAGAGACCAAAAAAAAGTAAAATAAACAGACAACACAATAGAAAGATGAGGATAAGACTTGAGCAGGAATCTCTCACACACACAATATCACAATGGCCAAGAAACATGAAAAATGCTAAATAACTTCAATGGTCATTAGAGAAATGCAAACTAAGCCACAATGAAATACCATTACACACCCACCGAAATGGCTATAATTAAAATAACAAAATGACGTTTTTTCAAGACCTTGGAACCACAGGAACGCTCATACATTGCTGGTGGAGGTTAAACTGGTGTAACCACTCTGGAAAACTATGTGGCATTTTGAACGTTTGTACCCAAGCATTCCACCCCAGTTACAAATCCTGCAGAAACACGTCCACCACGCCCTATGCAAAAATGTCAAAGGAACATTATTCATAGTATCCCAGAACTGGAAACAACTGAAATACCCATCAGCGTTAGTCTGGATAAATTGTGGCATATCCGTATAATGGTATGACTATTCAACAATGAAAATAAACAAACTTACTCCATGCATCATGAGTAGGAATAATACACTGTTGAACGGTGGAAGACAGACGCAGAATAACACAGACTGTATGGCTTCATTTTCTAAACATGAAGCACAGGTTAATCTGATGGTGTTACAAGTTAGGACAGTGGCTGCCTGTCGGGAGGGAGCTGTAAGTGCGGGGAAAGTGAGGGCTTCTGGGGACTGGCTAATATTCTATTGCTTGATCTCAATGGTGGTTACACAGATGTTGGTTCTGGTATGTTTGGTGTATCTGTATATGCTATTTTTTTTTTTTTTCCATGTTGCTATACTTTTACAAAGTTTAAAAGAAAATAATTAGTATCTTGGTCAGCAAGTTTCCAGTGCAGCAGGAAAACCTAACTAATACAAACTAAAAAGGAAAGGAGAATCAGAGCCTCCTGGCGTTTACTGACCAATTATTTCAAAAGTTATTCTTTAAAAATCTGTAAAACAGGTATCACAGAATGATCAGTAAGAAATCGTTTTACCTGAGGGAAAATAAAACTGCCAAATCTTGAAGGCAAAAGAAACATGACTCTATTTTTTGAATCTTTCATTTAAATAACCCAGTCATCCCTCATGGGCCACACTCTAAAAACCCTCCCTTACCTGGTGACTCGAATCTTCGCTACTTTGCTTTATGAAGTCTTCCAGTTCCTGCTTATCTTTCATTGTCTTCTCTAACTGGTCATTAGCTTGCCTTAGCATCTGCTGTAGTTTTTTCACCTATATCATTTTAAAAGTCAATTAGAAAGAAAAACCAGAATCCTTTTATAAATTTTTCAAAAAAATCTAACTGCAGAATTAAAAAAAAAAAAAAAACTCTATGTCTTTTTCTGGGAAGCACCATAGATTTTTTAATTCAGGCAGAAATTAGATAAACGACCTCAAGAGACAACTGTACTGTGCTTTACAGTCAAATCATTTTTCACACACGTCTCATCTGAAAACATCTGCTTCTCCCCCAGACCCTCCAGGCCATGACACTGTTCTCCCTAACTAGAGTGTATCCTCTGTCTCCAGGCTACAATCCACACTAACACCAGAAATTGTGAAAAAAGTGAAATAATATAATTTCCCTACTTAAAACTCTAAATGCCTCTCAAAGTCTTCAGGGTAAATTTTTTTTTTTTTTTTTTTTTTTTTTTTTTTTTTTTTGAGACATAGTCTCTCGCTCTGCAGTCTCAGCTCACTGCAACCTCCACCTCCTGGGTTCAAGGGATTCTCCTGCCTCAGCCTCCTGAGTAGCTGGGATTACAGGCACGCACCACCACACCCCGCTAATTTTGCATTTTTAGTAGAGATGGGGTTTCTCCATGTTGGCCAGGCTGGTCTTGAACTCCCAACCTCAGGTGATCCGCCCACCTTGGTCTCTGAAAGTGCTGGGATTATAGGCGTGAGCCACCGCACCCGGCTTCAGGGTAAAATTTAAATCTCTTCAGTCATCACTGCTCCCATCATGGTCTTTGTAGTTTACTCTCCCATTATTTTGTAACAATCACCCCCTGTGCCCAGCCACATAACTACTCATACTTCCTAGAATACATCATTTTCTTTCCTAACTCTGTTCTTTGTACATCTTTTCTCTCCATGAACACCCTTTTCCCACTTCTTTTTCTGACTAATTTTTAGCCAGGCCTTAAAACAGTCTACTGAAATGTCTGTGAAAACCACTGCTACAGCACACCACCAGGGGCCAGCTACATTAGTTCTGCAAATACCTTTAGAAGTTAACCTTTGAAACATCGATGAGTAAAGCACACAGTGTATGAAGGAACTCCATAGCGATGACATTTGAAAATATTAAACCATCATTCTAACCTGCTTAAAGTTATTTTGAAGACTAGGAATAATCTTCATAACAACCAAAGAACAATTTGGAAATACAAGGAAAAAGTATCTTTCTTACATATACTTTTACAAGCCTACTCTTATGAATTTCTAAATTATTTCCTAAATGCTATCAAAGTACCCATTATTAAACACTGCGTTTGAAAAGGTACTGAAGATTTATCAATCTCAGCATACCAAATCTACCAAAGCTTAATTTCTGTGAACTTATTAACCTTAATTCAACAAATTTATGACAAGAAGTAAGCAATAAGCAATGAAGGACACAAATTCTGATTAGCATTCAATTAAGCCTTTATTCTATTAGAGGCAACAATCAACCTTTTATCTCCCTGAGATCTCCACATCATAAAGTACTTCCCATGTACATAAAATCACTTTTAGGCCTTAGACGGAAGGGGCAGGGGTAGAGGAGATGAGGCAGTGTCCCTTTAAGAGCTAGGCTAGCCTGTGCAGATACACAAAAGCAGAGTCCTAGTGAGCTCCACTGGAAAAGCAGCTGCCATTGCATGTACCAGGTTACCTCATAACTTAACAAGATGGATACGCTTCATAATGTAAATGGGGCTGGGGGCGGAGGGGAGGCAATTAATTCTGCACCTCCAACGAAAACTACAATAGATACCCAATTTGGCACATCCAGAAGAAACTCACCTGGTCTCTTGTTTCAGCCTCCTGAATCTGAATTCCTTGTAACTGTTTTTCGTAATTGGAACACATATCACAACGTCTACCAAGTTTATTTCCAGCATTATGCACCTGAAGGGCACCAAAATTACTTCTTATCAGGCAAAACAAAATAAATCTACATCACACACTTGAGGTACACGTGCACAGTCTTACCAAAGGTGCTCAGTAGAATATGAAGTTAACACTTTCTTCAGGGCCTTATGGCAAAAAGTTACAATATAGGGTCAGATTCTAAAATGTCAAACTCTCCAGTACAAGTATGACGGGACACATGGGACACAATTTATTGCCAAGAGGCACAAAACCTCACATCTGAGGACAACACAAAGCAAGTAAAAGGTACTATACCATGGTACTCACAGTTCAATACCAACCACTGGGAAGGAAAAACAAATAAAGACAGTGCCAAGTCACCGTTTCACCAGCTCCAAGTATAAAATAAGTATGAAACTAGTAAATAGCACCTTGGCACATATGTTTTACATAAGACCAACGAGAATACTTTCTTTCAGGCCTCAGTAAGCTGTTCCACTTACTGACCCATGGCTTCCTTAAAGGGAAGCAGCCCTCATCAAGGAAAGCCCCAGGAGTCAGGTTTTGCAACTAAGTCGAAGGGAACACTTGAGCAACTCGCTTTATCTTTCCCAGCCAGTTTTCTCACCTGTAAATTGGGGATAACCATGCCCCACTTGCCTCATTATAATCATAAAGCTTAAAGAGATCAGGTGTGTGAAAGGCCTTTGTAATCCATAAAGCATTAGGCAAATATCTAAGGGTTTATCTCCTAATCTTATCTGTAAATTTACAAATTCTCTAAGAAGGAAAATCGACTTCATTAAAGATTGGCTTCTTTTCTCTCCCATATTCCCAACCCCTCTTTAAACCCACTCTCAGCATCAACAGCAGACAAGCAATTGCGCTTTTGATCTAAAGGAAAGATGAAAGCCTGAATCCTGGAATACACTGAGATTATAGAAAACTGCAAGGCAAACCAAATTCAGGTTGCTCTAACTTAAATTCAGCAATGCTAGTCAGGCAGATCGCTCCAACCTGAGAGTTGTGAGTTCAGGTGAGGAAGTTCACATTCACTGTGATAAGCTAGCTAGCTCCTTTCTCTGTCACAATTACCTGGAATAGCCAAAGCGGACTATAACAAGGGTCAGGTGACACAGGTTAACATCCACTTGCTGGCAACATGTGCCTGCACTGACTCCAGGAACCATCTGCTGAATGAACGATAAATCCCAGAGCTTCCCAGTGTGCCTCAGTGTGAGCAAGAGGAAAAACGTGAGAAAAGTAACTCACCTCTTTCTGCAAGAGATTCCATTCTGTCTCACTAACTAAACGATAACCACTCGGGGACACGTATGCACTCTCCATGCCCTGGGTAACGCTGGAGAGGAGGGACGCCGTCTCTTCTTGTTCTGGTGTCATCGCCTTGATTGCTCTCTCCTGATCTTTGGTTAACATAAACCCACTTGGCATCTGGAGCGACCCAAGGGATGCAGTATCAAAGTTCTCAGACACTGAATCTGCTCCTACCAGTGGTCCAAAATCTGACTCGTCCAGGTTTCCAGCAGATTTTGCTTTGTAGTTATAGCCTAAAGCTTTGGATTGCAATGAGCCCGAAGTTCCCAAGCTGTCTGTAGACTGTGCTCTCCTGAGTCCATCTTTAAACATGTCATTGTCCGATTTACTGAAAGGATCTCCAGCTGGCAACAATAAGTCTGCATCTAAGGAATGGACGGAACCATGGGTGCTATCTAAATGCTCCTGAAATGTGAAAATATATATTGCCAAGTTAGACAATTCTCTGCATTTTTAAATACAAAAAAATACAATAAATGTATTCTGCCCCTCGTTACACATGATAATCATTAATGTGCTACCTTCATAGACTCATGGAACAAACACTTACTAAGTGTCATTTCTACATGCCAGACATGAAACCAGGCCCTCAGGATACAAGTGTGGGCAAGATGTAATCCCTGACCTAGAGATACACACAGCTTCAAAAACACAAGGTAAGTAAGCAGACTTATAATACTGTGATAAAAGGATGGGCTAGAGCTATGTGCTGAATGCTCTGGTAGCTCAAAGAGCTCCCAAATACAAAGAGCTGGGGAAGGTCACCTGCAATTCAGTGTTGCGTATGTCAAGCGTGAGGTGCCTATCGTATATCCAAGTAGAGATGTCCCCTTAATAGAGGGACATAGAAGTCTTTCAATAGAGACTTGGGAGTAACTATTGTATAATGATAATTAAAGTCACAGCAGCAAATCAAAACACCTAGGATGAGTGTGTAGGAAAAGAGGGCCAAGGGCAGAACCCTGAGAAAGACTAACATTTTGGGGATGAGCAAAGGAGAGGACAGAGTAGTAGGAAGGAAATGACGAGAACGTGGTATTTTTTTTTTTTTTTTTTTTTTTTTTTTTTTGAGACGGAGTCTCGCTTTGTCGCCCAGGCTGGAGTTCAGTGGCGAGATCTCAGCTCACTGCAAGCTCCACCTCCCAGGTTCACGCCATTCTCCTGCCTCAGCCTCCTGAGTAGCTGAGACTACAGGTGTCCGCCACCACGCCCGGCTAATTTTTTGTATTTTTAGTAGAGACGGGGTTTCACCATGTTGGCCAGGATGGTCTCGATCTCCTGACCTTGTGATCTGCCCGCCTCGGCCTCCCAAAGTGCTGGGACTACAGGCGTGAGTCACCACGCCCAGCCCAATAATGTGTTATTTGCAAGCAAGGTGTAATCAACATGTTCAATGTTGTATACTATGCGAAAGAAGATGCAAAACATCACATATTATGTAAGTCCGTCTATTGAAAATGTCCAGAACAAGTAAATCCATAGAGATATAAAGCAGATTAGTGGTTGCTAGAGGCTGGGGGGAAGGGAAAATGGGGAGTGACTCTAATGGGTATGAGGTCTCCTTTGGGAATGATAAAAATGTTTTCAAACTAAAAACATTTGTGTATATATGCAATATCACTGAATTATACACTTTAAATTTTTTTTTTTTTTTTTTTTTTTTTTGAGACGGAGTCTCGCTCTGTTACCCAGGCTGGACTGCAGTGGCCGGATCTCAGCTCACTGCAACCTCCGCCTCCCGGGTTCACGCCATTCTCCTGCCTCAGCCTCCTGAGTAGCTGGGACTACAGGTGCTCGCCACCTCGCCCGGCTAGATTTTTGTATTTTTTAGTAGAGACGGGGTTTCACCGTGTTAGCCAGGATGGTCTCAATCTCCTGACCTCGTGATCCGCCCGTCTCTGCCTCCCAAAGTGCTGGGATTACAGGCTTGAGCCACCGCGCCCGGCCTTAAATTTTATGTTACATTAATTTCATCTCAATTTTTAAACAACGTGGTACAGCACATTCCCGAAGGCAAAAAGCAAACCAGTGCCATTACATGAAGCAGTTGCATAGTTAGTGGGGAAATAAGATAAATTATTTAAAGAAAAATGTAACAAGTTTTCTTTCCAACTGAATGTATTCCATTTAAATGACAATACTTTAAGATAATATCCTTTCTACGTTTTGTTGTTAAATGCCCTTTTTTAAATGAACCAGAGGAGACTGTGGAATACAGTTGTTACTGGCGACGGCATGTAACCAATTTTTTTTAATGTTTTAAAAATATTCTTGGTGTAATAAAAAGGTGACAAATTTTGAATTAATGCCTCCATTTCTTTACTTTTAAAGATTTTTACTCATCTGAGGGCTGGGCGCGGTGGCACATGCCCGTAATCCCAGCACTTTGGGAGGCCGAGGTGGGCAGATCATGAGGTCAGGAGATCAAAACCATCCTGGCTAACACGGTGAAACCCCATCTCTACTAAAAATACAAAAAATTCGCTGGGCGTGGTGGTGGGCGCCTGTAGTCCCAGCTACTCGGGAGGCTGAGGCAGGAGAATGGCGTGAACTTGGGAGGTGGAGCTTGCAGTGAGCTGAGATCGCGCCACTGCACTCCAGCCTGGGTGACAGAGCAAGACACCGTCTCAAAAAAAAAAAAAAAAAGATTTTTACTCATCTGAAACTGCAATGACTAAGAACACAAATCTCGTATATATTAAGCTTACTATGGCAAAGATCCCAAGTAAGTATCCTAATAAAAACTGGGATAAGCCATTCTGTTAGTTTACAAATAAACCTAACACGCACTGCTATGTATGACATACAGTGCTGCTGTGATACTGAAGAGGGAAGGGGCTAGGGACAGAACAGCTGTGAGGGCCATTTGAAAAACATCAGACTACAGGCCTGGTGCAGTAGCTCGTGCCTGTAAATCCAACAGTTTGGGAGGCTGAGGTGGGAGAACAGGTTGAGCCCAGGAGTAAAAGACCAGCCTGGGCAACATAGGGAGACCTCGTTTCTACAAAAAAATTTAAAAATTAGCCAGGCATGGTAGCGCATGCCTGTAGTCTCAGCTGCTCAGGAGGCTGAGGCAGGAGGATTGCTTGAGCCTAGGAGATCAAGGCTGTAGTGAGCTGTGATGGTGCCACTATACTCTAGCCAGCCTGGGTGGCAAGAATGAGACCCTATCTCAAAAAACCCCACATCAGACTACTACATTGGCAGTAATATCTTAAAAATATTTACATTCTTGAATTCAGTAGGGTTTTTTTTTTTTGGTTTTTTTGTTTTGTTTTGTTTTTGTTTTTGTTTTTCTGGAGGCAGAGTCTCGCTCTGTCACCCAGGCTGGAATGCAGTGGCGCAATCTCGGCCCATTGCAGCAATCTCGGCCCATTGCAGCCTCCACCTCCTGGGCTCAAGGGATTCTCATGCCTCAGCCACGGTGAGTAGCTAGGACTACAGGTGCCAGACACCGCACACGGCTAATTTCTGTATTTTTAGTAGAGACGGGTTTCATCATGTTGGCCAGGCTGGTCTCAAACTCCTGGCCTCAAGTGATCCGCCTGCCTCAGCCTCCAAAAAGTGCTGCGATTACACTTGTGAGCCACTGTGCCTGACCAGGCAGTTCTTTTCCTAAGAACTTATACTAAAACTAAAATGAAATAAAATAAAATAAAATCAGATGCATCTACGATTTTTGTACAAGGAAAAATTATATATAACATTATGACATTACTTACGATAATGAAAAATTGGATGGTAGTAAAAAGTGGAACCAACTTGACTATCAGTGTGTTAATCATACTTTTCATTTTCTATATTTCATGATGTCTTGATTTACTGGAGGCCTTGCTGGCGTGAAGAAACTGCTTCCCAGGACTAGCTAATTTCTAGAGATAATAAACAACTTACCTGACTGTAAACACACCTTTCATACACAAACCATTCAATCCCAAACCCATATCCCCAACCATCTCCCTTACCTAAATCACACACCGAGCCAGTATTTCCCCTGCCCGAAATCAACCCAGGGCCAGTTCCAAATAGCTAAGAACAGACCCTATACCCCAAAGGCTGCCGGAATTAATTACTAGCCAGTCCTAAACTCTCTGCTCTGCTCCACTTTGCTTTTCCCAGAAAACCACAGTAATAGCTATGGCCCATGCTTTTCTCTCGCTCCTGCTCCTGCCTCCTGACCAGCTCTGGTACTTCCGTGCTGTGGCCATGCATGGTGTGCTGGGCATCTGCTTCTAGGAGAACTGTGAGTAACACAAAACTTCTTTCAGTGGCATTGACCTCCCTATGTCATCACTCAGTCACCATTATGAATTAAAAACCAGGCACAAGCTGGACACCGTGGCTCACACCTGTAATCCCAGCACTTTGGGAGGCCAAGGTGGGCAAATCACTTAAGGCCAGGAGTTCGAGACCAGCCTAGTCAACATGGTGAAACCCCATCTCTACTAAAAATACAAAAATTAGCCTGGCGTGGTGGTGCACGCCTGTGATCCCAGCTACTCAGGAGGCTGAGGCAGGAGAATTGCTTGAACCCAGGAGGCGGAGGTTGCAGTGAGCTGAGATCACGCCACTGCACTCCAGCCAGGGTGAGAGTGAGACCCTTTCTCAAATTAAAAAAAAAAAAAAAAAAGAAACACATATGTTAACATATATATTATCTCTGGAAAAGAAAATAAGAAAAGCAAGAAAGAGATATGTACCAAAATATTAGTTATGACCTCTGGGTAGGACGATCTACCAGTTATTTTTATTTTGTATGGCATTTCCGATACTTCCCAAGTTTTCCATAATGAACATTTTGTATAGAGAAAAGCACATTATAAGCATCAGGTTAAAGAAAATGTGAGGTCTACAAATTTCAAATATCTTTAGCCATAAATCTAACTCTCCAAAGCATCTGAGATTAACATTTTTGTGTGAGACAGGGTCTCACTGTCATCCATGCTGGAGTGCAGTGGTGAAATCTCAGCTCACTGCAACCTCTACCTCCTGGGTTCAAATGATTCTCGTGCCTCAGTCACCTGAGTAGCTGGGATTACAGGCATACGCAACCTCACCCGGCTAATCTTGTGTATTTTTAGTAGAGATAGGGTTTCACCATGTTAGCCAGGCTTCAGATTAACTCTAAACCAAGAGCTGTGTCATTATTCTCAATAAAAAACAATTATATTCAACATTCAAATTGCAAAACACCAGCTCTGAAAGTCTACAGATCATTAAGAGAGAATCAAAAATAAAAATACTTCTCAGTAAATCACAACAAATGTCCCTTTCCTGTTTCCCCGCTTTTCAGACATTCCTGGATAGATTACTGCATGATGAAAACACTATGTAATCGTTGGCTGTACCCAAAACTTGAGACATTCTCTTGGGAGTCTAAATATTTTTTAAATGCACAGCAGAATTAGACCAAGTGGTTCCCAGTCTATGTCCCAGAACAAAGAATGAACAAAACAACTACAATCTACAGCACTTTTCAGTGTCTACGAAAATTTTTTTAAAGTTTTTCTTAAACCTCAAACAATCCATAAGCATGGGCATATAAACCACCAGGAGGTAGATTACGTATGGCTCAAAGTAAATCTGCAGAGTAAACAGAAGCAGGATACCCCTGAAAGGGAAGACAAGATCCGTATCCAATTTAACTGCGATTCATTCACCAGATCAGGAAAGCAGGTGGGGCAGGGAGTGAGTGTGATTCTAAGCCGCAGGGACAGGTCAGTGAGTGTGAACAGTAAGTGCACAGGTCTGGCTACAGAGAAGTGGAGAGCAGTGAGTGAGGCCGGAAGGGCCATTCAACTGTGAACGCCCTTGTATGCCACGCTAGGGATATTGGGGGATCTTCGTTTTCGTCCTCAAGGCAATAAGAGAAGCATTTCCTTCACTGATAACAAGATAACCAGCACCAGCTTTGAAAGATGAGCAGAAGGATTTCAATACTCAGAAAGGCAATGGGAGGAAAGTACTCCAAATGAAGGCAGCAACAGACCAGGTGGGAGTACAGCCCAAGATGACGACCAACATGGCTAAAATGTAATCCAGATGATGAAGGGCCTTACCTGTCCGAGTGAAGAATGTGTACTTAATTATATAGGTAACGGGAGTCAATGGTAGTTATTGAGTAGGGGAGTGGCCTGACTGCAGCTGAACTTAAGAAATTGAATTTGACAGTAATGCTGAGGGTGCGATGGAATGGGACAGGTTGAGACAGGAAACCCAATGAGAAGGCCCTTGCCCCACTGCGGGTGAGAGGTGCCAAGGCCACAGAACACCTAACACTTCCAGGTCCCTCTACTCTACTCATTCCTAGTACCTGAAACGTTTCACCCTGTGTTGTTGCAATCTGCCAAACCTCACCCACTGCCGTCAGGGATGAAAACCTAATACTGGTTAATACTCATATATATGCTATAGGGAGTTAAGCATTTCAGCGCTTTAGATAATCTCTTTTAAACAAAAAAGACAAGTATTAGCAATATGTACTATTCACATCAAAAAAGATTTTGCAGACATTGTTTAAAGGTTTATTTTAATGCATTAAATTTGGGAAATACTGGGAAAAAGAACATCTAATTATTTCAGACAGTGAATGAAGCTACAACAGGTTTCAAACAGTGCTACCTATAATGCCATAAAAACAACTGAAAATAAATACTGTCATTTTTATCTAACTTTCACCTAGTTAGATAAAATGAACTTCTCACTTCTCATATGGACAATGTAATTAACTGATGTATGAGTAAGCTAAAATTGTTGACATTGTGTATATAATGACTTTAATTATAGACTCACTATACCTCTTCATTTGATAACTGGGCTGAAGATTCTTCTTGAGTTAAAGCACACACTACTGGTATTTTTATTTCTTCCTCAACATCTGTTTTTTTGTGATCCTTTCTCTTATTGAGTCTCTGTTGTTCATCATCCTCCTAAAAGTTAGGAAGAAAAAAACATATATGTGACCCAAGTAACCTACTTAATAAGTGACATAGTTCTTTAACCATTCAAAACAAATAAGAAAGAACAGAGCATTATGATACAAGAAAACTGGACACTTACGCTTCTTTGTTTATAATCTCATATAAGGGCCTCTGGAAATGACAAAATATTTTAATACTATAAGCACAAACTAAGAACCCTGGTATAAAGAAGAAATCAGGAAGCAGCTTCCAAGAAAAGTATACTGCATAAAGTAAGGCGAAACAAAAGAAAGCAAAACTGACTCTTCAAATGATCCATGAAAAAAAAAAAAAAATTTTTTTTACACAGAACATTCCTTGTGATTACTGTAGAAAATAAATACGAAAAAGTCTGTTTTTGAGACAAGGTCTTGCTCTGACACTCAGGCTAGAATGCAGTGGTGCAAACATGGTTCACTGCAGCCTCGATCTCCTGGGCTCAAGCAATTCTCCCACCTCATCCTCTCATATAGCTGGGATCATAGGCATGTGCCACCACGACTGCCTAATTTTTTTATTTTTTGTAGAGACAGGGTTTCACTTTGTTGCCGAGGCTGGTCTTGAACTCCTGGACTCAAGCAATCCTCCTGCCTCAGCCTCTCGTGTAGCCAGGATCACAGGCATGCACCACCATGCCTGGCTAATTTTTTG
This sequence comes from Macaca thibetana thibetana, assembly GCF_024542745.1. Classification (NCBI taxonomy): domain Eukaryota; kingdom Metazoa; phylum Chordata; class Mammalia; order Primates; family Cercopithecidae; genus Macaca; species Macaca thibetana. Next base: position 16,006,191 of record NC_065593.1, read on the forward strand.
GGTTTTTTTGTATAGATGGGATCTCACGCTGTTGTCCTGGCTGGTCTCAAACTCCCAGGCTCAAGAGATCCTCCCGCCTTGGCCTCTCAACGCATTGGGAATACAGGCATGAGACACCACACCCCTCCCAAAAAAGTTTTTATAATGTTACACATCCATTAGAAACATTAACAAATGTATATGAATACAAAAGGAATGATTAAAGTTGATAGAATAATTCATTCAACAAAGATGAGTGAGATACCTTATACCTTAGGAATGATTAAAGTTAACAGAATAATTCACTCAACAAAGATGAGTGAGATATCTTATACCTTCAGTGTACCCTAAAACAGCCTAGTGAGGAGAGACACACACTTACAAGTATGTACAAGGTTATAAAGAAGGAGGAAAAACAATGACTGATTTCATCTGAAGGAACCAGCAAAGGGGGCCCAAAGGAGGTAATACTTCAGCTGAATCTTGAAAGATCAGTAAGGTAAGTTTGCCAGTTGCATGAGAAGAGACAATTAAGGGTTCCAGGGAGAAAGGAAGCACACGCAAAAGACAGAAACATGGAAAAGCAGGCCTATGGGGGAATTCTGTGTAATTTTCTGTGGATGAAAAATGGGCAGGCACAGGAGAAGTAAAAGACACGGAGAAAGAGGTGGTGAGTAAGCACTCAGACTCTGGAATCAGAGATTGTTCAAGCCTCAGATGGGCCATACATTACCTCTCAGCCTGTTCACTACTCTAGAACACAGGAACTGTATAACTGTAGTCCCTACCACTTATGGAGAGTTCAGTTTTTTTTTTTTTTTTTTTTTTGATAAGCACTTGAGATAAAGATTTATACATAAAGCCTTAGCACAATGCTAGCACACAGTAAGAGCTCAATAAATGTTCAAAAGTTTTAAATGATCATCTTAGTAAAGTTTAGACTCTTTTTGTTTTTGTTTTTTTGAGACAGAGTCTCACTCTGTCACCCAGGCTGGAAGGCATGATGCGATCTCAGCTCACTGCAACCTCCGCCTCCCAGGTTCAAGTGATTCTCCTGCCTCAGCTTCCCAAGTAGCTGGGACTCCAGACACGTGCCACCAGACCCGGCTAATTTTTGTATTTTTAGTAGAGACAGGGTTTTGCCATGTTGACCACGCTGGTCTCAGACTCCTGACCTGAGGTGATCCACCCGCCTTGGACTCCCAAAGTGCTGGGATTACAGATGTGAGCCACCGCACCCGGCCACATTTAGACTCTTTTAATGGGCGGCAGGGGAGGCAGGATAAGATCTGTACTTTAGAATCTAAATCCTTATGTCAGGGGGTCGTGGTGGCTCACGCCTGTAATCCCAGTACTTTGGAAGGCTGAAACAGGCAGATCACTAGAGGTCAGGAGTTTGAGACCAGCCTGGGCAACGTGGTGAAACACTGTATCTACTAAAAATACAAAAATTAGCCAGGCGTAGTGGCACACTCCTGTAGTCCCAGCTACTTGGGCAGCTGAGACAGAAGAATCGCTTGAGCCCGAGAGGCGGAGGTTGCAGTGAGCCAAGATTGTGCCACTGCACTCCAGCCTGGGTGACTGGAGTAAAACCCTGTCTCAAAAAAAAAAAAAAAAAATCCTTATGTTGGCTTTGACTACATGTAAGACGAATGAGTCCAAATTAAGAGACAAAAAGGAAATTTAAAAAAGAAGAAACTGGCCGGGCGCGGTGGCTCAAGCCTGTAATCCCAGCACTTTGGGAGGCCGAGACGGGCAGATCACAAGGTCAGGAGATCGAGACCATCCTGGCTAACACGGCGAAACCCCGTCTCTACTAAAAACACAAAAAATTAGCTGGGCGACGTGGCGGCGCCTGTGGTCCCAGCTACTCGGGAGGCTGAGGCAGGAGAATGGCAGGAACCCGGGAGGCGGAGCTTGCAGTGAGCTGAGATCTGGCCACTGCACTCCAGCCTGGGCGACAGAGCGAGACTCCGTCTCAAAAAAAAAAAAAAAAAAAAAAAAGAAACTTTGCAAAACAAAATCTAACCTAAGTCACATAAAGCAATTTGAAATGTTTGACAAGATACTTAGAAAGGCAGGGAACACTTTTACATAGCTATCCTAGGGAAATATCTGCACACATACACAATATGGTCAAGGATTTAGCTGCAACATTATTTGAGATGACAAGAAAAGGGGGACCACCTAGATGCCCACTACAAGGAGAAAGGGTAAATCAATATGGTGCCTCCATGCCACAGTCAAGAGCAAAATACAACGTTGATATGAAAATATATCCAGGATAATGCATATGGGAAATACATACACTTTTTTTTGAGACAAGATCTTGCTTTGTAACCCACAGCTGAAGTGCAATAGTGTGATCACAGCTCACTGCAGCCTCCGCCTCCAGGATCAAGTGTTCTTCCCACCTCAGCCTCCCAAGTAGCTGGAACTACAGGCACGTGCCACCATGCCCAGCTATTTTTTTTTTTTTTTTGAGACGGAGTCTCGCTGTGTCACCCAGGCTGGAGTGCAGTGGCCGGATCTCAGCTCACTGCAAGCTCTGCCTCCCGGGTTTTTACACCATTCTCCTGCCTCAGCCTCCCGAGTAGCCGGGACTACAGGCGCCCGCCACCTCGCCCGGCTAGTTTTTTGTATTTTTTAGTAGAGACGGGGTTTCACCGTGTTAGCCAGGATGGTCTCGAACTCCTGACCTCATGATCCGCCCGTCTCGGCCTCCCAAAGTGCTGGGATTACAGGCTTGAGCCACCGCGCCCGGCCTATTTTTTTTAATTTTTTTATTTTTTGTAGAAACAGAGTCTCACTATATGGCCCAGGCTGGTCTTGACCTCTTGGGCTCAAGCAATCCTCCCGCCTCAGCCTCCCAAAGTGTTGAGATTATAGACGTGAACCACCATGCCCTGCCTAGAATAAATACTTATAGTATAACCATAGTTGTGTAAGAGGAAAACTATACCCTAAATGTGTATCATGAACACACAGAACTGGTTTAGAAGACTCTCTACCAAATGGTAAAACAATCTTCTGACAAGGGGAGGTGTGGGAGATGTTAAGGAAGATTTTTCACTTGATCACTTCATATTTATTTTTTCCACTGTATTTAAAACAAAAAATTATGATAATGTGTAAAAATATATATATATAATTCATGCAATTTAAATAACTAAAAGATAAGGAGAAGACAGGAACCTAAATATGCAGCGCTCTGAACATCTGCCACCTCCTATTACTCAGCCTCTCCATTCATATCATGTCACCTAGTAGAGCTTTTAGAGCAGGGTGTCCAATCTTTTGGCTTCCCTGGGCCACACTGAAGAAGAACTGTCTTGGCTACACACAAAATACACTAACACTAACGACAGCTGATGAGCTAAAACAAACAAACAAACAAAAAAAGATTGCAAAAGAAATCTCATAATGTTTTAACAAAGTTTACAAATTTCTGTTGGGTTGCATTCAAAGCCAAGGGCTGCAGGTTGGACAAGCTTGTTTTACAGCAATGTCACCCAAGACTTGGCCTGGACTGATAAAACCCAGGAGCACTGGGAGAACTGGTCAGCAGGGGAGAGAAAGATTTTCTCCGAAGTATGCACTGCTGCATCCTGCAGTCACTGAAGACCATTTCTAAATCAGTTTCCCCACCCCCTAGAGGAGGCCATTTCTAAAGATGAAAAACAAAGCCCCTCAAATGTAGCTGTTATGTTTTTAAAAGTGGCATATATCACCTTGTTGCAGCTTAAGTCAGTCTCTAATACACATAAGGTAATGCAATCACATGTGGTGGGGGACATTACTGACAAGGCAAATCAGACCTCAAAACTTCTATTCACCTGATCTTTCTTCTTCAGTTCTTCAACTTGTCGGAGCTGTTCTGAAGTTAGCACAATCTCCATTCGCTGCATGTCTCTCATCAGTAAACGCTGAGATTCCAGAAACTGGTCATTGGCCTTCTGCCACGTATGCTTTAACTGGTTGTGTTGTTGTCGCTCTTGCTCCAAGAGATGGCAAACTGTTTAGGAACCCCCCACCACAAATCAAAAACACTGAATTTTAATGTAGGCAATTTCTTTAGCACAGGGCTCCTAGCCAGGTCTGACCAATGGTCCACATCTCTAGGATTCTATTCTTAGCTGGACCAAGGGGCAACCTATCCCCACATCATCTCTTTAAAGCAGAGTCTCCCAAAGTGGACTCCTAGGAACACAGCAAAGAAAGATTTCTGTGCTTAGTAAAGTCTTAGAAACTTCAGGTTAAAGGGATAAATTTTTTATTATTATTATTATTATTATTATTATTATTTTGCAAAGGCTCCTCCATAATTAAATAAATTTTTAAAGATTTCTTTACTGCAGGACTTTGAACTCCGGGTCTTAATTATGTCTATGTTTTCTTGGAAGGTGATATATAATATAACCTTTCCTAAATCTATTTGGCAAAAGAAAAAAAAAACTTTTCACAGTACAACTCAAATAACAAGTATTCTAGAGAATATACTTTGGGAAACATTGCTCCAAAGGCCAAAGGTGGAATAAACACTCCTAATTGTGTTTAATACATTCTGATAAATCTGTTATCCAGAAGTCCTCACTGGGTCTGGTTAATATAGACTTCTTATGACAGGTCAAGGAATCATTGTAAAATGTATGTGTTGTTGATACTCATCAGCTCAGCCATCTTCTACTGAAAAGAGAGGAGGTAGCATGATCCATCTACCCATCTACCAAGTCAGAAACCCAAGACAGCTCATACTTCTGACTTTTCCTCACCCCAACATATTCAGCTATGACAGAGACCTGCTAATTCAGCCTCCTCTGCAATATGATACATCTATCTTCTGGCTTCTGCCTTAGACCAGCGCTTATGACTTAAACAACTACAACAGAGGCCCCTTTTTCATTCTTCTGCCCTCAGTCTTGCCCTCCCTATTCTATTCACCACAGTGCTATTAGATTGAACTTTCTAAAATGCAAAACAAATATTACCACTCTCCAGTCAAAAACCCTTCACTGAACCCAGACACAAAAAGGCACATATTACAAAATCCCATTCACATCAAAGTCCAGAACAGGCAAGTCCACAGAGATAGAAAGGAGATTAGTGGTTGCCAAGGGCTGGAGGTAAGACATAGGAAGTGACAGTAAATGGGTACAGGATTTCTTTTTGAGGTAATGAAAATGTTTTGGAAGTAGACAGTGGTGATAGGGCACAATTTTGTGAATATATTAAAAACTACTGAATTGTATACTTTAACGAGTGAACTTTATGGCATGCAAATTTTATCTTAATAAAACTATTATTTCAGAGAAAATAGGCTGGGCACAGTGGCTCATGCCTGTAATCCCACCACTTTGGGAGGCTGAGGTGGGTGGATCACGAGGTCAGGAGATCAAGACCATCCTGGCTAACACAGTGAAACCCCATCTCTACTAAAAATACAAAAAAAATTAGCCGGGCGTGGTGGCACACACCTGTAGTTCCAGCTACTTGGGAGGCTGAGGCAGGAGAGTGGCATGAACCCAGGAGGCGGAGCTTGCAGTGAGCCGAGATCGCACCACTGCACTCCAGCCTGGGTGACAAGGGCAAGACTCCATCTCAAAAAAAAAAAAAAAAAAAAAAAAAAAAAAAAAAAAAAAAAAACACACACAAAGGAAATAAAAAAACCTTCAGAGGCTCCGAACTGCCCAGATGATCAAGTCCAATATTCTTAGCATAAAACCTCTATGTACTGGTCTGTTTCTACTGCTCCAATCTCACATTTTGCCCATTGCCTCTTGTATTCTAATTGTGCTGAACTGCTTTTCTTAGACTTCCTTACCTAACTGCATCACATGCAAATGACCTTGAATGCCATGCTTCTGAGTACCTGACAAGCACCTACCCACCTTCCAAAACTCCACTTAAGGACAACTTCTTTTAAGAAGCCTATCTGGGCCAGGCGTGGTAGCTTACACCTGTAATCCCAGCACTTTGGGAGGCCGAGGCAGGTGGATCACCTGAGGTCGGGAGTTTGAGACCGGCCTGACCAACATGGAGAAACACCCCATCTCTAATAAAAATACAAAATTAGCCAGGCGTGGTGGCACATCCTATAATCCCAGGTACTCGGGAGGCTGAAGCAGGAGAATCACTTGAACCCAGGAGGTGGAGGTTGCGGTGAGCTGAGATCGCACCATTGCACTCCAGCCTAGGCGACAAGAACGAACCTCCATCTCAAAAAAAAGACTCTATTTTTTATTGTGAGTGTTTCAGTATGGAAATTACTCCACGTCCTTCCTCATTTTAATTAACCTTCTCAGGTCAGGTACTTTTCTCTTTTTTTTTGAGACAGAGTCTTGCTCTGTCGCCCAGGCTGGAGTGCAGTGGCTGGATCTCAGCTCACTGCAAGCTCCGCCTCCTGGGTTCACACCATTCTCCTGCCTCAGCCTCCCGAGTAGCTGGGACTACAGGCGCCCGCCACCTCGCCCGGATAGTTTTTTGTATTTTTTAGCAGAGACGGGGTTTCACCGTGTTAGCCGATGGTCTCGATCTCCCGATCTCGTGATCCGCCGTCTCGGCCTCCCAAAGTGCTGGGATTACAGGCTTGAGCCACCGCGCCCGGCCAACCTTCTCAGGTACTTTTCAAGGGTTATTAGGAAGGTTTGATAGTCTCAATAATTTACATTATTTCTGGAAGTGTTAGAGGGACATAGTTTAAACTGAACTAGTTCTTTTGGACACCTTTAAGAATATGAGTGTCTTTTTATTGCAATAGCACACTTGGAAACTGTTTCCTGAAGGCCAAAACTTTACTCAAAGTTTGGGTTATTTTAATAATATTTTAGTGGGGAAAGAATGTGCCCCTGGAAAACAGAGTCAATTTCTGTATCACTCTGCTACCAGACTAGTGAAATCAAAACTGTCCCTTAAAAACAGGACAGTACTTGGGGCCTCCAGAATACACTCTCTGCCCTTTCCAATTTTAACTTTTGCTAATACACCTCCATCAAAATGAGTGTGGGGGGAAAAGTAATTTACGGAGACATTCCCAGCTTTATTATCTTTCTGCCCAAAGTTCATGCCTGGTGAAGCTGGGTTTTTTGTTTTTTGTTTTTTTTGAGATGAAGTCTCACTCTGTCACCCAAGCCAGAGTGCAGTGGTGTGAGCTCGGCTCACTGCAACCTCTGCCTCCTGGGTTCAAGTGATTCTTGTGCCTCAACCTCCCGAGTAGCTGAGATAACAGGTGTGCATCACCACATCTGGCTAATTTTTGTTTTCTCAGTAGAGACAGGTTTTCGCCATGTTGGCCAGGCTGGTCTCGAACTCCTGACCTCAGGTGATCTGCCCGCCTTGGCCTCCCAAAATGCTGGAATTATAGGAGTGAGCGCTGCCTTGTAAAGTTATTACTGAGGTCATGAAGGAAAATCCATAATTTCAGGTTTGCATGAGTGCATTTAAACCAACTGTAATGCTTAAATTGAATCACTAACATGTTGCATTGTTATTTTAAGATTTGTCATTGTTATTAGTCAACATCAATTTAACTTATATGGTTCTTAGAGACAAAGATAAAAATATACAGAATATTTATTTACCTTCATGCAATTCTTTCCGCAGTTTCTCAGCATCTTCCTGTAGAACAGATTTCTGAGTATTCAAAACAGCTACATACATCTCTAGATCAGTCCTACAAGATTTCTCAGCTTCCAGATAATGATTCAGTTCTTTAACCTGAAAAAAGATGCAATTCCATTAAACTGAAATTTACAACAGTTTCTATCTTAGATACAAAATGATGGTAAGTTCTGGCTATGCCTTAAAAAAAACTGACACTTTTACATCTACATTTTACATCTACAAAAATTACCATTTATAATTTTTAATTATAAAATAATATAGAAAACTGGGAAAATAACATAATTAATAGATGTCATCCATAATCATACCACCAGAATAAAATATACAATTGAGATTTCACATAACAGTTTTGTCCCTTGCTTTTCAAAAACGTAGTTCCAATTTGTATTCCCACAGCAACATATGCATGTGTCTGTTTTAGCCATAATAGTAACACCAGGTATGTTTTGCTTTTTTAAATTGATAATTTCTAAGGACAAAAATGATACCATACACTTTTAAGTTTGCTTTCCTTTTATTTCTGGTGAGGGAATTCCAAATGTAAATTTATATATTTAATGTATAAAGACATTTTCACAGATACATATACTTATGGAAGTGAAAAAGAGGAAATTATGATGGAACAAATAACTAGTCTCACATTGTAATGACTTAAAGGCAAATGCAGAATACTTTTTAAAATCACATCTTGCCCAGGCATGTTGGCTCATGCCTGTAATCCTAGCACTTTGGGAGGCAAAGGTGGGCAGAATGCTTGAGTTCAGGAGTTTGAGACTAGCCTGGGAAACATGGAGAAACCCTGTTTCCAAAAAATAATAATAAAACCACATCTTTTAAAAACAATGCTTTATTTCTGTTGATCAATTAAGTGTAATACTCAAAATAGTAACAATATAGTCTAATATAGGAAAGTTATAACCAAAAAAAATTAATTCTTCCCCAGAAAATCAAGGATTATGTCACTTTAACCTGTCACATAAATTGTCCATTCTAAATTCTAACCTTTCAGTTAACTTTCAACTTTTTCTAATGGTTATATCTAATATCACATTCAAAGTCCTTTTCATGCCCTTTATCTTCCTATTTCTTCAAACTTAAAATGGTTTCTCTGTTTTCAGTTATCTTTACTTCTAGGCCATCATGCAATAATAGTCAAAGATTTAAATGACTATGTAAGCAATCATTTGATGCTTCACTGAAGGCTGACAGTCCAGCACGTGATATGAACAAAGAATGGTAAAGTCGCAACTATCGTGAAATGCTTTCTCTGACACCTGAAGACGGGGGTAATTCAGCTGATGGTAAAAGAGTCCATATGGCAGATTTAAAATGGTGGTATATAACCCACTAACTCTACCAGTTATTATTTTTTGGGATAAACATTTGGTTTAATTAATAATGAATTTCTAATATTTGAAAACTACTGAGCAGGACTCTGAGTAACTTTGAATTACTTTGAGTTCCATACCCTGTAATGACCAAAACCAAAAACAAATGGACATCTACAAGAAGCCAGGGGACAAGGAGAGGGTGCACACCAACCACTGAAAGTTACCTATTCGGGAAAATGTACATGGTATTAGGATCTATGCAGGAGAAAGTACAGAGAAGCAACAAGGGCCATAAGAAACCAGAAACAGTCACCTGGGAGTACAATTTGACAACAGTGCCTTGAACGGAAATTCACATACACCAGTCGTCGGTGAATGCGACAGATTTCTCTGTAGCACTTACAACCCGGTTAGGGTAAAATGGTGTCCCACTTTGATTTACATTTCCCCAATTTCTAGTGTGGTTGAATGTTGAATATCTTTTCACATGCCTTGACTATTCTGGTTTCCTCTTTTGTTCAATGACTGAGCATACACTTTACCTGTTTGTTTTTTTCTTTTTTTTTTTTTTCTTTTTTTTTTTTTTTTTTTTTTTTTTTACAGAGACCGAGTCTCAATTTGTCGTCCAGGCTGGAGGGCGGTGCCGCAATCTCAGCTCACTGCAACCTCAACCTCCAGCTCCTGGGTTCAAGCAATTCTCATGCCTCAGCCTCCCAAGTAGCTGGGATTACAAGTGTGTGCCACCTGGCTATACTTTACCTGTTTTTCTTTTTTCTTTTGAGACGGAGTCTCGCTCTGTCACCCAGGCTGGAGTGCAGTGGCACGATTGCGGCTCACTGCAAGCTCCGCCTCCCGGGTTCACGCCATTCTCCTGCCTCAGCCGCCCGAGTAGCTGGGACTGCAGGCGCCGCCACCTCGCCCGGGTAATTTTTTGTATTTTTAGTAGAGACGAGGTTTCACCTCATTAGCCAGGATGGTCTCCATCTCCTGACCTCGTGATCCGCGCGCCTCGGCCTCCCAAAGTGCTGGGATTACAGGCGCAAGCCACCGCACTTGGCCACTTTACCTGTTTTTCTTCAGAATTATTTGTCACTTGTGGACTTGGCAATTTCGAGAGTGTCTCGCTCTGTTGCTCTGGCTGGAGTGCAGTGGCGCAACCTAGGCTCACTGCAGCCTCCATCTCCCGGGTTCAAGCAATTCTTGTGTCTCAGCCTCCCAAGTAGCTGGGACTATAGGCACCCGCCACCACGCCTGGCTAATTTTTTGTATTTTTAGTAGAGACGGTTTCTCCATGTTGCCCAGGCTGGTCTCAAACTCCTGGTCTCAAGCAATCTAAGTACTGGGATTACAGGTGTAAGCCACTGTGTCCAGCCAACTTAGCAATTTTTATTATTATTTTGGATATTAATATTTTGTCAGTTAAGAGGTACTGATATCTTCTTATAGTCTGTAGCTTCTCTTTTCAACTTTTTGTATTAATAGTATCTTTTAACAAAGAACTTTATAATGTAGCTAAACTTGCCAGTTTTCCTTTCACAGTCAGTATTTTTGTCTTAAGAAACCTTGGGGCGGGGCGCGGTGGCTCAAGCCTGTAATCCCAGCACTTTTGGAGGCCAAGGTGAGTGGATCACATGAGGTCAGGGGTTCGAGATCAGCCTGGCCAACAACATGACAAAACCCCGTTTCCACTAAAAATACAAAAATTAGCCAGGTGCAGTGGCCCAGGCCTGTAATCCCAGCTACTCGAGAGGCTGAGGCAGGAGAATTGCTTGAAACTGGGAGGCGGAGGTTGCAGTGAGCCAAGATTGTGCCACCGTACTTCACCCTAGGTGACACAGCAAGACTGACTCCAAAAAAAAAAAAAAAAAAAAGAAATCTTTTTGAAGACAAGGTGGAGAGAGTGGGCCTACCTATCAGATAGTACGACTTGCAGTCAAGCTACTATAATTAAGATAGTTTGTTACCGGTTTAGGAATAAACCTGTCGCCCAGGCTGGAGTGCAGTGGCGCAATCTCGGCTCACTACAACTTCCACCTCCTGGGTTCAAGTGATTCTGGTGCCTCAGTCCCAAGTAGCTGGGACTCCAGGCAAGCACCACCATATCTGGCTAATTTTTGTATTTTTTGTAAAGAAAGAGTTTCACTATGTTGTGCTGGCTGGTCTTGAACTCCTAAGCTCAAGCAATCCGCCCACCTCAGCCTCCCAAAGTGCTAGGATTACAGGCATGAGCCACCGCACATGGCCAGATAATAACTTATGTATTATTATTTTTTTTTTTGAGACAGAGTTTCACTTGTCGCCCAGGCTGGAGTGCAATGGTGAGATCTTGGCTCCCTGCAACCTCCACCTCCCAGGTTCAAGCGGTTCTCCTGCCTCAGCCTCCCAAGTAATTGGAATTACAGGCGGATGCCTGGCTAATTTTTGTATTTTTAGTAGATGCAGGGTTTCTTTTTTTTTTTTTGAGACAGAGTCTCCCTCTGTCGCCCAGGCTGGAGTGCAGTGGCAGAATTTCGGCTCACTGCAAGCTCTGCCTCATGAGTTCATGCCATTCTCCTGCCTCAGCCTCCCAAGTAGCTGGGACTACAGGCGCCCGCCACCATACCCAGCTAATTTTTTGTATTTTTAGTAGAGACGGGGTTTCACCATGTTAGCCAGGATGGTCTCGATCTCCTGACCTCGTGATCCACCAGCCTCGGCCTCCCAAAGTGCTGGGATTACAAGCGTTAGCCACCATGCCCAGCCAAGTAGAGGCAGGGTTTCACCACATTGGCCAGGCTGGTCCCGAATTCCTGACCTCAGGTGATCCACCTGCCTTGGCCTCCCAAAGTGCTGGCATGGCAGGTGTGAGCCACCGCACCCAGCCAAAAAGGGTATTTTTTAACAATCCATTCTTCCCCCACTGATCTGTAATGCCACCTGTCATATATCAAATTTACACATATATGTAGGTCTATTTCTGGGCTGTTTTATTGATCCATCTGTTTATCCCTAAACCAGTAACAAACTATCTTAATTATAGTAGCTTTACTGAGGTCCTACTATCTGATAGGTAGGCCAAGTCTCCTCATCTTGTCTTCAAAATTTTGCTAAGTATATTTCTGTTCCTTTATTTCTCTATATGAAGTCTATTTCTAGAACTGAATTAATCAAGCTCCTTATTAAACCCTGTTGAATTCTGAGTAAAATTTAAAAATTTGGGGATACAAATGGGTTTTTTTTTTTTCTTTGAGACGCAGTCTCGCTTTATCGCCCAGGCTAGAGTGCAGTGGCACGACCTCAGCTCACTGCAACCTCTGCCTCCTGGGTTAAAGCAATTCTCCTGCCTCAGCCTCCTGAGTAGCTGGGCTTCCGCCACCATGCTCAGCTAATTTTTGTACTTTTAATAAAGAGACCGGGTTTCGCCATGTTGGCCAGGCTTGTCTCAAACTCCTAACCTCAGGTGATCCCCCTACCTTGGCCTCCCAAAGTGCTAGGTTACAGGTGTGAGCCACCGCACCTGGCCCAATGCTCTATCTTTTCATTCAGGAAAATACACAGATTCAGGTCCTCATTTATGATGTAGTCTCTAAGGACCCTGCCCATCTTTGTTTAGCTATATTGGTAGGTAACTAGTTTTTTTTTTTTTTTTTTTTTAAACTCTTATGAATAGGATCAATCTTTCTCCCCCCACTGCATTCTTCAACTGGCGCACAGAAAAACAACTATTTTTGTATGTTGATTTTGTTAGAACAACTTTCAAATTGTTGAACTCTTATTAAGTCTAACTATCTGTTGTACATTCCCTGGTTTCTTTATATAGACAATTGAATCAGTCTCGTAGCTTTCTTTCCAGTTCTTATACCTCATTTCTGAATTACTGGGCATGGGTCTGCCCCAGAATGTTCCCATCATTAACGGTAAGGCTGCTAAATATTCATCCTTAACTATGTTTGCTAAAGGTTTAATAGCCCCTTACTAAGTTATTGTGGTTAAATTTCTCAAATACTTTTCTGAATCCAAGACGAATATGCTGTTCTTCTCCAATGATTTTATGTGTACATTGCAATAATAGATTTTCTGATAAATTTCTGGGAATAAACCCTACTTAGTCATGATGTATTTCTCCCCGTTTATTTTAGCTACAATGCTGAAAATTTTAGCTTCTGTATTCCTGAGACAGATCGGTAATTTTTTCTCATACTACCTTTCTATGTGTTTGTTCACTTGTAGTGAAGATCTACTAGTCTCATAAAATGATTTGGAGAGCTTTCTCTCTTTTTGTATTCCCTGAGATTTTGTAAAATATAAGAATTTGCTCTTTCCAGAAAGTCTGGAAAAACTTACCTGTAAAACCAACAGTTTAATGTCTTTCGGTGAGAGGAGTCAACAGACAATAAGATTTTTTACTCTAGATCCACTTTCTTTAATAATTACTGACTACCTTAGCTTTCCTGTTTTGGAACAATTTTGGCTAACTATCTTTTATTAGAAATTTTTTTTCATCTGTTTTCAAATTTATTTGTGTGACATTGTTTATAGTACTTGTTGTTTTTAAATTTCTACTGATTTGTAGTTATGTCCTCTGTTTTTTTTTTGTTTTTAAGACAGGCTCCCTTGCCCAGGCTGGTGTGCAGTGGCACCATCATGGCTCACCACAGCCTCAACCCCTTGAGCTCAAGTGATCCTTCTGCCTCAGCCTCACAAAGTGCTAGGATTACAGGCATAAGCCTCCCCACTTGGCCTCACTTCTGATTTCTCTTTTTTGGTTTTCATTTTTTCTGATCAGTCTTACTAGAGATTTGTGTATAGGTTTTCCATTTCTTCATTATACTGATATTCTCTATTGTTCTTTTGCTTTTCTATTTCACAAATTTATATTATTTATATTATTCATTTCCATTTATTTTCAGTCTTTTTTTTTTTTTTTGAGACAGAGTTTTGCTCTTGTTGCCAAGGTTGGAGTGCAATGGCAATATCTCAGCTCACTGCAACCTCTGCCTCCCGGGTTCAAGCAATTCTCCTGCCTCAGCCTCCCCAGTAGCTGGGATTATAAGCGCCTGCCACCATGCCCAGCTAATTTTTTGCATTTTTAGCAGAGATGGGGTTTCACTATGTTGGCCAGGCTGGTCCCGAAGTCTCCTGACCTCAGGCGATCCACCCACCTAAGCCTCCCAAAGTGCTGGGATTACAGGCATGAGCCACTGTGCCTGGCTCAATTTGTACTTTTTTTTTTTTAAGATCTGGCATTATTCACATCATTCTAAATATTTTGTAATTACTTTTTCCATGAGTATTTTTTTCATGTCCAGGCATTTTAACTATCATTTTAATGTAAATAACTGAATAACCCATAGTTACAGAATTGGGTCTGTGTAACCTCAATTCTAAGATAATGTATCTAAAAATAACTACACCTTGTCCCAGATACTATCCTAAATGTTTATAGGTATTAATTTACATGTTCCTCATAATAGCCATATGGTGGCTATTATAGGAATTTATATGTTCCTCATAATAGCCACATGGCGACTATTAAGGTGGGCTTATTATCCCCATTTCACAGTTGAGAAAATCAAAGCACAGTATGATTAAGTAATTTACCCAAGGTAACCCAGGCTACCAAATGCTGAGCTTTTAACTATTATGTTCTAGTACTGTATGTGATACTATCTTGTTCTTGGATACCAAGTTCTGTGTGTCAACTACAACTAAATTATTAACCTGATAGTTCAAAATGTCTATAGCTCTACTAATAATTTTTTCTGATTATATTCTCTAAAGGTCAATTTTAATCTGCTACTGTATTTGTGAAAGTCAGTTTCTTCTTGTAATTGTCATTATTAGTTCATGCATTTCATGACTATGTAAAGTGCATTCAAGTTCATGACTATTAATATCTTACTTATGAACTGTTTTTTAGATAGGATCCTTCTTTATCTCTATTAGTGGCTTTTCCCCCTTATCCTATCTTTGTGATACTACACTCGCTATAGCAGCTTTCTTTTGGTTCGAATTTACATGGTATATTTTTATTCCTTTATTTTCAATCTTTTTTCTTTTCTTTTTTTTTTTTGAGATGGAGTCTCATCTGTTGCCCACGCTGGAGTGCAGTGGTGCAGTCTCAGCTCACCGCAACAACCTCCACCTCCCGGGTTCAAGAAATTCTCCTGCCTCAGCCTCCCAAACAGAAGGGACTACAGGCGTGTGCCACCATGCCTGGCTAATTTTTGTATTTTTAGTAGAGACAGGGTTTCACCATGTTGGCCAGGCTGGTCTCGAACTCCTGACCTCAGGTGATCCACCCACCTCGGCCTCCCAAAGTGCTGGGATTACAGGCATGAGCCACCGCGCCCGGCCTTCCTTTAAGACAGAGTCTCACTCTATCACCTAGGCTGGAGTGCAGCGGCATGATCATGGCTCACTGCAACCTCAACCTTTTAGGTTGAAGTAATTCTCCCATCTCAGCCTCTCAAGTAGATGGGACCACAGGCTCACACCACTATGCCTGGCTAATATTTTCAATCTTACCTTGTAGTTTGATTTTAGGCATAGCTCTTACAAGTAATATAGTTAGATTTTTACAATCCAATGTGATAATCTCTTTTTTTTTTTTTTTTTTTTTTTTTTTTTTTTTTTTGAGACGGAGTCTCACGCTGTTGCCCAGGCTGGAGTGCAGTGGCGCGATCTCGGCTCACTGCAAGCTCCGCCTCCCGGGTTCCCGCCATTCTCCTGCCTCAGCCTCCTGAGTAGCTGGGACTACAGGCGCCCGCCACCGCGCCCGGCTAATTTTTTGTATTTTTAGTAGAGACGGGGTTTCACTGTGGTCTCGATCTCCTGACCTTGTGATCCGCCCGCCTCGGCCTCCCAAAGTGCTGGGATTACAGGCTTGAGCCACCGCGCCCGGCCGATAATCTCTTTTAAACATAGGTATCAGTTTACATTTACCAAGACTATTGATAAATTCCCATTTATTTTTATATTGTTTTTGCTTATTCTCTCACTGCTTCTTTTGTTCCTACTTTCTTCCTTTTTTTGGGTGTGGGGAACAGGGTCTCATTCAGTCACCCAGTCTAGAGTGCCAGTTCACTGTAGTCTCAAACTCCTGAGCTCAAGTAATCCTCCCATCTCAGTCTCCAAGTAGGTGGGACAACAGGCATGCACCACCACGTCTGGCTAATTTTCTGAAAATTTTTTGTAGAGACGGGAGTCTCACTATGTTGCCCAGGCTGGTCTTAAATTCCTGGGTGCAAGCAATTCTCCTGCCTTGGCTTCCTGAAGTATTGGGATTACAGGTGTGAGCCACAACACCTGGCCTGTTCCCACTTTAATTCTTTTGCTGTGTCTTTATGGCCAACAAATTCAGCAATACCATAGCTACATTATCTCTAAAACATCAATGCTGGAGCTGCCATCAGAAAACAAGGTCAACTTTGAACAGTTTATTTTCCTTAATAGGAAAATGAATGAGACGGGGTCTCATTTTCTTAAGAAAATGAACACTAACTTTGTGACAAAGCAGCCACTTGTGATAAAACACCATTATTGTGATTATTTTCAATGTCCGTAAGAGCAAAACCATCTCAAAGCAGTTTTTTTATTTAATTTATTTATTACTTTTTTTTTTTTTTGAGATGGAATTTCGCTCCTGTTGCCCAGGCTGGAGCACAATGGCGCAATCTCGGCTCACTGCAACCTCCGCCACCCGGCTTCAACTGATTCTCCTGCCTCAGTCTCCTGAGGCTGGGAGTAGCCGGGACTACAGTCATGGGCCACCATGACTAATTTGTATTTTTAGTAGAGATGGGGTTTCTCCATGTTGGTCAGACCGGTCTCGAACTCCCAACCTCAGGTGATCCGCCCGCCTCAGCCTCCCAAAGTGCTGGGATTACAGGCATGAGCCACCGTGCGTGGCAGTTTTTTGCATTGTAAATAAAGATTCTTAAGATGCATAGTCTAAATTACAGGGTTTTTTCCCCTATTACTGATTCTAATTTTGTTCATGGTACTCGGGCAGAATCTTGGGTTTCAAGCAAATGGATTACAATGTTTCATAACCTTTGAGGCCTCCAGCTCTTTAATTTTGTCTTCAGCCTCTGTCAGTTTATCCTTCAAAGCTGCAATTTCCTTTTCCATTGGCATCACAACAGACCGAAGTTTCTCAGCATCTTCTTGGGCCTATGGTTAAAAAGAATTAAATGCCACGACTTATTCATTTACTGCTTTCCTAAGAAACTCTAACTCTTCCATTTGCTAAAACTTAGTATGTAACAAGTAACTCGACCAGGCACTATATTAACATTCACAAAACTGAATTAATGTCTAACTTTCAAATACTGCATTACTTTGAATGTCAAGGTATAATTGAAGTTTTCCCAAATATTCTATTTAGAATTTGGGAATGGGAAAACTGATTGACTAAAACAAATTTGACTTGTTAATCAATTAAGAAAATATCCAATATATAAAAGGAAATACACATAATAAATTTTTTTTTTTTTTTTTTGAGACGGAGTCTCGCTCTGTCGCCCAGGCTGGAGTGCAGTGGCGCGATCTCGACTCATGCAAGCTCCGCCTCCCAGGTTCACGCTATTCTCCTACCTCAGCCTCCTGAGTACCTGGGACTACAGGCACCCGCCACCACACCCGGCTAATTTTTTTTATTTTTAGTAGAGACAGGGTTTCAGTGTTAGCCAGGATGGTCTCCATCTCCTGACCTCATGATCAACCCGCCTCGGCCTCCCAAAGTGCTGGGATTACAGGCGTGAGCTACCGCGCCCAGCCCATAATGATTTTTTAAATTCCTGGGTTACTAAGTTCATGAGACAATAATTTCTTATGAATAATGAAAGGGCTGATTATATTTTAAACACCCAAAATAGAATAATGTGTTTTCCAAAATGTTAGAAAATTATGTTGCTATAAAAAGGCCTCCATCCAATTAAACAGAGTACTTTAAATATTATTTTACTTTTACCATCTAAATGAAACAAACCCAAAGAATGACCCTTAAAACTATCAGTTTTCCAAAGTCCATTCTCAAAAACATGGATTAAAAGGAACCAACTTACATAAACTAGTAAACTGGTGAGAAAACGAATTTTCATTTCTCATATATACATACACTTACACGCAGAGAAACAAAGGCAGGCTCAAAAAGTTGGCTTTTTTCCTTCTAGAGAAACTGAAAACCTAATTCACTGAATTTAAATGGGTGCAAACTTATTCTAAGTTGTGCACGATAGGGAAAAATATCATAAATGCCCAAACGTGAGGTGGATTTTCCCCAAAACACATATCCCTCAAAAAACAGGGGTTCAGATTCACTTTGTTTTCAGGTCCTTACAAAGTCATCATTTATTTTATTTTGAATTAAATACTACTTGGAAAAGACAAGTTAAAATATCTCAGTCAAGGCTAGTTTAGGATGCTGATAAAGGTCATCTGATAAAAAACAACAGGGAAAAAGAAGGAGGGAGGAAGCAAAGAATTGATCACAAATCAAGTTATTTATTAATATAAATATGACTTCACAATTCCAAGTGCTGAATGTCATCATAAACAAAACCTTTAAAGAGCACTTTTAAAAATGACAGAAAAGTCATTAAAAACAAGGAAAATCTGAGAAACTGTCACAGCCAAGAGGAACCTAAGGAGATATGACTAAATGCAATGTGGTATCCTGGATGGGATCCTAGAACAGAAAAAAAAAGGACATTAGGTAAAAACTAATGCAATCTGAATACAAAAATGGACTTAGGTAATAAGAATAAATTGATACGGGCTTATTAGCTGTGACAAATGTACCATGCTAATGTAAAACATTAACAACAGGGGAAACTAGGCATGGAGTATATAGGAACTATCTTCCCAATTTTTCAGATAATCAAAAACAGTTCTAAAAAAATAAAAGATTGTGGAAATCATGAATACACATACATTTGAAGAATGAACTAAGAAATAAGAACCAAAAAGGCATGATAAATTCAATTGAAAAGAAAAATCAATTACTAATTATTTTATATAATGTGATTTTAAATATGGGTATGCATATAAAATAATGTAAAAGTTCATTTAAACTGGCTCAAAAGCTTTTAATATTTTCTCAATGATAAAATGTCTCACTTTACATTTAGTTGCCTTATGTTCAAGTATTATATGGTATTATGTTCAAGCATATGTGGTATATAATGTGTGGTACACAGAAACCAAAGGACACTGAGAAAGAAGGAAAACTAACATCTATTCTAGAACTTCGCTTTAGACACAGTCATCAAGCAACAACATCCACTCAACTGATACTTAGGAATTCAAGCACCTATCTCCTAGACACTATGCTAAGCATTTAGGATATACAAATAAAAAACAAGCACATGTTCCCCCGAATCTATTAAAAAAAAAAGAGAGAGAGAGAGAAAGAGAAACTCTTGCCTTCACAGAGCTTATATTTTAGCAAGGAAAGAAAGACAGTAAACAATAAACACAACAGGTGAACTCTGTATAGTGTAAGGAAATACGTGCTATGGAAAGAGAAAAACTAGAGAAGGATAAGGGAGACGAGAGTAGTGACAGGCGGCAGAGGGAAGTTGGCAGGCTGCGATGTTAAATGGCAGGTGGTCGGGATAAAGCCCATGAAGTAGTGACATTTGATCAAAACTTTGAAGAAGATGACAGAGTTAGCCACAGATACAACATTATTTAGTACTATGTTTAGGTCTATGTCCAAATAATTACTCTCACAGGAAATATCAAAGTACTTCTATTACTTTCTATTACACAACAATATTAGAGCACTCTGCATTTGAATTCAAATATTTCTACAGATGAACACATTCCTTCATACCTTTTTCATTTCATTTTCTAAATTTTCCTCCTCTTGACCTTCAGACAGCCTTCTTCTTAAGTCAGCTATTTCCCTCTCTGCGGATTCTCTATACTGTGCCCACTGTGCTCGCTCCTGCTCCAGCCTAAGGTGGAACTGGTGCTCATAGTCACGAACTGTTTCTACAAAACATCACCACATATTTCACATCTAAGCATTATGAAAAAAAAAAAAAATAACCTGGCACATGAAAATTTTTAAAGTTATATAAAAAGCTTACGTCTAATTTCTGGAAAATGTTTAATTCACTAAAAAACAAAACAAACTAGTTGTAGTTCTTATGATATACAGAAATAAAGGCTTTAAATCATCACTTCTAATCTTCACAATAAACCTGTGTCATGTATTATTTTACGAATGAGAGAATCTTAGGAAAGGTTAACTAGTCTGGCCAATGTTTCACGCCCAGAATGAAGCAAAGCTAGAAATCAAACTTAAGGCCAACTCCAAAATCTATGTTCTTAGACATATACTATGGTTCCCAAGGCAAATATAATATGTCGCCCAATCCCACTACCTGGAAGTGTGAGAAAAGGGATATATTTCTGGAATAGTTTGCTAAAACCCAAGATTGTAACTTGAGGCAAACTCTATAAGCTCTTTAAAAAATGGCTTTCTCTTTGATATAATCCTAAAATATGGCCAGGCTTAGTGGCTCACACACACCTGTAATCCTAGCACTGTGGGAGGCAGACAGGAGGATCACTTGAAGCCAGGATTTCAAAACCAGCCTGGCTGACATGGCAAAACCCCATTTCTACCAAAGAGAGAAAAATTGCCAGGTGCGGTGGCTCATGCCTGTAATCCCAGCACTTTGGGAGGCCAAGGCAGGTGGATCACCTGAGGTGAGGAGTTCAAGACCATTTTGGTCAATGAGGTGAAACCCCGTCTCTACTAAAATTACAAAAATTAGCCAGGCGTGGTGGTGGGCACCTGTAATCCCAGCTACTGGGGAGGCTGAGGCAGGAGGATCACTTGAACCTGGGAGGTAGAGGTTGCAGTGAGCCGAGATCGTGCTACTGCACTCCAGCCTGGGTGACAGAGTGAGACTCTGTCTCAAAAAGAGAGAAGGGAAGGGAAAGTGAAAGGGAAAAGAAAAGATTATCTGGGTGTGATGGCATATGTCTGTGGTCCCAGCTACTTGGGAGGCAGAGGCACGACAACTGCCTGAACCCAGGAGGCGGAGGTTGCAGTGAGCCGAGATCGCGCCACTGCACTCAACCCTAAGTATCTCAAAAAAAAAAAAAAAAAAAAAAAAAAAAAAATTATGTGACAGACCCTGTTGATTGCCCATTAATTTCCACTCCTTCGTCCTTACTGGTAAGACTCCAATTTTGTTTAGGAAGTCAGTGTGCGCAATTTTAAAACTACATTGTCCAGTTTCCCTTGTAGTTATGAGTGACCACACACTTGGTCAACAAAGTGAAAGGGATATGCTGGGTAGTTCTAGAAAACTTTTGCTTTTCTGATGCAGACTGAAGGAGAAGCAGCTATTTTTCAGCTAAGGCAAAGATTAAGTTGAAAACCATATGCTAAGGATGAAAGAACAGAAGGGCTGAAGGAGTCTGAGGCATTGTTGACATCATGGAACCAACGCAACCAGGCCTGGGGTATCTACCTTTGGATTTCGTGTTCTGGGAGAAAAACGAACTCCTATTTTGGTAAATCATCGTAGTCAGGTTTGTTACATGAAGCCTAGAGTAATCTCTAGGTCATAGCTACATACTCAGAAATAGGGCTAGCTTCACCTGCCTTTTTATAAAGAGCACTAAGGCAAAAAGTGACACGCAATTGCAAACACGGTGGAAAAAGTCATCACTATTTCACATTTAGAATATTAACTAATCCAGGCCGGGCGCGGTGGCTCACACCTGTAATCCCAGCACTTTTGGAGGCCAAGGCAGGCAGATCACGAGGTCAGGAGATCAAGACCATCCTGGCTAACACGGTGAAACCCCGTCCCTACTAAAAATACAAAAAATTAGCCAGGCGTGGTGCCATGCGCCTGTAGTCCCAGTTACTTGGGAGACTGAGGCTGGAGAATCGCTTGAACCAGGAAGGCAGAGGTTGCAGTGAGCCGAGATCGTGCCACTGCACTCCAGACTGGGCGACAGAGTAAGACTCCGTCTCAAAAAATAAAAAATAAAACAGAATATTAACTAATTCCAGGAACCCAAGGATTCAGTGACAACTTACTTTGTTTCATCATCATCTTCTCAGAAATTTGGGAAGTAATGAAGCACTAGTGCCAAAAGGAGTCTGAGACTAAACTATGTCTCTTCTTTTAGACGAAAGGTGGCAGCCCATGAAGCCTACCCTAGCCTAGGCCATTCTACCCAACACAGTGCAGTGAAGATTTCATATATAAAGTTTCTTAAAAAATCTAAGCCAGGCCGGGTGCGGTGGCTCACACCTGTAATCCCAGGACTTCGGGAGGCCGAGGCAGGTGGATCACCTGAGGTCAGGAGTTTAAGACCAGCCGGACCAACATGGAGAAACCCCGTCTCTACTAAAAATACAAAATTAGCCAGGTGTAGTGGCACATGCTTGTAATCTTAGCTACTCGGGAGGCTGACGCAGGAGAATCGCTTGAGCCCGGGAGGCGGAGGTTGCAGTGAGTAGCGTGAACTGAGACTGCACCACTGCACCCCAGGCTGGGCAACAGAGCGAGATTCCATCTCAAAAAAAAAAAAGAAAAAATTCTAAGCCATATGGCCAAACTACACTGGAAGGGCAATAATTAGCTGAAGCTCATCAATGTAAACAGTTACTTTACCCTTTGCATGGCAGCTCTCTCTACTCCAGCACATTCCCTGTGCCCATACAGCTTTATTCTTTGACATTACTAGCCTGCCTCCTAGAAGAAATCGACTTTTAAGCCTTACAAAGTACAGTCCTCATTTAATGCATTATCTCTGTAATATTCCTATTATAACTCTCCATTATTAAGTTAGATAGGATTGATATACCCATTTATGTTATCAGTGACTTCTCTTTTATCTGAAAGTATATCTTGATGATGACAGTACATAAAACCACAAATGAAACTCTGGATATATTTTAAGATTCTCTGAAAATATTCTCAATCATCAGAATCGGGTATCTTAGAAAATCAAAAAATTGATCTCTGTTTGTCTTTACCTTTCATAACAGCCTGAAGTGAAGCAACTTCTTCTCTCCACTGTCTTTTTACTTCATCTATAGCTTCTTGCTTGGTGTTCTCAGAGACTGTGGCAATCGCCTTAATATTCTCCATCTCTGCTTGAGCTTCCCACAGCTGGGTTCGAAGGTGTCCCAAATCATCTTGTGCAGCTTGTAATACTGCATTTTGCCTCTTCAGATCCTCTGGAGAGAAAAGTAAAAGACGGTCCATTAATGTTCACTTTTATCAGACCGGCATTCCGATAAAGAAATAAGATATTAAATTTAAAAATATAAACATACAAAATGACATCCTTTTAATAGAGATGAGACTTAAGGTATGCTGGGTATCACAAAGCAATTGCTACTATCTATCTAATGATCCAGTGGTTACGGTCATGGTTTTAAAGCTCAATTTACACATTCCCATCTGCTGACTAAATGAACTTGGTCATGTTATTTAATCTCTCTGGCCTAAGTTTCCACATCTGCAAAATGGAAGTTAAAAATAGCCACCTCACAAGGTTGTTGTAATGATAATTTATTGGAAATGCTAATTAGTAACAGTACCTTCTACAAACATTCAAAAGATGTTTAATAAAAGAGAAAAGAAAGCCAGAGCACATGGCAGTGACTAGACCTATGTTCTTCAAAGTTAGCATTAATTTCTCAGCTCCTTCTTACCATCTTTTAAATACTAAGTTGATGTAATGTGCCTCCTACATGGTTTAAGCCCAGGCAGAACATATGTTTGGCCAAACTGACTTCAAAAAAAAGATGAACTTACCAACAGTATATGGGGATGTGTGATTGTTTTCCCCTACCCTTAACAATAGTCACTATTTTCCATCTTTTAAAAATTCTTGTAAATATCATGGGTAGCAAATGGTCATTTTAATCTACATTTCCCCTGTTAATAAGGAGTTTGAGCATCTTTTCATATATTTACTACTGACTCATTTCCTGTTTGGTGATATTCTTTACATTTGCTTCTAATGAATGATCTTCCTTCTGATCTGTAAGAGCATTTTATATATTCTGGATATTAAATCTGTCTTCTCTTACAAAACTTTTCCCAGTCAGCTGCTGTGTTTCTTAAAAAAAAAAAAAAAAAAAAAGTTAAGAGACAGGGTCTCAATTGTCGCCCAGGCTGGAGTGCAGTGACGCAATCATAGACCACTATAACCTCAAATTCCTGGGCTCAATCGATCCTCCCACCTCAGCCTCCCGAGTAGCTAGGACTGCAGGCCTGCACCATCATGCCCAGCTAATTTTCGAAATTTCTTGTAGAGACATTTTCACTATGCTGCCCAGGCTGGTCTTGGCCTCCTGGGCTGAAATGATCCTCCCGCCTCAGCCTCCCAAAGCGCTGGGATTATAGGTGTGAGACACCGCGCCCGGCCTTACCTTATGTCTTTTAGCATCTCAACTTGTAAGGTATTTATGAAAAAAAAATTGTTCATCTTTGTAAAATTATCAATTTCCTCTCCAAAGCACAATAACTAAGCCAAACTGACCAAGAAAATAAACTGATTTAAGATCTAACTCTACCACTAACCAGCTGATGACTTTAAGGAAATCACAAGACTCGGAAGTCTCGGTTGCCTCATGAAGACAGTGGCAATACTTTCTTGCATAAATTTCTAACTACTTATAAAAATCCAATAGTAAAATAAAAGAACTTTTAAATGTTGTGAAACATTCATTGTTATCAAACAATCACAGGAGTTAATGATTTGGTAGTCCAAGTTACACAGCGAAATACCTAGTCATGCTAAGTTGTTCTGAAATCTTGACTCTCTCAACATCAGTTTCCATCGCTCTTAAAATACTCTGAATCTCTAGCCAAAGACAGTTTTAAGAACATTAATTACTAAAAGGAACTGTGTAAAGTCGCTTAAAGACGGACACCTAGGAAGTCGTGGTAGGCATGCAACTAGGACTAACCCAGAAAGTTATAAACACGTGAAACCACAAAGGAAAAGTTTATGTGTGTCAACTCTAGATTCTGAGTGTCAAACTGTTTCATAAAAAGTGAAAAAAAAAGAAAAAGCATTATTTCTGGGGTATTTTATTCATTTTTGGGTACTACAATTTTTTCAAGGCTCAAGTTTACATACTTAACAGGTCCTCGTGCTAATTACCTCTGGTACTTTTGATTTGTTGGAGATTACCCAGAGGTATTCACAACCAAGCTGTCATTATGAAAAGAAAAACTGTAAACAAATACCAAACCTAAATATCCATTTTTGGCACTTAAAAGTGAAATAGAGAGCCTGGAGGAAAACTTGGTCAACACTAACTTTAGTTATTATATATGAATATATATTATATGCGAATGTTATATTTATATATATAATACAAAAAAACAGGAGACAAACAAAAGTTTAAAATAAAGTTAGAAAATCTTAATTTTTTGTAGTAAAGCATTTCAAACACGTTTGTCAATAGTAGGAGTTCCAACATTCGTTTATTGCTTTTACTGCTGTATATGTAATTATAAAAATTTTCAAGCATATTCAGAAGTTGAGGATATACTACAACAATCCTTCATACAACTTTCACCAAGACTCAACAGGAATCAAGATTTGCCAGACTTATTTATTTTTTGAGACAGAGTCTCGCTCTTGTTGCCCAGGCTAGAGTGCAGTGGCACGATCTTGGTTCACTGCAACCTCTGCCTTCTGGGTTCAACAGATTCTCCTGCTTCAACCTCCCGAGTAGCTGGGATTACAGGCACGTGCCACCACGCCCGGCTAATTTTTGTATTTTTAGTAGAGACGGAGTTTCGCCTTGTTGGCCAGGCTGGTCTTGAACTCCTGACCTCAGGTGATCCACCCGCCTCAGCTTCCCAAAGTGCTAGGATTACAGGCGTGCACCACCACACCCAGCCTGCCATGCTTATTTAAACTATCCTTTTTCTTTCCTGTAGTATTTTAAAGCCCCAGAAATATTACATTATCTAATGTATTGTATAGATGCCTCTCTAAAAATATGGAGAGTTTCTTATATAAACAAAGTGCCCCGTCACACAAAACAAAATTAACGACTGCCTGATAACTAATACCAAATCTCTGGTAAAACTTCTCCAATTGAACAAAAAAAAAAAAAAAAAAAAAAAGTCTTTCTGAATATTTTGTTTAAGATCAAAACAAGATTCAAGTACTTCATTTGGTTTTATATATATATATACACACACACACACACACATATATATATATATATATATATATTTTTTTTTTTTTTTTTTTTTTTGAGACAAAGTCTCACTCTGTCGCCCAGGCTGGAGTGCAGTGGCGCAACCTCTGCCATCCGGGTTCAAGCGATTCTCCTGCCTCAGCCTCCCGAGTAGCTGGGATTACAGGCACTCCTGCCACCACACCTGGCTAATTTTTGTAGTTTTAGTAGAGACAGGGTTTCACCATCTTGGCCAGGCTAGTCTTGAACTCCTGACCTTGTGTTCCACCTGCCTCGGATTCCAAAGTGCTGGGATTACAGGCATGAGTCACTGCGCCCGGCCATTTTTTTTTTTTTTTTTTAAGACAGCTTCTTACTCTATCGCCCAGGCTGGAGTGCAGTGATGCAAGTTCGGCTCACTGCAATCTCTGCCTCCCAGGCTGAAGTGATCCTCTCACCTCAGCTTCCCACGTAGCTGGGACTATAGGCATGTGCCAATACACCCTGCTGATTTTTGTATTTTTTGTAGAGAGGGGGTTTTGTCATGCTGCCCAGGCTAATCTCCAACTCCTAGGCTCAAGTGATGTGCCCTTACAGGCATGCGTCACTAGGCCTGGCCTATACTAATGCTATAAAGCATTATAAACTACTTGAAGAACAGAAACAATACAAAAAGTTCTGTAATGGGCACCTATTACCTATCACCTAGACCCATCATTTTTAATATTTTGCTACATCTCCTTCCATTTCTTTTTAACTTCAGGAAACAAAACATCGCAAAGACACTACCTTCCCCTGAGGTAACAACCGTCGGGAATTTGGGTTTATCATTACAGTGCATATATGTTACACCTTTACTTATGCTGCAGGTTTTAAAACCTTAATGTTCTTTTGCAGTTACTTCTTAGCCCTCAACATTGTTGATTGTTGATAACTACTTCATTCATTAATTAGAATATCACAGTCTCAATATATCACATACAATGCTGACAGGTATTCAGGTGTGAAACTGAAACCTGCTTTATCTGTACAGATGTTCTCCTTGTCCTATGCCCATTGTCCCAGTCTTTTCCCATCCTGACAATGCCATCTTTGTCATATTTCAAATTTCCACATTTGTGAGGGTTCGATTTGGGGAACTCTGTTCTATAAAAGTTGTCTATTTTCATGCCAATACTTTATATACTGTCTAAATTAACATAGCTTTATACTGTTTTGTCTACTTTTGTCTATTTTTAAATGTTTATATAAGAAAAACTTTAACAAAAAGGCCATGATCATTTTGAATAAGTGGGGAGACTTACCCTACCAGATATCAAAAATTATTATAAACTTCATGTATGCACCAGCCAGCTCTAGTAACCATACACTCATGGCAAATCATCCCCAATCCATCCATAAGCACTCCATATATATTATGAGACAAATCTCAGACACACAGTCATATGCAAAATAATCACGTTTTAGTCAACAACAAAAAATATACATGACAGTGGTTACATAGATTATAGGGGCTGAAAAATTCTTATTGCCTAATGACATCTAGCCATGGCAACATCATAGTGTCACACATCTTGTCTATGTTTAGCTATGTTGCTTTTTGGGTTTGTTTTTTGGTTTTTTTTTTTTTTTTTTTTTTTTTTTTTTTTTGAGACAGAATCTAACTCTGTTGGCCAGGCTAGAGTGCAGTGCACGATCTCAGCTCACTGCAACCTCCGACTCCCAACTTCAAGCGATTCTCCTGCCTCAGTCTCCCAAGTAGCTGGGATTACAGGCATGTGCCACCACACCCGGCTAATTTTTATATTTTTGGTAAAGATGGAGTGTCGCCATGTTGGCCAGGCTGGTCTCAAACTCCTGAGCTCAGGTGATCCACCCACCTCGGCCTCCCAAAGTACGGAGATTACAGGCATGAGCCACCATGCCCGGCCTGTTTAGCTATGTTTAATACAAAAGTATCACTGTTATAACTGCCTACAGTATTCAGTAATGTGCCGTACAGCTTTTCAGTTTAGTAGCAATAGGCTATACCATGTAGCCTACGTGTGTAGTAGGCTGTACCATCTAGGTGTTTGTCAGTACACTCCATCAGGTTCGCACAAGGACAAAATCACCAAATGATGCATTTCTGAGAATGTATCGCCATCACTAAGCAATACATAACTGTATTTTCTTATTTTTTTTAATAAACTTTTTAGCAGTTTCAGGTTCTCAGCAAAACTGAGCAGAAAATAGAGGTTTCCCATATGCCCCACAGCCCTGTACATCCACACTCCTCTACTACAGGCACCCTGTACCACAGTGGCACATTTGATACAACTGATGAACCTACAATGGTACATTATCATCACCCACTTAGTTTACACTAGGGTTCACTCTTAATGTGGTACATTCTATGGGTTTTAACAAATGTATAACGACATGTTCCCACCACCATAGTATCACACAAAATAGTTTCACTGCTCTAAAAATTCTCTGTACTCTACGTATTCACCCCCTCTTCCTCCTACCCCTGGCAACCACTGATCTTTTTTCGTTTTGTTTCCATAGTTTTGCCTCTTCCAGAATGTCATATGCTTGGAATCATACAGTATATGGCCTTTTCAAATTGCCTTCTTTCACTTAGTAGTATGCATTAACTCCATGCATTAACTCCATGTCTGTTCATGACTTAATAGCTCATTTCTTTTGAGCATGGAATAATATTCCACTGTCTCAATATACCAGTTTATTCATCCATTAACCTACTGAAGGACATCTTCCATGCTTCCAAGTTGTGACAATTATGAATAAAGCTGTTATAAATATATATTTGTGCAAGTTTTGGGGACAAAGTCTTCTCATTTAATTACATACCAAGGAGCATGACTGCTGAATCAAAAGGCAAGAGTATGCCTAGTTTTGTAAGAAACCACTAAACTATATCCCAAAGTGGCTACGTCATTTTGCATTCCCACCAGCAATGAATGTTGTTGTTGCTCCACATCCTCACCAGCATTTGTCGGTATTGGCAGTATTTTGGATTTAGGCCATTCTCATAGTCTAATAATCTTTTCATCTACTCACTTGACATCTGTATATATTCTTTAGTGAGGTGTTTGGGTCTTTTGCCCATGTGGTAATGGGCTGTTCATTTTGTTACCATTGCATTTTATTTTTATTGATGCATAATAGAGGTACATAGTTCAAAGTACATGTGATAATACATTAATGTAACTTGTAAAAACCAAACTGGGTGTAGTTGGGGTATCTATTACCCTAAATATTTGTCGTTCTTTTTTCATCCCCATGGCACCAGGGGTTGTCTTTTCTTTACACTAGAACCATTCGAATTATTCTAGCTATTTTGAAATCTAGAATAGATTACTGTACTTTTTTTTTTTTTTTTTTGAGACGGAGCCTATATCTGTCACCCAGATTGGAGTGCAGTGGTGCGATCTCGACTCACTGCAATCTCCGCCTCCTGGGTTCACTCCATTCTCCCGCCGAGTAGCTGGGACTACAGGCGCCTGCCACAACGCCCGGCTATTTTTTTGTGTTTTTGGTGGAGACGGGGTTTCACCGGGTTAGCCAGGATGGTCTCGATCTCCTGATCTCGTGATCCGCCCGCCTCGGCCTCCCAAAGTGCTGGGATTACAGGCGTGAGCCATTGCGCCCGGCCAGAATAGATTACTGTAAACAAGAGTCACCCTATTGATCTGTTTAACACTAGGTCTTATTTCTTCTATCAAACCATATATTCATACCCATTAAGCAACTTCTCTTCATCTCCCCCGAGCCCAGCTTTCCCTGACCTTCGTACCACCAGTCTAGTCTGTCTTCTCACGACCGCCCACAAGTGAGACCATGTGACACTTGTCTTTCGGTGCTTGGCTTCTTTTCATTTGATATCATGACTTCCAGTTCCATCCATGTTGCTGCAAATCACAGGATTTCATGTTTTTTTTTTTTTAGACGGAGTTTTGCTCTTGTTGCCCAGGTTGGAGTGCAATGGTGTGACCTTGGCTCACTGCAACCTCTACCTCCCAGGTTCAAGCGATTCTCCTGCCTCAGTTTCCCAAGTAGCTGGGATTACAGGCACACACCACTACGCCTAATTTTTTTTGGGGGGGGGGGGTTTGGTTTGTTTTTGCTTTTTCAGTAGAGACGGGGTTTCACCATGTTGCCCAGGCTGGTCTTGAACTCCTGAGCTCAGGTAATCCACCTGCCTCGGCCTCCCAAAGTGCTAGGATTACAGGCATGAGCCACCACACCCAGTGATTTCATTTCTTTTGGATATATATCCAATAGTGGAATTGCTGGATCATACAGCAACTCTTTTTTTAGTCTTTTGAGGATCCTCCATACTATTCTCCACAGTGGCTATACTAATTTACATTCCCACCATCAGTGGATGAATGTCTTTTTGATAAAAGCCATTTTGACTGCGGTGACAGGATATCCCATTGTAGTTTTGCTTTGCATTTCTCTAATGATTAGTGATGTTGAGCATCTCTTCACATACCTCTTGGCCATTTATGTCTTTTGAAAAATGCCTATTCAAATATTTTGCTTGTGTTTAAATAAGATTTGCTTTTTGGTTACTGACTTCTTTATATATTGTAGTTATTAATCCCTTATGAGATGGGTAGTTTGCAAATATTTTCTCCCATTCTGTGGCTTGTCTCTTCACTTTGTTTCCTTTATTGGCAGAGGCTTCCTGGCCTGATGTAATCCCATTTGTCTATTTTTGCCTATGCTTTTGAGGTCTTACACACACACAAATCTCTGCTCCGACCAATGTCTATTTCCCCAATGTTTTCCTCTAGTGGTTTCATAGTTTCAGGTCTTAGATTTAAATCTTTAATCTATTTTGACTGTTGTGTATATGGAGAGAGATGGGGCCTAATTTCATTCTTCTGCAAATGGTTATCCAGTCATCCTACCACCATTTATTAAAGAGACTCTCCTTTTCTCATTGAATGTTCTTGGTGACTTTGCTGCAGATGAGTTGACTGCAAATGCATGGATTTGTTTCTGGGTACTCTATTCTGTTCCATTAGTCTATGCGTCAGTTTTTATGCCAGTGCCATGCTGACTGGGTTACTATAGCTTTGTAGTACATTTTGATGTTATATAGTTCTGCCTACAGCTTTGTTATTTTTGCTAAGTATAGCCTTGGTTATTCAGGGTCTTTCCTGGTTCCATACAAATTTTAAGATTTCTTTTACTGTTTCTGTGAAAAATGTCATTGGTATTTTGATAGGAATTGTATTTAATCTGTAAATTGCTTTGGGTAGTATTGTCATTTCAACAATATTAACTCTCCTAAATCCATGACCATGGAATATCTTTCCATTTGTCTGTGTCCTCTTAAATTTCTTTCATCAGTGTTTTACAGATCTTTCACTTCTTTGGTTAAATTCCTAGATATATATATATATATGTGTGTGTGTGTGTGTGTGTGTGTGTGTGTGTGTGTGTGTGTGTGTGTGTTGTAGTCACTTCTTTGGTTAAATTCCTAGATATGTGTGTGTGTGTGTGTGTGTGTTGTAGTCACTTCTTTGGTTAAATTCCTAGATGTGTGTGTGTGTGTGTGTGTGTGTGTGTGTTGTAGCCACTGTAAATGGGGTTGCTTTTTCAGACTGTTCACTGTTGGTATATATTCATGCTAATGATGTTTGTATATTCTGCGTTCTGTGACTTTACTAAATTTATCAGTCTAAACACTTTTTTGGTGGTGTCTTTAAGTTTTTCAAAGTATAAGATTGTGTCATCTGTGAACAAGACAAACTTAACTTCATGCTTTCCAATTTGGATGCCCTTTATTTCTCTTGCCTAACTGTTCTGGCTGCAATTTCCAATACTATGTTAAATAAAACTGGTTAAAGTGGGCATCCTTGTCTTGCTCCAGATCTCAGAGGAAAGGCCTTCAACTCTTCCCCATACAGTATGATGTTAGTTGTGGGTTTGTCATGTATGCCCTTTATTATTTTGAGGTGTGTTCCTTCTACACACAATTTGATGAGGGTTTGTATC
The DNA here is from genome assembly GCF_024542745.1 of Macaca thibetana thibetana. Taxonomy (NCBI): domain Eukaryota; kingdom Metazoa; phylum Chordata; class Mammalia; order Primates; family Cercopithecidae; genus Macaca; species Macaca thibetana. The sequence goes on from NC_065593.1 coordinate 16,038,315, forward strand.
ATAAAGAGGTGTTGAATTTTACTGAATGCTTGTGCAGCATCTATTGAAATAACCATATGGTTTTTGTTGTTTGTTTTTTTGAGACAGAGTCTCACTCCGTCACCCAGGCTGGAGTGCAGTGGCATAATCTCAGCTCACTGCAACCTCCACCTCCCAGGTTCAAGCGATTCTCATGCTCAATCTCCAGAGTAGCTGGGATTACAGGTGTGCACCACCATGCCAGGTTAATTTTTTGAATTTTTGGTAAAGACGGAGTTTCACCATGTTGGCCAGGCTGGTCTCGAACTCCTGGCCTCAAGTGATCCGCCCGCCTCGGCCTCCCAAAGTGTTGGGTTTACAGGCATGAGCCACTACACCTGGCCAACCATATGGCTTTTGTTCTTGGTTATGTTAATGTGATGTATCACATTTGTTTAGTGTGTATACTGAACCCTCCTTGCATCCTCAGGAGTAATCTACTTGATTGTGGTGAGAGACATGGTCATGCTCTGCTACCCACGCTGGAGTGCAGTGGCACAAATACGTCTCACTGTAGCCTCAACCTCTCAGGCTTGATCAAGCAACTCTCCTACCTCAGCCTACTGTGTATCTGGGACCACATGCACATGCCAGCATGCCCAGCTAATTTCTACTTTGAGATAGGGTCTCACTCTCTCACCAAGGCTGGAGTGCAGTGGCACAATCACAGCTCACTGCAGCCTTGACTTCCTGGGCTTAAGTGATCCTCTCACCTCAGGCTCCCAAGTAGCTGGGACCACAGGCACATGCCACCACATCTTGTACTTTTTAGTAGAGATGGGGTCTCACTATGTTGCCCGGGCTGGTCTTGATCTCCTGGGCTCAAGCAATCCTTCCACCTTGGCCTCCCAAAGTGCTGGGATTACAGGTGTGAGCCACTGCACTCGGCCAGTTTTATTTTTTGTAGAGCCAGGGTCTCACTTTGCTGCCCAGGCTGGTCTCAAACTCCTGGTCTCAAGTGATCCTCCCACCTCAACCTCCCAAAATACTGGGATTACAGGCATGAGCCACTGTACCCAGCCAAAGTGGGTTTCTTGTAGGCAGCATATAGTTGTGGCTTCTTTAACCATTCAGCCACTCAGGCTTTAAATTGGAGAACTGAATCCATATACATTCAGTGTTATCTGTAAGAAAGGACTTAAACTACTGCCATTGCATTGCTTGTTTTCTGGTTGCTTTGTAACTCCTCTCTTCCTGTCTTTGGGGCTAAATGATTTTTTCTGGTAGTATGTCTTAATTCACTGCTTTTGATTTTTAATGAATCTATTATAGGTTTTTGTTTTGTTTTTATCACAAGGCTTACAAAAAACATCTCGTAGATAACAAGTTACTTTAAAGAGAATACATCTTAAAAAATAGAAACAAAGAAAAAAGTGGGGAAAAAACCTCTACAACTTAGCTCCTCTTTCCCCACATTCTGAATTTTAGTAGTCTCAACTTACACATATCTACATTACCTATCTCTGAATAGGCTGCCATAGCTATTACTGTTCTTGGTAGATTTGTCTTTTGGGCTTTATACTAGAGTTACCAATTGTAGTATTAAGAGTCTAACTCTGTCCATGTCTGAGTCTGTCCATGTACTTAATTTTACCAGTGTGTTTTATACTTCTTTTTTTTGGTGTCTTAGCATTTTCAAAATTTCAAATGGAAGAACTCCCTTTAGCACTTCTTGTGGGATGGGTCTAGTAGTTGTCAATTCTCTCAGCTTTTGTCTGGAAGAATATATCTCTCCTGCATATCTGAAGGATAACTTTGTTGGATATATGATTCTTAGATGTGCAATTTTTTTTTTCTTTCAGCACAGCACACTGACGATGTCATTCCAGTCCTTCCTTGCCTTTATGGTTTGTACTGAGAAGTCTGTTGACAGACTAACTGAAGCTCCATTAGGGTTATTTGCTACTTTTCTCTTGCTACTTTTAGGATCCTCTCTTTGTCCTTGACCATTGAGAGTTGGTTATTATATGCCTTGGGGTAGTTTTATTTGGGTCAAATTCCTTTGGTGTCCTCTGGCCTTCCTGCATGTGGATATTTATATCCTTCCCAAGTTTTGGAGAGTTTTCTGCTATTTCTTGGAATAAGCTTTCTACCTTTGCTCTTGCTCAACTCCCTCTTGAAGACCAACAATTCTTAGCTTTGGTCTTTTGAAATACTTTCCTACATCCTGTAGGTCATCTTCATTGCTTTCATTCTTTTTTCTCCTGTTTTTTTTTTTTTTTTTTTTTTTTTTTTTTTGAGACGGAGTCTCGCTCTGTCACCCAGGCTGGAGTGCAGTGGCTGGATCTCAGCTCACTGCAAGCTCCGCCTCCCGGGTTCACGCCATTCTCCTGCCTCAGCCTCCCGAGTAGCTGGGACTACAGGCGCCCGCCACCTCGCCCGGCTAGTTTTTTGTATTTTTTAGTAGAGACGGGGTTTCACCGTGTTAACCAGGATGGTCTCGATCTCCCGACCTCGTGATCCGCCCGTCTCGGCCTCCCAAAGTGCTGGGATTACAGGCTTGAGCCACCGCGCCCGGCCTTTTTTTTTTTTTTTTTTTTTTTGAGACGGAGTCTCGCTCTGTCGCCCAGGCTGGAGTGCAGTGGCACAATATCGGCTCACTGCAAGCTCCACCTCCCGGGTTCACGCCATTCTCCCGCCTCAGCCTCCGAGTAGCTGGGACTACAGGCGCCCGCCACCACGCCCGGCTAGTTTTTTGTATTTTTAGTAGAGACGGGGTTTCATCATGTTAGCCAGGATGGTCTCGATCTCCTGACCTCGTGATCCACCCGCCTCGGCCTCCCAAAGTGCTGGGATTACAGGCTTGAGCCACCGCACCCGGCCTCCTCTTTGTTTTTTCAAACAGCCTGTCTTCAAGGTCACTGCTTCTTTCCTCTGCTTGATCCATTTTGCTACTGAAAGCCTCTAATGAATTTTCCAGTTGAGAAAATACATTTATCAGTTCTGAGACTTCTGTTTAATTTAATTATTTCAATATCCTTGTTAAATTTCTCTGGTAAGCTGGGCTTGGTGGCTCACACCTGTAATCCCAACACTTTGGGAGGCCAAAGCAGGCAGATTGAGGTCAGAAGTTCAAGACCAGCCTGGCCAACATGGTGAAACCCCATCTCTGCTAAAAATACAAAAATCAGCCAGGTGTGGTGGGCGTCTGTAATTGCAGCTACTTGGGAGACTGAGGCAGGAAAATCGCTTGAACCTGGGAGGCAGAGGTAGCAGTGAGCCGAGATTGCGCCACTGCACTCCAGCCTGGGTGATGAAGTGAAACTCCGTCTGGGTCTCAAAAAGGAAAAAAATATGTGACAAATTTTTTTTTTTTTTTTTTGAGATGGAGTCCCGTTCTGTCACCAGGCTGGAGTGCTGTGGCATGACCTCAGCTCACTGCAATCTCCGCCTCTGGGTTTGAGCGATTCCCCTGCCTCAGCCTCCCTAGTAGCTGGGATTACAGGTGCACACCACGCTTGGCTAATTTTTTGTATTTCAGTAGCGACAGGGTTCCACCATGTTGGCCAGGATGGTCTGGATCTTCTGACCTCGTGATCCACCCACCTCGGCCTCCCAAAGTGCTGGGATTACAGGCGTGAGCCACCGCTCCCAGCCTAAACTTTTAATTGAAAAATAATAATTGTACATATGTGTTGGGTACAAAGTGGTATTCTGATACATCTATACATTGTGAAATGATCAAATCAGTACAATTAGCATATCCATCACCTCAAATATGGTAAGTTACACATTGATTTTTGAATGTTGAACCAGTCTTGAGTACCTACACAAATGCCACTTGGCTGCAGTGTGTAACTTTTATACATTGTTGGATTGGATTTGCTAAGATATTGTCAAGGAATCTTGCATATATGTGCATGACAGATATGAGTCTGTAGTTTTCTTTAAATGTCTTTGTATGGTTTTAAGACTAGGATTATGCAGACCTCACAGAATGAGTTAGGAAGTATTCCCTCTGTTTCTATCTTCTGAAAGATTATAGAGAATAGAGACTCGGAGAGATTGGTGTAACTCATGGTATAGTGTCTTCCTTAAATGGCAGATAGAACTCACCAGTGAACACAACTGGGCACAGTGCTTTTTTTGAAAGGTTATTAATCATGAAGTTGTTCCATAATTTTCTTATATTATCCTTTTACTATATATGGGATCTAGAGTGCAGTCTCCTCTTTCATTTCTGATATCAGTAATTTCTCTTGTGTTAGTAATCTTTTTTTACTTAGATTGGCTTACTGTACTTTTTTGTAACAACTTCATTGAGATATAATTCACATATTACTTTTCGCCCACCAGTAACCAATCAGTAATTTTGGTAGCATACTCCCATTGGGTATCCTCTAATTTAATTCTGACACTATTTACCTGGAAATAGCATCAGATCACACAAGCTGAAAATTCAGTCTAACAAGACTGAAGCCCACTTCTGATATCAGTTGTAAGCTTCAAAATTATTTTACCTGTGTTTCTGACTGACCAGCTATAAATTGACGTTCCTACAACTATCTCCTTAGGTTTGATTAATTTGTCACTGGGCTCACAGAACTCAGGGAAACATTTATTTGCATTTACCAGATTATTATAAGACTATTACAAAGGGTACAGAGAAAAAGGTGCACAGGACAAGGCATGTGGGAAGGGGCATGGAGCTTCTATGCCCTCTCTGGGGCACCACCCTCCAGGAACCTTCACATCTTCAGTTACCTGGAAGCTCTCCAAACCCTGTCCTTTTCAGTTATTACAGAGGCTTTATTACATGGACATGATTAAATGGCCACCAATGATCAACTTAACCTTTAGCTCCTCTCCTCTACCTGGAGGTTGGGAGGCAGGGTGGGAAGTTCCAACCTCCAATCCTGTGTTGGTCTTTCTGGTGACCATCCCCTATCCTGAAATTACCTAGGGGCTGCAAGCCATCAGTCAGCTCATTAACAAAGACACTTATCACTTTATATACTTATATATTTTTTATATACATATATATTATATACATATATAGTATATATTTTTTATATACATATATATATATTTTTTCTTTTTCTTTTTTTTAAATGGAGTTTCACTCTTATTGCCCAGGCTGGAGTGCAATAGCATGATCTCGGCTCACCATAACCTCCACCTCCCAGGTTCAAGCAATTCTCCTGCCTCAGCCTCCCGAATAGCTGGAATTACAGGAATGCGCCACCACGCCCAGCTAATTTTGTATTTTTAGTAGAGATGGGGTTTCTCCATGTTGGTCAGGCTGGTCTCAAACTCCTAACCTCAGGTGATCCGCCCACCTCAGCCTCCCAAAGTGCTAGGATAACAGGTGTAAGCCACCGCACCCGCCCCAAATATATATTTTACAGTATCACACATATAAAACAATTCATTTAAAGTATATAATTCAATGACTTTTTAGTATATTCAATCAGACTTGTACAACCATCACCACCATCAATTTTAGAACTTTTTCATCACTCCAGAAAAAACCTTGTGCTCTTTCATCTCCAACTCCTCACCCCACCAACCCTAGACAACAAATATTCTACTTTCTATCTCTACAGACTGCCAATCTAGACATTTCATATAAACAGAATCATGAAATATGTGATGTTTTCTGACTGGCTTTGTTTACTTGGCATAATGTTTTTTCAAGGTTCACTCATGTTGTAGAACTGGTACTTCATTCCTTTTTATGGATAAGAAAAAACACATTTTGTTTATGTATTCATCAGTTGATGGACATTTAGGATATTCCTTTTTCACTATTATGAATAATGCTGCTACAAAAATCCATGTACAAGTTTATGTATGGAAACGTTTTCATTTTTTGAGTGTATATACCTAGGAGTGGAATTGTTGAGTCAAATGGTAACTCTATGTTTACCTGTTTGAGGAATTGATAGGCTGTTTTCCAAAGCTAACATATCATTTTACGCTCCTGCCGGTGGTGTATGAAAGTTCCAATTTCTCCACATCCTTGCCAACATTTGTTAATGTCAGACGTATTAATTATAGCCATCCTAGTGGGTACTAAGCGGCATGTTATAATTTTGTGTTTTCCTGAGGGCTAATGTCACTGATCACCTTACGACATACTTATCGGCCATTTGTGTTTCTCCTCTGGAGAAATGCCTATTCAGATTCACTGTCCATTTTTAGTTGGACTGTCTTTTTGCTATTGAGTTGTAATGTCTTTATGTAATCTAGACCCTTATCCAATATAATAATTGCAAGATTCTGCCCCATTCTGTGGGTTGTCTTTTCACTTTATGGTATCCTTGAAAACATGAATATTTTTAATTTTGATGAAGTTCAATTTATCTCATTTTTCTTTGGTTGCTTCCACTTTTAGTGTCATACCTAAGAAAACACTGCCTAATCCAAGGTCACAAAACCTTAAGCCTATGTTTTCCTCTAAGAGTTATAGTTTACCTTTTACATCTAGGTCCTTATACATTTTGAGTTAACTCTGGCAGATGGCAGGGGGTCCAACTTCATTCTTTCACATGTAGATATCCAAATGTCTCAGCACAATTTGTTGAAGAGATTATTCTTTCCCCCAGTGAACGGTTTTGGCACCTTGTGGAAAAGCAACTGAGAATGTAATTCTATTCCATTGATCTATGTCTGTCCTTAGGATAGTGCCACCTTGTCTGGATTACTGTTGCCTTGCAATAAGTTTTGGAATCAAGATGTGTGAGTCTTCAAACATTTTTCTTTTTGAAGGTTGTTGTGACAATTCTAGATCTCTAGAATTTCCATATAAATTTTAGGATCAGTTGTCAATTCCTACAAGGAAGCCAACTGGGATATTAAAAGGCACTGCATTTAATCTGTACATCAATCTGAGGAGTGGTGCCACCATACCAATATTAAGACTTCTAATCCATGGACATGAGATGTCTATTTATTTAAATCTCCTTTTTGTGTGTGTGAGACAGGGTCTCACTCTGTCTCCCAGGCTGAAGTGCAGTGGCGCGATCTTAGCTCACTGCAACCTCCACCTTCCAGGTTCAAGCGATTCTCCCGCCTCAACCTCCCAAGTAGCTGGGAGTACAGGCGTGCACCACCACACCTGGCTAATTTTTGCATTTTTAGTAGAGACAGGGTTTCACCATGTTGGCCAGGTTGGTCTTGAACTCCTAGCCTCAGGTGATCCGCCCGCCTCAGCCTCCCAAAGTGCTGAGACTGTAGCAGTGAGCCACTGCGCCCAGCCCAGATCTCCTTTAATTTCTTTTAATAGTGAAGTTTTCAGAGTACAAGTTTTGAGTTTGTTAAATGTATTCCTAAATACATTATTCATTTTGATGCTATTGTAAATGGAACTGTTTCTTTAACGCCATTTTCATACATATAACTGATTTTTGTATGGTGCTCTTATATTCTGAATCTTGCTGAACTCACTTATTAGTTTTAACTAGTTTTGTAGTGGATTCCCTTGGAGTCTGTATATGAAAGAGGATGCCATCAGAGAAAAGTAGTTTTATTTCTTCCTTTTCAATGTGGATTCCCTTCCTTTTTCTTTCTTTGGGTAAGTGCCCTAGATAGATCCTCACTTCCAATGTTGAACAGAAGTGGTCAGAGTGTACATAATTGTCCTGTTTCTGGCTTTAGGGGAAAAGCATTTGGTCTTTAAACATTTAAGTGTGATGTTAGCTGTAAGTTTTTCGTAGAAGTCCATTTTCAGGATTTCCTGTTTTAGTGTTTTTATCATGAAACAGTGTTGGGTTTTGTCAAATACTTTTTCTGTCTAGTAAGATGATCATGTGTCTTTGTTTCTTATCCTACTGATTTTCAGGTGTTGCACCAACCTTCAATGCCTGGGATGACTCCCACTTTTCATGCTGTGTGATTCTTTTTACCTGTAGCTTAATTTGATTTGCTGGTTCTTTGGTGAGAATTTGTGCTTCTATATTCCCACGGAATACTGGGCTAAGTTTCTTGTGATGTCTTCCTTGGTTTTGAGGTCAAGATAACACTAGCCTCAAAGAATAAGTGGGGATGTGTCTCCTCCAAAAATTAAGCCAGGCGTGGTGGCAGGTGCCCATAATTCCAGCTATTCAGAAAGTTAGGGCAGGAGAATCAATTGAACCTGGGAAGCAGAGGTTGCAGTCAGCCATCACAGCACCACAGCACTCCAGCCTGGGCGACAGAGCAAGACTCAATCTCAAAAGATAAAAATTTAAAAATATATATTTTTTATCAATTTCTGTATTTTGTATTGTTTCTTACACTGTTGTTTTTTTTTTTTTTTTTTTTTTTTTTTTTTTTCCTTTGAGACAGAGTCTTGCTCTGTCACCGAGGCTGGAGTGCAGTGGCATGATCTCAGCTCACTGCAACATCTGTCTCTTGGATTCAGGCAATTCTCCTACGTCAGCCTCCCAAGTAGCTGGGATTACAGGTGCCTGCCACCACATCCAGCTAATTTTTGCATTTTAGTAGATGGGGTTTCACCACAATGGCCAAGCTGGTCTCAAACTCCTGACCTCGGGCAATCCACCCGCCTTGGCCTCCCAAAGTGCTGGGATTATAGGTATGAGCCACAGAACCCGCCCTATCCTATTTCTTACATCCTATATATTTCCTCTATGTTTTCTTTTTGCGAATGTCTATCTCTACTAGCAGTTCTTTTTTTGTTGTTGGTTTTTTTTTTTGAGACGGAGTCTCGCTCTGTCACCCAGGGTGGAATGTAGTGGCGCGATCTCGGCTCACTGCAACTTCCGCCTCCTGGGTTCAAGCAATCCTCCTGCCTCAGCCTCCCAAGTAGCTGGGACTATAGGCACACACCGCCACGCCCAGCTAATTGTTTGTATTTTAGTAGACACATGGCTTCACCGTGTTGCCCAGGCTGTTCTCAAACTCATGAACTCAAGCAATCCGCCCACCTCCGCCTCCCAAAGTGCTAGGATTACAGGTGTGAGCCACCACAGCTGGCCTACTAGCAGTACTTTTAGTGATTACATAGATGGCTAAGTGCTTAGTTTTTATATGCCTAAAATATCTACTTTGCCCTCACCCTTAAATAATTTAGCAGCATATAAAATTTTAGGTTGACAATTATTTTTTCTATGCACTTTGGAGATCTTATTTCATTGCCTTCTGGCATCTATGGTGCTTGCAAAGTATCTCTTGTAATTGTTTCTTTTCTCTGGTAGCTTTTCACATTTTCTTTTGATTCTTGATGTTCTATCATATAAAAGATGTGCCATGGTATGAATTTACTATTTTTTGTTTTGTTTTGTTTTTTGAGATGAAGTCTCACTCTGTTGCCCAGGCTGGAGTGCAGTGGTACAATTTACGCTCACTGCAACCTCTGCCTCCTGGGTTCAAGCAATTCTCCTGCCTCAGCCTCCCAAGTAGCAGGGATTAGAGATGTGCACCACCGTGTTCGGCTAGTTTTTTTGTATTTTTAGTAGAGATGGGGTTTCATCATGTTGGCCAGGCTGGTCTCGAATCCTGACCTCAAGTAATCCACCCGCCTCAGCCTCCCAAAGTGCTGGGATTACAGGCATGAGCCACCACACCCGGCTTGAATTTACTATTATTTATCCTGTTTAGTAGTCAGTATTGATGTTAAGGACTCACATTTTTTATTAGTAAAAATTTAAGTTATCTGTTCCAATATTCTTTACTATCCCTTCCATTCTCTTCCCCTGGAACTCTCTTCAGATGTGTGTTGAAGGCTCTCAATTCATCCTCTATGTCTTTATGTTCTTTCATATTTCCTTCTTTGTCTCACTAGGAGGGAGAACTCCTCAGTACTGCTTTCTAATTTACTAAAATCTCTGTATCGTCTCTACTGATTAAATCTATTAGCAAACACTATTTTAATTTCTAATCGTTTGTTTACAGTATTACTAATGGGTCTTAATTGTTAATGTTATATACTGTTTTCATTTCCATATCTAAGTGCAAGTTTATGACACTGGAACCACAGATAGCTTCCTATATCTAGCTTTTCACTATTGAAATTCTGATTAGTTAGCATAACAGCTTTATATATAAATTACAACCATGTATAAAGACTTTCTGAACACCAGTAGAAAACTTCAATGTCTTCTGGTGATTAGCTATAAGCTCTATTCCTACTATTTTTCGTCAGATTGAGAACTATATGGCCTTTTGTTCTGTTTCATGTAACCGTCTCTTACTCATTGGCAACACTACAAATTTCCAGAGCACAAAACAAACACTGCTGTAGTGCCAAGCTCTGTAGTTAAAGAAAAGCTAAATCAGAAAATACTTCAACAGAAAAGCAATAAAACTTTCAGAAATATTTATAACATTCCCAGCTAAAGTCGGCTTGGAAAAGAATGGGTACTAAGACCAGCCTGGGAAACATGGTGAAACCCCATCTCTACTAAAAAATACAAAAATTAGCCGGGTGTGGCGGCATGTGCCTGTAGTCCCTGCTACTCAGGAGGCTAAGGGAGGAGAATCACTTGAACTTGGGAGACAGAGGCTGCAGTGAGCCGAGATCGTGCCACTGCACTCCAGGCTGGGTGACAGAGCAAGACTCCATCTCAAAAAAAAAAAAAAGAATAGGTACTAAGAAAAGAACAGACAGTAAGAGAAGTAAAAAGGTACATTTCTCATTACCATCTGCACTTATATTTCAGCTATTCTCCAAACAAGTGCAAACACAGCTATCACAACACTAAAGCAAAAGCTGGACCTACTGGGAAAAAACCAATGTTTGGACTTTCAGAGTTACCTTGACCTGGTTTTCCTGAAAGATAAAACAAAGACTGCTGTCCACATCAAAATCCTGGTTTATACTGTAAACACCTGTGGCAATCATTAAAGACTAGATTTAGACTTCACAGTAGATACAATAAAAGCAGCTGTCTCAGGGGAAATCTTCACATTTGATTTTTATTATGATATAGGCTAACAGCCAAGACAAAAACTAAGTAATCAGCATATGACCTTTTATATACTATGCATTTTCTTTACGAATGTCTCTCAAAAACTCTCAAAAAGGATCACAGTATTTTTTTGAAATTTTGTAAAAAGCTACCCCAACTGTTTGCTATGGCCAGCTAAGTTTATTGACCACTTTGGACAGTAAAGATACAACAGTACACAAAAAGACTATTTACTGCGTTTAGATGTCATCAATGAAATTTTAACAAACTAAGCATGGTTTTTGAACCAACCCCTGTTACAAGCTCTTTAATTCACAGATCTAAAACTGCAGTTGATAATGCATTTCAGAAATGGGAGGTTCTTGGTCATTTTCATTTCTTCAGAATTTTTGGGAAAATTCAATTTTATAATTTCAAAGAAAATAAGAAAACGAAGGAACCCTAACAGCTTTACTGGGGACACACAAAAAGAAAGCAAAACAAACAAGGTTTAGGCAAGATTGACTTCAATTAGCCGTAGACAGGATGAACAAGCTACAGAGGTTTTGGTGTAAGAGGTAAAGGAGAAAATGGATATCATTAGCCAGCATCATACTGCTGGGTTTCAACTGATCATCAGAGAAAATACTACCACAACCTTTTATATATACATCAAATGTTTTACAGGTCATCTTGACAAGAATATACCACTGCAGAAGGACAGTGGTGCTTGATTAATTCAAAAGCATGAACAAATTTTAAAAGGGAGAAGATACATTCATATAAAGATACTGAATAACCAGACAGAACTTATTTCTTTTGAGACAGCACATTGAGGCATGGGCCTGTAATCCCAGCTACTAGGGAGGCTGAGGCACAAGAGTCGCTTGAATCCAGGAGGCGGAGGTTGCAGTGAGCCAAGATCACACCACTGCACTTCAGCCTGGGCAACAGTGAGACTCGGTCTCAAAAAAAAAAAAAAAAAGAAAGAAAAAGAAACAAATGCACATTCAAATTCCAAAACCATTTTTAAGAACAAAATTCTAAAAGAGATGTAAAGAAGAAAACTCAAGGAGGAAAACCACTGTAAAATCTCTGCTAAAAAGCTATTCGTGTGTTTTTTTGTTAAACAGATGACAATGGACATTAAATCACTGATATTTTCATTCCACTGGATATGTCTAAAAGCACGAAGTTGGCCAGGCGCGGTGGCCCACGCCTGTAATCCCAGCACTTTGGGAGGTCGAGGAGAGCGGATCACAAGGTCAGGAGTTCGAGACCGGCCTGACCAACATGGTGAAACCCTGTCTCTACTAAAAATACAAAAATTAGCCGGGCGCGGTGGCTCACGCCTGTAATCCCAGCACTTTGGGAGGCCGAGGCGGGTGGATCACAAGGTCAGGAGATCGAGACCATGGTGAAACCCCGTCTCTACTAAAAATAGAAAAAATTAGCCGGGCGCGGTGGCAGGCGCCTGTAGTCCCAGCTACTCAGGAGGCTGAGGCAGGAGAATGGCGTGAACCCGGGAGGCGGAGCTTGCAGTGAGCCGAGATTGCGCCACTGCACTCCAGCCTGGGCGACAGACTGAGACTCTGTCTCAAAAAAAAAAAAAAAAAAAAAAAAAAAAAAAAAAAAATTAGCGGGGCATGGTGGTGCATGCCTATAATCCCAGCTCCTCGGGAGGCTGGGGCAGGAAAATCGCTTGTATCCAGGAGGCGGAGGTTGCAGTGAGTTGAGATCGCGCCACTGCACTCCAGCCTGGGGCAACAGGGCGAGACTCCATCTCAAAAAAAAAAAAAAGCACGAAGTTTTCATTTAAATTGTAAATATCAACAATATAAAACTTATATCCTTCACATCTTTTCAAGCAAAACATTTTAAACATCAACTTTAAAATGTATAAAGGTTGTATGTAAGTATATATTTTACAGAGTTCACAAGTTAAAAAAGCTGCATGATCACTAGTCTAGAACAGGATTTCTCAAACTGTAGTACTTGAACTAGCAGTAACTGGAATAATCTATGAGCTTATTAGAAATGCAAATTTCTGGGCTCCACCCAAACATACTGTGGTTTAACAAGCTCTCCAGGTGATTTTTATCCATGTTAGAATTTGAGAGCCACTATTCTATTATAGAATAGAGCAGTTTTCAAAATTTAGTGTGCATCTGGACCCAAATTCCACAGTTTCTAACTCAGTAAATCTGGGTGGGACCCAAACATTTGCATTTCTAACAACGTTCCCAGGTGATAATGATAATGATGCTGTTCCACAACCACACTTTGAGAACCACTGGTCTAGAGAGCTGTGGAAGCCATATCCACATTATTCTAGGTCAGTACTCAGAATGTAAGCCCCTTCCCTGATCCTTCAAATTAGGTCCCCCACCATGTTCTCTCATGTATTTTCCTGATAGTTTCCCTTTTTCTTTTTTTTTTTTTGAGATGGAGTTTCACTCTTGTTGCCCACGCTGGAGTGCAACGACGCAATCTCGGCTCACCTCAACTTCTGCCTTCTGGGTTCAAGTGATTCTTCTGCCTCAGCCTTCCGAGTAGCTGGGATTACAGGCACACGCCACCACGCCCGGCTAATTTTGTATTTTTAGTAGAGACGGGGTTTCTCCATGTTGGTCAGGCTAGTCTCGAACTCCCGACCTCAGGTGATCCGCCCGCCTCGGCCTCCAAAAGTGCTGGGATTATAGGCATGAGCCACCGCGCCCGGCCTGCAATTTCTTTTTTAACAACTCATCACACAATTACTTAACATCTGTTTGGCTCATTGTGTTCAACCAAGTTAAAGAACCACATGAATTTTGCTCCTTCTGTATACCCAACATGTAAGTATAATGTCTGCCTCATAGTAGATATTAAATATTTATTGACAACTGAATATTTGTTGGGTAAAACTGATGTTTCACGGAATTAAACATAGCTAAAGATGTTATTAGAATGCCAACAATCCTAGTTTGCCCACAACTGTATCTCAAGTGTAAGAGCAATGACCGTCTCTTATCTCAAGGCTATGCAACCTAAATATCAACAGTAAGATCAAAAAACAAGGCAAAATCTGAAGAAGGCATTTTTCAACTTGCTTTTTCAATCTCATTCTTAATCTGGCCTTTAAACAGTATTCTTTTATTATGCAAGTACCAATAAAATCAAGGTTTATTCAATGATAAAATTAACACTACTACCAAGAAACTCAACACTTTGAGGCCATTTTTGCATTGAAGGTGGTGGGAGACTTATGAACTTACCCTCTTTAGCCAAATATAACTCCTTAAATTTTGCTCTCTTTTGATTAAATTCTTGTTCAAGCTGCTGTTGTGCACGTAAAAATTCTGCATTAATTTTTTCCAATTCTGCTACCCGTTGCTGAAGAGAAACTGGGGGAAAAAAATACTAGTTAACAAGTAATAACTTTTATTTATAAATAAATTTATAAAACAATAAATTAATATTCCAGCTGCACACTGCTATACATGAAACAAGTAGTCAAGTCTCTTCCAAAAATCCACCATATGCTAGGATATTCTAATGTTAAAAAAAATTAAGACAGGCCAGGCATAGTGTCTCACGCATGTAATCCCAGCACTTTGGGAAGCCAACGCAGGTGGATCACCTGAGCTCAGGCGTTCGAGACCAGCCTGGCCAACATGGAGAAATCCCGTCTCTACTAAAAATACAAAAATTAGCCAGGTATGGTGACAGGCGCCTGTAATCCCAGCTACTCAGGAGGCTGGGGCGGGAGAATCGCTTGAACCCAGGAGGCGGAGGTTGCAGTGAGCCGAGATCACGCCACTGCACTCCAGCCTGGGTGACAGAGTGAGACTCTTGTCTAAAAAAAGACCCTTCTATTAGACTTAATACACAACTGTAAACGAGTCATGTAAAGTGAAACCACAAATATACAGAGAATCACATAAGACCAACTTCCCCACAAAAAGAGAGTTTCTAAAGTGCCTTTGTGCAACTGAATAGCAATTCAATTTTAGAACTGTTAAACACTGGATTATTTGAGCTAATTATTCCACATATGAACCCACTGCCAATCTTGCTATTTCCCATTTCTCTCAAATGTCACAAGCAGAATCTAATAGGTTCCCTAATTAGTGCCGCCATACCAGACTGAACTATTCTTCCAACTCCAAAATGATCCATTACCATTATACTGAGATCATAATCAAAAACCCATTCACAGAGAGAGGATACAGAACTGTACAATCTATATGAACTCTCAATTACTGAGAGATAATCTGGTTTTCTTCCATGTTTTCAGTATTGATCATGGTGTGCGGGGATTAGCAGACTTTTTTTTACTTTATGGACACTATAATTTGGACTCAGTTGGTTAAATGATTGCCTTCCCTGACCAAACCGAAGGGTTCTTTTGATTGAAGCATAAGATAGGAGGTCCAGCTGTCCAAACCCCTGATCTCCTCTTTTGCCCCAACAGCATCCCAGCCTTAAAGCTATGACCATAATCCCTTTAGGGGGTATCAGTTAGTCCTAATCAACCACTAACTACTTAGGCCAGCAGAGATCCAAGTTTCCTGCTACAAGTCACTCCAGATAATGATTTGCCTACAATTTTAATCAAGATCTGAGATTATCTTTGAAGGCTATCCCCTCTCCCAATCACTCACTCAATTTAATTGAGAGCTGATTTTTAAAATGTATAGAAAAAAAAAGATGGGAAAAAATGTACCAATGCTTTATGTATGAGTAACAGAATTATGGCACATTAATTTCTTCCATATGCTTTTTTATTTTTGAGACAGAGTCTCGCTCTGTTGCCCAGGCTACAGTGCAGTGGTGCAATCTCGGCTCACTGCAAATTCTGCCTCCCATATTCAAGTGATTCTTCTGCCTCAGTCTCCCAAGTAGCTGGAACTACAGGCATGCACCACCATGCTTAGCTAATTTCTGTATTTTTAGTAGAGATGGCGTTTCACATGTTGGTCAGGCTGGTCTCGAACTCCTGACCTCAAATGATCCGCCCACCTCGGCCTCCCAAAGTGCTGGGATTACAGGCATGAGCCACCGCACCCAGCCTTCCATATGCTTCTCAAAGTTCTCTTCTATGCAGATGTGTATTTCTTTGACAATGAACTAAAACCAATACAGATGGTTCAAACTGATGGTTTCACTTACAATTTTTCCATTTTATTATGGTACTCATATAACCACTCTTTTTCACTTTCAACTTTCACTACAGGATTCAATAAATAACATGATATACACAACATTTTATTATAACTTGATAAATGTCAGCTGTCATTATTAAATTGGTGGTATTTATTTAATGAATAACAAAAAAAAATAGTAATCAAATGACCTTGTATGTAGCCAGAAAAGACCAGAAGTCACTTCCAACCTCATGATTCTGACTCAGTTCCATGCTTAGACTCCCAGCTTATACCCTTCCCTATTACCATATATCTTTTTTGGGTTTTTCTTGAGACGGAGTCTCACTCTTGTCACCCAGGCTGGAGTGCAGTGGCACAATCTTGGCTCACCGCAACCTCCGCCTCCCAGGCTCAAGTGATTCTCCTGTCTCAGCCTCCCAAGTAGCTGGGATCACAGGCACATGTCACTGTGCCCAGCCAGTATTTGTATTTTTAGTAGAGACAGGATTTCACCATGTTGCCCAAGCTGGTCTTGAACTCCTGACCTCAGGTGATCTGCCCGCCTCGGCCTCCCAAAGTGCTGCAATTACAGGCATGAGCCACCGTGCCCAGCCTACCATGTATCTTTATAGCATCATGAACAAACTAATTACTATAATGCCAGCCTTCAACAATATTAAACCTTCTGAAATTCAAAATGCTGAGAATATAAGTATGCCAGCCTTTGTCAACAATAGGTTTTCTGTTAGAAGATTTTGCCCAGCTGTAGGCTAATATAAGTGTTCTAGGCACATTTAAGGTAGCTAGGCTAAGCTATGATGTTCCATAAGTGTATTAAATGCATTTAATGATATTTCCAATTTATAATGGGTATAGCTCCATGGTTAAGTCGAGAAGTATCTCTATGCGTTCATTCCCATGAGACCTTGAAACTAGCCTCGCTATAGATTTAATAGTGTAAGTGCAATCATTGCAGAAACAGGATGACTGCTGGTTTGAGTTCCATGTCATTAATGGTAATTATTTTAAGGAACAAACACATAGGGTCTCTAAGTCAAAGCAACAACTTCTGGTCAACAGAAGGTTTGATAAAACTTTGAGAAAAAGAGGGATGAGAAATCCATTGGAAGGAAAAAATGTGCAATTATCTCATATTACCATTTGAAATCATGAAAGAAATCTGTTCTCTGTGCTAATTTTACTGGTATTTTTATTATTAAATCCACATTGTTTAGTAAGTTAAACAACTTTTCCACGTAACACTTTAGTATTACTAGTAGCTACTGATTAGTACAGGGGTAATAAAGGGCTCTGGGGAATCAAGGAAAGAGAAAAACCAAAATCCCTGTTCTTATTTTTCTCTAATAAGACGTATCCCCTCCTATCCCTACCTTCTACCAAAATGCACACATAACCAAAACACCCATACCTCTCAACATTAATGTGTTTATAATTAGGAACTGAGACAAATGAATCAACAAAACAAAAATGCAGCCGTTAAAGATGCAGCCAAGACTAAGTAGGTTTCCATTACTCCCAACCCCTCATGGCTCTGGCCCACAGTTTAGACCCACTCTATACCCACAAAGCCTGGCTCTCTCCAGGCTTCAGGACAGTGTTCGGTTCTAGAAATCATGATCCCTTTGAGAGTATATCGAGTAATTGTCTTTCTCTTTTTTTTTTAAGAAGTGATCATCCACCTCAAGTACTTCTAACATACTGCAATTCTACAATATAGAAAGACAAAAAAACGGCTTTTTACAAGAATGACTTTACTACAACATCTAGAAAAATCAATTCACCCTAAATATGAGAAAGTTTACAAATAAGCGTATCCTAATGCATTAGCAACCAACCACAAATCAAGGAGAAAACAGCTCTCATCACACAAAATGCTGCATTATTTTTTATAACATGGCAGCTAATAGGTCACAATCATGAGCTAACAGTTCATGTAAAAAGTACTTAGTGTGGCATATAGAATAAAGTTGATAAACGTTAGCTGTCATTATTAAATTGGTAGTATTTATTTCATGAATAAAGCAAAAAAGTAGTGATTAAATGACTTTATATGTAGCCAGAAAAGACCAGAAGTCACTTCCAACCTTATGATTCTGACTCAGTTCCATGCTGAGGCTTCCAGCTCATACCCTTCCCTATTAACATGTATCTTTATAGCATCACGAACAAAGTAATTACTGTATTGCCAGCCTTCAACATTAAACTTGAAATTTAGAAGGCTGAGAATATCAGTATGCCAGCCTTTGTCAACAGTTCCATATATCCCGTATTTGTTGCCTTCATTTGAGCAATAAGAAAAAGGGAGAAATTATCTAATGCATTGCCTACTTTCTTTCTTTTTTTTTTTTTTCTTTTCCTTTCTTCAGACGGAGTTGTTGCTCTGTTGCCCAGGCTGGAGAGCAATGGCGCAATCTCGGCTCACTGCAACCTCCATCTCCTGGGTTCAAGCTATTCTCCTGCCTCAGCCTCCCAAGTAGCTGGGATTAAAGGAGCTGCCACCATACCAGGCTAATTTTTTTGTATTTTTAGTACAGACAGGGTTTCACCATGTTAGCCAGGCTAGTCTTGAACTCTTGACCTCAGGTGATCCACCTGCCTCAGCCTCCCAATGTGCTAGGATTACTGGTGTGAGCCACCACGTCCAGCCATGCAATGGCTACTTATAATGCTTGACATCCAAAGGGAAAAATGACTATGTCACTCAATTCAGAATGTCTGAATTAACAACAGCAATACAAAAAGAAAAAAGAATACAATAAATAAATGGAGTAAAGACCTAATAATTTTGATATAAACAAGAGAACACGTAAAAGTATTTCTAAGACTCAAGCTGTGTCCTACTACTACATTCCTCTTACAAGTAAAACTTATAATAATTTTTTTTTTTTTTGAGACGAAATTTCACTCTTGTCACCCAGGCTAGAGTGCAATGGTGTGATCTCAACTCACAGCAACCTCCACCTCCCAGGGTTCAAGTGATTCTCTGCCTCAGCCCCCCGAGTAGCTGAGATTACAGGTGCCCACCACCACTCACAGCTAATTTTTGTACTTTTAGGAGAGATGGGGTTTCACCATGTTGGCCAGTCTGGTCTCAAACTCCTGACCTCAAGTGATCCACCCGCCTTGGCCTCCCAAAGTGCTGGGATTATAGGCGTGAGCCACCACACCTGGCATCTTTACACTAAATTTGATAAAGATATAAGTAACATGAAATGTACTACGACCAAAACCTTTTTGTTTAAAGATGTTCGAACTCCAAGAAAATACCTATTTCAACCAATTTACAACAAAAAATAACTCCAGTGGGCTCAAAGAATCTGAATAGTTCCTAAAACTCAAATGTTTTATCTTGTGTGTCACTGGATTTTAAAATAAAACTATTGGCTGGGCACAGTGGCTCATGCCTGTAATCCTAGCACTTTGGGTGGCCAAGGCAAGTGGATTTTTTTTTTTTTTTTTTTTTTTTTTTTTTTGGAGACGGAGTCTCACGCTGTTGCCCAGGCTAGAGTGCAGTGGCGCGATCTCGGCTCACTGCAAGCTCCGCCTCCTGGGTTTACGCCATTCTCCTGCCTCAGCCTCCTGAGTAGCTGGGACTACAGGCGCCCGCCACCGCGCCCGGCTAATTTTTTGTATTTTTAGTAGAGACGGGGTTTCACTGTGGTCTCGATCTCCTGACCTTGTGATCCGCCCGCCTCGGCCTCCCAAAGTGCTGGGATTACAGGCTTGAGCCACCGCGCCCGGCCGCAAGTGGATCTCTTGAGGACAGGAGTTCGAGACCAACCTGGTCAATGTGGTGAAATCCTATCTCTACCAAAAATACAAAAATTAGCCAGACATGGTAGTGCGTGCCTGTAATCTCAGCTACTTGAGAGACAGAGGTACGAGAATTGCTTGAACCTGGGAGGCAGAGGTTGCAGTGAGCCAAGATCGTACCATTGCATTCCAGCCTGGGTGACAGAATGAGATCCTGTCTCAAAAAAAATAAATAAAATAAAATAAAACTATTAAGTATGGTAGGTGTATCCTACCCATTTTACGTATTCATTCAGTGAAGGAATACCAAGCCAGAAAAAGTTAAATAAAAAAATACAATGTTATATATAGCACAGTATGAGCTATGTAAAAATTATATAGAAAAAAAGACTGTAATGAATATCCCAAATGGCACTCAGAGTAATAAAAGAATTATGCTGATGAGATTTAAATCAAAAGGCAATGAAATGCTTTATGTTTCTTATTTTAATAATTATGCTATTTTATTGCTCTACTTCAACGTATTTGCTCATAAAAAAGTACACATATACAAAATGGTCTCAGAATATTTTAACACAAAAAAATCATTTTTTAAATTTTGCTGTTAAGAAACTCACAGTTGGCCAGGCACCGTGGCTCACGCCTGTAATCCCAGCACTTTGGGAGGCCGAGGTGGGTGGATCACAAGGTCAGGAGATCGAGACCATCCTGGCTAATACGGCGAAACCCTATCTCTACTAAAACCACAAAAAATTAGCCAGGCGTGGTGGTGGTCGCCTATAGTCCCAGCTACTCGGGAGGCTGAGGCAGGAGAATGGCATGAACCTGGGAGTTGGAGCTTGCAGTGAGCAGAGATTGAGCCACTGCACTCCAGCCTGGATGATGGAGCGAGACTCCGTCTCAAAAAAAAAAAAAGAAAAAGAAAAAAAAAGAAACTCACAGTCGGCCGGGAGCGGTGGCTCATGCCTGCAATCCCAGCACTTTGGGAGGCCAAGGCGGGTAGATCACGAGGTCAGGAGATTGACACCATCCTGGCTAACACAGTGATACCTTCTCTACTAAAAATACAAAAAAAATTAGCCGGGAGTAGTGGCAGGCGCCTGTAGTCCCAGCTGCTGGGGAGGCTGAGGCAGGAGAATGGCGTGAACCCGGGAGGCGGAGCTTGCAGTGAGCCAAGATCGCACCACTGCACTCCAGCCTGGGCGACAGAGCAAGACTCTGTCTCAAAAAAAAAAAAAAACAAAGAAACTCACAGTCTACAAAATAATCATTTTTTACACTGCACTTAAGATTTTAAGATTTTCCTAGCCGGGCCCAGTGGTTCACATCTATAATCCCATCACTTTGGGAGGCCAAGGTGGGAGGACTGCTTGAGGCCAGGAGTTTGAGACCAGCCTTGCAACAGAGTGAGACCCCATCTCTACTAAAAATACAAAAATTAGCCAGGCATGGTTGTGTGTGTCTGTCGCTTGTGCCTGGGAGGTTGAGTTTGCAGTGAGCCAAGATGGCAACACTGCACTCCAAAAGAAAACATTAAAAAGCTTATAAAGTAACTTTATAAACTAAGGTAAACTGGCCAGGCGCGGTGGCTCACGACTGTAATCCCAGCACTTTGGGAGGCCGAAGGGGACGGATCGCCTGAGGTCAGGAGTTCGAGACCAGCCTGGCTAATATGGCAAAACCCCATCTCTACCAAAAAAAAAAAAAAATTAGTTGGTCATGGTGGCAGGCACCTGTAGTCCCAGCTACTCGGGAGGCTGAGGCTTGAGAATCGCTTGAACTGGGGAGGAGGAGGCTGCAGTGAGCTGAGACTGCACAACTGCACTCCAGCCTGGGCAATAGAGCCAGACTCTGTCTCAAAAAAAAAAAAAAAAAAATCTGTTTTTAGTAACATTCCCCCAATCTGCTCCAAGATTTTAGTTATGCTGTCCAGAATTAGAGAGTAGATTTTCTAGTATCTGACATTTCACACCTACCCTATTTTCTTCTCCAGATTTCTCCTAATCATGATTTCTAAATGCTTCATTATCCAAGCTGCTCACCCTTCAAACTAAACTTAGTCAAAGTTCCACATAAAATATGACAGTATGATCTAAACACAATACCAGCATAGAGTCTAACAGAAATATCTCCTTTCTTCAGGGGACTATACCCTTAACAATGTACGGCTTTGGGAGGCCGAGACAGGCAAATCACAAGGTCAGGAGATGGAGACCATCCTGGCTAACACGGTGAAACCCCGTCTCTACAAAAAAATACAAAAAACTAGCCAGGCGAGGTGGCAGGCGCCTGTAGTCCCAGCTACTCGGGAGGCTGAGGCAGGAGAATGGCGTGAACCCGGGAGGCGGAGCTTGCAGTGAGCTGAGATCCGGCCACTGCACTCCAGCCTGGGCGACAAAGCGAGACTCCGTCTCAAAAAAAAAAAAAAAAAAAAAAAATGTACGGTAAATCTACTCTAGCTTTTTTTTTTGCCACAACCCCACATTGTTATTGTTATCTCACAAGATTAATGTAATCCAATACTGTCCTTAAACCCTTTCCACTTCAATTGCTATTAAACCAAGGCTCCTCTTACAACCCGAAGCTACTGCAGTTTTAACCACGGCACAGGCGGTTGATTTTTTTTTTTTTTTAAACAAAGTTATAGGTTAGGACTAAGAGACCCTTGGTACATCACCTGAAATCTTGGTGGAGGCTGATATTGATTTATTACTCTAAGTTTGGTATGCAGACTGTTTGTTACTGGTCTAAGAATGAGATAAGGAGTTTGTGCCACAATGTAAAATAAACTAAGACACTAAGCACATTGCTTAGTTCTACTGACATTTTTCTATGAAGAAAGCAGTACATGGATTGACATTCTGGTTCAGGTTCCTTGTGTCCTCGAAGACATTAAAAACAGTTTGTGGACAGGTTACTTTCAGTAGTACTGCTGTAGTTTGACAACCGCCATATCCATGGCTGTCTATCATCTTTCCAATAGTCTTCTTACATTTAAAGAAATTTCCATTTTATGAGTTTCAGCTTCCCAAAATAGAAGTCAAATACAAATCCCCAATCTCCCTTAAAACAAGAATGCAGGCATGTGACCTAGGCTCCTCCAAACAAACACACCCAAATGCAACTTCAGTTCAGAATAGAGCCGTGTCAAGAAACAAGGTTCCATTCTCATTGCTGTAAGACTTTTAGTCACGTCCCAGTGGCATAGGTCTAGCTCCTGAATCAGAAATGGTATCAGTCCAAGCAGTAGTGACAACGGCATTAAGTCAATTTCTTTTCTATAGGCCAGCAGCACCAGAGGCAAGTTTCCGTTAAGGTCAGGTCTAGAGCAGCTTTTGAGTATTCCTTAAAGTTTAGCATAAAGGAGTGATTCTCCAAGTGTAGCTCTGGGACCACACCACCACCATCACCTGGAAACTTGTGAGAACTTCTCCGCGCCCGGCCTCAACCAGCACTTCTTAAAACTAGCAAGATCATCAAACCAAAGTCACAGAAACTGTCACAGTCTAGAGAAGCATAAGGAGGCCTGGCAACAAATGTAATATAACAGCCTTCAAGCTTAACAGAAATGAAAAACTAATGCACTTGAATGCTTAGCTGGTTAGATTTTCCTTCCCAACTAACTGCACATTATACTCTATAAGACCCAATCATATCTCCTAACATAACCCTCAGTTTTGCCTGGAGTCCAGTCAGAGAGAAAAAGCAGTTTAGAAATGAGTGCAGGCCAGGCGCAGTGGCTCACGCCTATAATCCCAGCACTTTGGGAGGCCGAGGCGGGCGGATCACAAGGTCAAGAGATCAAGAGCATCCTGGCCAACAAGGTGAAACCACATCTCTACTAAAAATAAAAAAATTAGCCAGGCGTGGTGGCGGGCGCCTGTAGTCCCAGCCACTTGGGAGGCTGAGGCAGGAGAATCGTTTGAACCCGGGAGGCGGAGGTTGCAGTGAGCCGAGATGGCGCCACTGCACTCCAGCCTGGCGACAGGGCAAGACTCAAAAAAAAAAAAAGAAAAAGAAAAAGAAACGAGTGCAGATAGCAGGTTGAATAGCCCTGTAAATGAGAAACAAACCCCAGTGACAGCAGGGAGGACTGGGTCACAAGGCAAAAATAAAACCATGACTAAAAATGAACTGGAATTCAGAACCACTTAATATAAGGGCAAACAAAACTAACTGAAAACAAACTTCAGTGGCCCTAGGGACTCATCAGCTTACCGCTCAGTACCAAAACTAAATTCCATAATACTAAGTCATCAATAAAAGATTAAATGATGCCCAGTGTTCTGTTTAAGGATAACAGTGATAATAGTGACTTAAGAAAAACTGCTAAAAAAAAAAAAAAAAAAAAAAAAAAATACATGCTACACGCCCAGTACCCAGACTGTGTTCTCTAAATGCCATTTCCCCACTAAAAGGAACTAGGGATCGTTAGGAAAAAGGATCGATTCCAGGTCCAGGGCAGGAAGTGTACAAGATAAGCCTGGAACATCTTGTCGGTTAAGGTTATATAAAAAGATTTAGGAGTCAATGTAAAGAGGCCACACACTGCCCAAAAATGGGGCAGTTTGGGTATCAGTGTGGTAGGCTGAAACTTCCTCCACACACACACAAGTACGCACGACAACTAGGGAATATGTGAACATGGAATGGGTATTTGGTGATACTGTTAACTGGTTTTAGGTATTATAATAGTATTGTGGTATGTTTACACATACCCTGAAATGTTTCCAAATGAAATCACAGATTCGTAGTTTAAAATCCTGGAGGAGGTGGGGGTTATAGGTGAGACTGGCCATACATTAAGAATCATGACACTGGCCGGGCGCGGTGGCTCAAGCCTGTAATCCCAGCACTTTGGGAGGCCGAGGCGGGTGGATCACGAGGTCAGGAGATCGAGACTATCCTGGCTAACATGGTGAAACCCCGTCTCTACTAAAAATACAAAAAACTAGCCGGGCGTGGTGGCAGGCGCCTGTAGTCTCAGCTACTTGGGAGGCTGAGGCGGGAGAATGGCGTGAACCCGGGAGGCGGAGCTTGCAGTGAGCCGAGATCACGCCACTGCACTCCAGCCTGGGAGACACAGCGAGACTCCGTCTCAAAAAAAAAAAAAAAGAATCATGACACATGCAAGGTGGTGACTCTACATACTAATCTTTTTAAATGTTTAAGAAGTTCCATATGAAGATATAATGAGGCATTATGCACATACACACACAATTCACAGTGGAGAACTATTCATAAAGAAGATCATCATCTCTGGTTATTACCAGTTCCTTTAATATAAATAGTAATTGGTTTAGAATATTCTTAAAATGGCCGGGCGCGGTGGCTCAAGCCTGTAATCCCAGCACTTTGGGAGGCCGAGACGGGCGGATCACGAGGTCAGGAGATCGAGACCATCCTGGCTAACACGGTGAAACCCCGTCTCTACTAAAAAATACAAAAATCTAGCCGGGCGAGGTGGCGGGCGCCTGTAGTCCCAGCTGCTCGGGAGGCTGAGGCAGGAGAATGGCATAAACCCGGGAGGCGGAGCTTGCAGTGAGCTGAGATCCGGCCACTGCAGTCCAGCCTGGGCAACAGAGCAAGACTCCGTCTCAAAAAAAAAAAAAAAAGAATATACTTAAAATTTTTATCATTTACAGGAAAAAAGCCTAATGCAACATAAGACACCTCTTAGAACCATATTTAATTATACCATAAAACAAATCAAATTCCTTATATACACCCTTCCCTTGATTGTAACATAGAAAATTTTAAAATGTAGATGTAATTCCTTATCTCCCTACACTTGGGTTATAAAAAGGTTACACACTAGCTATAAACTCTACAGTGGGGGTTACTTATCAGAAGAAAAGTTCTTCATAAATAAATAATAAAAACACAGGGCTATATTTTATTTACAAGGAAAGCTGGCTGCATTATTTATGAGCTTTTCCGAAATATCAAGGTCATACATAGAGACAGAACAGAATGTTTAATAAATAGCTATCTGCCTACATGTGGATGAAGGAGATTAATTTTATGTCTCAGGAAGGGAACACGAGAACCAAGAGCAAAGGGAAGTCTTAAGGAAAGAATGCTGATGTTAATACTTGGGAGGGAACTCTTGATTAAAGCTACAGAAAATGAAATTGCCTATTTATCAACTATTATATGAGAAGTCATAGCACGTAACAACTGACAGCACAGGCTCTGGAAATAAACTAGGGTTTGAATTCCAGCCCTCCCACTAAGCTGGTTCCTTCTCTCCATCTGTAAAAATGGGGACTAATAATAGGACTATCTTCTAGCATTGTATTAAGGATTAAATAATTCACAAATAGCTCTTCATGGAGTATCAGGCTATACACTGGTTCATTAAATTTTCAAACCAAACCATAAAAGAGGCATTATCACCCCAGTTATAGATGAAGAAATATTCTGAGATTAAGCCAATCTATTGATATACAGCTAGTAAGTAGCAGACCTGGATTCAAACACTGACCTGCCTCATTCCAAGGCCTAGCTAGATTTCCCCATGATTACGGGGTGTTTAACAGAGGAGATTCATGAGTCACATAAGCAGAAGTTGTAAACAGGTGTAATACCACCTCCTAGGGATGTTCTTCTTTTATGTAGTCGCACTGTTTATTGACATGTTGAAATCTGTAAGCAATCTGTATTACTAATTACAAATTATTTTCCTTTACAATAAAGGCATTATGCTGTTAAGGTTTTGGGGTTTTTAAAAAAGTCTTGTGTACAATTTTGTATCAGAATGGTAAATGGGTATCCTAAAGCATTTTGTCATAAACCAGTGGTTCTCAACTAAAGGTGATTACACAATTTCACCACCAGGAATGTATCCTAAAGAAATAATCATAGATATGTGTTAAGATGTAATTGCAAGAATATTGACTGCAGCATCAGTTAAAATTCCAAAACATTCGAAAAAAGTCAATATCTAACAATAGAAAACTAACAAAAAGCTGGGTACAGTGGCTCATGACTGTAATCCCAACACTCGTGGAAGCTGAGGCAGGCAGATCATTTGAGCCCACAGTTCAAGACCAGTCTGAGCAACACGGTGAAACCTCATCTACACAAAAAATACAAAAATTAGCCAGATGTGGTGGTGCACACCTGCAGTCCCAGCTACTCAGAAGGCTGACAATCAACTGACCACGGGAGGTCAAGGCTACTGTGAGCCATGACTGCACCACTGCACTCCAGCTGGAGCTACAGAGTAAGACCTTGCCCCCCACCACCACCCCACCAAAAACAAGAAAATAAAATTGACAAAATAAATTATGCAATAGCTATACAAGTTAAGATGAATCTTGAAAGGGAACATAAGTTCTATCAAATGTTCACAGAATATTTTCAATACTACTTAAACTGTCCTCAGCATAGTAAAACAATGAAATGCCTCCCATTTTACCAAGCTAGCATAATCAAGATACCAAAACCAGGCAGGGCGTGGTGGCTCATGCCTGTAATCCCAGCACTTTGGGAGGCCAAGGCGGGCAGATTACCTGAGGTTGGGAGTTTGAGACCAGCCTCACCAACATGTAGAAACCCAGTCTCTACTAAAAATACAAAATTAGCCAGGTGTAGTGGCACATGCTTGTAATCCCAGCTACTTGGGAGGCTGAGGCAGGAGAATCGTTTGAACCTTGGAGGCGAAGGTTGTGGTCAGCCAAGATCGTGCCATTGCACTCCAGCCTGGGCAACAAGAACAAAACTGTCTTTAAAAAAAAAAAAAAAATCCCAAAACACAACACAGTACGAAAATGGAAAACTACAAGCCAATCTCACTTATGAATATAATTGCAAAAATTCTCAAACCTTAGCAAATCAGATCTAGCTCCATACCAGAATAACAATCCATCACAACCAAGTTGAGTTTATCTAAGTGTGCAAAAACTAACATTCAGAAATCCATTAATGCAATCCGTTTTGCTAAACAGATCAAAAAGACCTGAGATAATCTCAGTGAATTTTAAAGAAAAGTAAAGCAATTAGAGAGGAAATAGCTATGAGAAATAGACTATCCAAAATAAGGATGATCCACGTGCCTGAAGTAGAGAACCCAACAAACGTAACTAAGAAAACAGTAGAAGATTTAAAGCAATAAATATTCCCAAAAGGAAATCAGAACTAAATCTACAAAAAATAATGATGTGACAAACAGGCCCACAGAGGAAGAAAGTAGAAAATAGAAGAAACTCCGATCTTTGACATTCTTGAGCAGTTAAACCAAATTTAGAACTCTACGTGTGAACGTGGAACGCAGAGAAAAACTGAACCCTTCACTTTTGAAGCAACTAGGTTGGCTTTCCAGCTGGTCTCAGATAGAGTTATTCCTGATACAAAAGAACATATAAAAACTTAATTGTATCAAAAGTATCAAATTTTAAATGTATGTAAACTTTGACGCAACAGGGATTTAGCAGAGGGAAGTATTTGACTAAATATTTAGAGACATATGTATCAGGATGCTTGCCACAGTGTCGTCTGAAATAGAAAAAAATAAAAACAATATTTACTAATAGAGGATTAAACATATTATGGAATCCATACATTAAAATACTACTGTTACATACCATTAAAAATAACTTTTTTTTTTTTTTGGAGATGGAGTCTTCTTCTGTTGCCCAGGCTGGAGTGCAGTGTCCTGATCTCAGCTCACTACAACCTCCACCTCCTGGGTTCAAGCGATTCTCCTGCCTAAGCCTCCCAAATAGCTGGAATTACAGGTGTGCACCACCACGTCTGGCTAATTTTTGTTATTTAATTTTTTTTTTTTTTTTAGTAGAAACGGGGTTTCACCATGTTGGCCAGGCCAGTCTCGAACTCCTGACCTCAGGTGATCTGCGCGCCTCAGCCTCCCAAAGTGCTGGGATTACAGGTGTAACCCACCGCACCTGGCCTTAAAAATAACATTATTTAATAATACATCATGAACATCTCTTCATTTAAGCGGGAAAAAACATGCTATAAAGGTATTGCAATTTTCTATCAAATTTTTAAGTTTTTTTCACATATTTTATACATATGAAACTTTAAAAAGATAATACCATTTTCCCTCAGTATCTGAGGGAAATTGGTTCCAGGACCCCTCGGATACCAAAATCCGATGATACTCAAATCCATTACATATAAAACAGTGTAGTATTTGCATATAACGTATGCATATTCTCCCATGTACTTTAAATCGCCTCTAAATGACTTATAATACCTAATACAATGTAAATACTATGTAAATAGTTGTTATCCTGCATTTTTTAATTTGTATTTTTATTGTTTTATTGGTTTTTTATTTTCTTGAGACGCAGTCTCACTGTCACCCAGGCTGGAGTGCAGTGGCGCGATCTCGGCTCACTGCAACCTCTGCCACCCGGGTTCAAGCAGTTCTCCTGCCTCAGCCTCCTGAGTAGCTGCGATTACAGATGCGTGCCACCATGCCCAGCTAATTTTTGTATTTTTAGTAGAGACGGGGTTGGTCAGGCTGGTCTCCAATTCCTGGCCTCGTGATCCCCCACCTCAGCCTCCCAAAGGGTTTTTTCATTTTCCATCCCCAGATGGTTGAATCCATGAACGTGGAGCCTGCAGATACAGAGGGCTAACTGTGTATCAGAGCGTTAATAAACTGTCTTTGCTGACTGTTCACTTTACGCTTTTTTGCATTTTCTTAATTGTCTGCAATGGGCAATATAAATTTTATCTGTAATTACAAAATAATTATAGAAAGAAAATTAATGACAAGCGCAAGATGTGGAAGATCTAACTTGACAAACAGCTCACACAGAAACAACTTAATTGAAATGATGTAGAAAAACATTGGCCACTGTTTAAAAATAAATTTAAACGTATAACAACATAAGTTATGAGCATCTATCTAATTGATTTTGAGACAGAGAACATCTTTGAAAATGTCAAAATATTATCAATAAGTTTGTCCAAGTGAAACGTTAGATTTCTTCATAACAAAAATTATCCCAATGGCCAGATGCAGTGGCTCACACATGTAATCCGAGAGCTTTGGGAAACTGAGGCAGGTAGATCCCTTGAGCCCAGGAGTTTGAGACCAGCCTGGGCAACAAAGGGAGATTCCGTCTCTACAAAAAATACAAAAATTACCAAGGCATGGTGGCATGTGTCTATAGGGGCCTCAGGAGGCTGAGGTGTGAGGTCAAGGTTACAGTGAGCCGTGATCACACCACTGCACTCCAGACTGGATGACAGAGTGAGACCCTGTCTCAAAAAAAAAATTACCCCAAAAGCCAAAATAAGACAAAGGACAAACGTGGACAATATCTGTAAATATCTGTAACAAATAAAAAACAAAGGCCAACATCTATGAATACACATATATACAGACAGAGAGATATATATAGTTTTTTTTGGGTTTTCCTCTGTTATTCTCCAGGCTGCAGTGCAATGGTGGAATCTCGGTTCACTGCAACCTCTACCTCCCGGATTCAAGCAATTCTCGTGCCTCACCCTCCCAAGTAGCTGGGATTACAGGCGTGCAACACTGCACCCGGCTAATTTTCGTTTGTTTAGTAGACACAGGGTTTCATCATGTTGGTCAGGCTGCTCTCAAACTCCTGACCTCAAGGGATCCACCTGCCTCAGTCACCTGCCTCAGTCTTCCGAAGTGCTGGGACTACAGGTGTGAGCCACCATGCCCGGCAAATATTTATATATATATCCCCCATTTTAATAAGAAAATGGACAAGGCACAGCGGCTCATGCTTATAATGCCAACACTTTGAGATGCCAAGGCAGGCAGATGGCTTGAGCCCAGAAGTTCAAGACCAGCCTGGGCAACATGTAAAAACCTTATCTCTACTAAAAATACAAAAACTAGAGAGGCATAGTGGTGCATGCCTGTAGTCTCAGCTACTCCACAGAGTCTGAGGTGAGAGGATCACCTGAGCCTGGAAAGCAGAGATTGCAATCAGCCAAGATCGCACCAGGCCACCAAACTCCAGCCTGGACCACAGAGCAAGATCTTATCTCAAAAGTAAATAAATAAATGCCAGGTGTAATGGTTCACACCTGTAATCCCAGCACTTTGGGAGGCCAAGATGAGTGGATCACATGAGGTCAGGAGTTTGAAACCAGCCTGATCAACATGGTGAAACCTTGTCTCTACTAAAAATACAAAATTAGCCAGGCAGGGAGGCACACACCTGTAATCCCAGCTACTCGGGAGGCTGAGGCAGAACTGCTTGAACCCAGGAGGTGGAGGTTGCAATGAGCCAAGATCACGCCACTGCACTATAGCCTGGCGACGACGCAAAACTCAATCTCAAAAAAAAAAAAGTATATAAATTAAAAATGTATTAAGAAAGGGGTAGGCCGGGCGCGGTGGCTCAAGCCTGTAATCCCAGCACTTTGGGAGGCCGAGACGGGCGGATCACGAGGTCAGAAGATCGAGACCATCCTGGCTAACACGGTGAAACCCCGTCTCTACTAAAAAATACAAAAAACTAGCCGGGCGAGGTGGCGGGCGCCTGTAGTCCCAGCTACTCAGGAGGCTGAGACAGGAGAATGGTGTGAACCCGGGAGGCGGAGCTTGCAGTGAGCTGAGATCCGGCCACTGCACTCCAGCCTGGGCGACAGAGCCAGACTCCGTCTCAAAAAAAAAAAAAAAAAAAAAAAAAAAAAAAAAAAAAAAGAAAGGGGTAAAGGACATGATGAGGCAATGCACACACAAAAAAAGGCCAATATATTTTTTTTAAAACAATCAAAAACAAAAAAAAGGAAAAAAAATGAACAAAAGCCAATCATACTAAAACTGCAACTAAAATCAGTCAGATGCCATTTTTATGCCTTGCCTATTGGCAAGAACATCTTAAGTCTACACTTCATGTTGACAAGGATGAAGTGAGACTAACAGACATCGTCAGCACTAAGAAGAAGAAATGTAAACTAGAACTGGCTTTCTAGAAAGCAATTTGGCAGTATATATCAAAATGTCATACTTCAGATCCAAAACAGTCTAGGAAATAAAGATGAGATCAAAGATTAATGTACAAGAATGTTATTTCCCATGAAATTATTAATAGTGAGAATTTATAAATGATCAAAATGGCAGTAATAGTAAAATGATACATTTATATGATAAATTAGACTTATAACCACCTTTGAGACAGTATCGCTCTTTCCCCCAGGCTGCAGTGCAGTGGCTCAATCTCAGCTCACTGCAAACTTCACCTCCCAGGTTCAGGTGATTCTCTCCTCTCTCAGCCTCTGGAGTAGCTGGGATTATAGGCGCACACCATCATGCCTAATTTCTGTATTTTTAGTAGAAACGAAATTTTGCCATGTTGGCCAGGTTGGCCTCAAACTCCTGACCTCAAGTGATCCACCCGCCTCGGACTCCCAAAGAGCTGAGATTACAGGCATGAGCCACCGCAACTGGCCAAAACCACTATTAAAAAAAAAAAAAAAGAAAACTTACAACACAGGGAGACTGTTCACATCATAACCAAATGAAAATGGCAGAATGCAAAACCACATGTGCAATATGATCAATTGTTTTAAAATATTTTTATGTGTAGATATAAAAATTTTAAATGTAGAATAAAAAAATACTCTAAACGATAGAATTATGTGTAAGTCTAGTTTTCTTTTTTTTGAAATGCAGTCTCACACTGTTACCCGGGCTGGAGTGCTATAGCGCGATCTCGGCTCGCTACAACCTCTTAGCCTCCCAGGCTCAAGCAATTCTCCTGCCTCAGCCTCCCAAGTAGCTGGGATTACAGGCGCTCACCACCATACCCAGTTAATTTTTTGTATTTTTAGTAGAGATGGGGTTTCACTCTGTTGGCCAGGCTGGTCTCGAACTCCTGACTGTGTGATCCGCCCACCTCGGCCTCCGAAAGTGCTAGGATTACAGACGTGAGCCACCACGCTCAGCAAGTCTAGTTTTCTTTTACACTTTCTTTGTACGTTATGATCAGAAAAGAAAATTGGAGCCTTAATTTTGCCTTTTTAAAAATGATCAAAGTTTGCTAAGCTAAAACTGACCTGAGGGATAGCTAGAATGAAAATAGTCACGGCAACCTGGATTCTAGGCAAGTTATTAAATTTGTATAGCCTCAATTGTGAAATAATGTTAATATTATCTTTAAAGAATTAGAAGGATTAAAAAATATAATTAATGCAGCCAAGTGTGGTGGCGCACACCTATAATCCCAGCACTTTGTAGGCCGAAGTGGGCAGATCATTTGAGGCGAGGAGTTCAAGACCAGCCTGGGCAACATGTCAAAACCCACTCTACTAAAAATAGAAAAAAATTAGTCAGGCTGGATCATGAGCACGGAGTAATTCCAGCTACTCCGAAGGCTGAAATGAAAGGATCACTTGAACCCAGGAGGCCGAGGTTGCAGTCAGCTAAGATCACACCACTGCACTTCAGCATGGGCAACAGAGAAAGATTCTATCTCAAAAAATAATAATAAATATTATTTAAATTAATATGCATTTGTTAATGCACTAACTTATCTTAATTGTAAAGATGTTTGTTAACGATATATGCTCTCTTGAGCTTATAAACACAACAGATTTTTTTTTTTTTTTTTTTTTTTTTTTTTGAGACGGGGTCTTGCTCTGTCACCCAGGCTGGAGTGCAGTGGCTGGATCTCAGCTCACTGCAAGCTCCGCCTCCCGGGTTCACGCCATTCTCCTGCCTCAGCCTCCCGAGTAGCTGGGACTACAGGAGCCCGCCACCTCGCCCGGCTAGTTTTTTGTATTTTTTAGTAGAGACGGGGTTTCACCGGGTTCGCCAGGATGGTCTCGATCTCCTGACCTTGTGATCCGCCCGTCTCGGCCTCCCAAAGTGCTGGGATTACAGGCTTGAGCCACCGCGCCCGGCCCACAACAGATATTTTTTAAGTCCTTTTTTTTAAACAAGAGAGGTAAGCACAGTGGGTGGACTTAATGTACTCATTCCAAATTTTATCTGAATGAAAAAATACTTAAGAATAATAAGGAAATTCTAGTAAACGAATAATGAAGGATACCTGGATCTTTTTTTTTTTTTTTTTGCCCAGGCTGGAGTGCAATGGTGCAATCTCAGATCACTGCAACCTCTACCTCTCCTGCCTCAGCCTCCCAAGTAGCTGTGAGTAGCCAGGGTGTGCCACCACGCCTGGCTAGTTTTTGTATTTTTGGTAGAGACAGAGTTTCACCATGTTGGCCAGGCTGGTCTCCAACCCCTGACTTCACGTGATCTTCCCACCTCGGGCTGGCAAAGT
The DNA here is from genome assembly GCF_024542745.1 of Macaca thibetana thibetana. Taxonomy (NCBI): domain Eukaryota; kingdom Metazoa; phylum Chordata; class Mammalia; order Primates; family Cercopithecidae; genus Macaca; species Macaca thibetana. The sequence continues at coordinate 16,072,323 of NC_065593.1, forward strand.
GCTGGGATTACAGGCGTCAGCCATCATGCCCAGCCCGGCTCTTTTAAATATTAAAACATTAAAGAGGAGAAGGGAACAGTAATTGTAACCATGTAGTATAACAACAGAATAGGTAAATCAATTGAACAAAATGCAGTTTATAAATGAACTCAAATATTCCTGCAAATTTAGCATACGATAAATGGTATTATTTCAAAATCAATGAAGAAAAATGTATTAGTCACCATATGGTGCAAGAACAATTGGCCAACCATTTGAAAGTAAGTAGTAAGGCCAGGTGCAGTGGCTCATGCCTGTAACCCCAGCACTTTGGGAGGCTGAGGTGGTCAGATCACCTGAGGTCAGGAATTCAAGACCAGCCTGGTCAACACGGCAAAACCCCGTCTCCATTAAAAATACAAAATTTAGCCAGGGGTGGTGGCACACACCTGTAGTCCCAGCTACTCGAGCGGCTGAAGCAGGAGAATTGGTTGAGCCCAGGAGGCAGAGGTCGCAGTGAGCCGAGATCGCACCACTGCACTTACAGCTTGGGTGACAGAGCAAGACTCATCTCCAAAAAAAAAAAAAAACACAAGTAGAGTAAAAGGTGGATTCTTATATCATTCCTGACGGCAAAATAAACTGCAAACTGATCATTTAAAAGTACTCCAGCCTGGTGACAGAGCGAGACTCCAGGGAGGGAGGGGAGGGGAGGGGAGGGGAGGGGGGGAGGGGAGGGGAGGGGGGGAGGGGAGGGGGGGAGGGCAGAGGAGGGGAGGGTAAATACTAGGCCGGGTACAGTGGCTCACACCTGTAATCTCAGCACTTTGGGAGGCCAAAGCAGGAGGATCACGAGGTCAAGAGATCGACACCATCCTGGCCAACATGGTGAAACCCTGTCTCTACTAAAAACACAAAAATTAGCTGGGTGTGGTGGTAGCCCCAGCTACTTGGGAGGCAGAGGCAGGAGACTCGCTTGAACGTGGGAAGCGGAGGTTGCAGTGAGCCGAGATAGGCTGGTAAGAGAGCCTGGTAAAAGAGCAAGACTCTGCCTCAAGAAAAAAAAAAAAAGAAGAAGAAGAAAAAGAAGAAGAAAACACAAAGAGGAAGAACACAAACCTAGAAATCATAAAGGAAAAAATTGATAACCACACAGAAAAATTAAAATACTTCCATATGCCAAAACTCAACTCTCAAAGTCAAAAAACTCTCAAAGTTAAAAAAACAAATTGAGTAAAATTTTTGCTACACTTGATACACACCTGACAAAGGTCAACTTCCCTATATGCAAAGAACTTGTTAAATTAAGGGACCATGAGCCTTTCTTTCTTTTTTGTTTTTTAAAGATAGATTCTCACTCTGTCAACCAGGCTGGAGTGCAATGGCTGATCTCGGCTCACTGCAACCTCTGCTTCCCAAGCTCAAGCAATTCTCATGCCCCAGCCACCCCAGTAGCTGGGACTACAGGTGCACACTGCCATGTCTGGCTAATTTTTGTATTTTTAGTAGAGAGGGAAGTTTTGCCATGTTGGCCAGGCCAGTCTTGAACTTCTGGCCTCAAGAGATCCGCCCACCTTGCCCTCCAAAAGTGCTGGGATTACAAGTGTGAGCCACCAAGCCCAGCCACAGAAGCTCTCTTATATACCTTGATGAGCCTATAAATTGCCAAACCTTTTTTGAAAGAGAATTTGGTACTTAGAATTAAATTTTTAAACATTCACATTCTTTAGACTCAGTAATTCCAGTTCAAGGAATTAATTCTATAAAAACACATGAATGTGGAAACATCCACTTGAGTGTTATTGGAATGGCATGAATATTCATCAATGAGAGAAATACATCTAAAAATTATAGTGAATCTGTATTTTACAGCCATGAAAACAATAATTAACTTCAAAAGTAATAATATAGTTTGAGAACAGCATTGGTAGCATGATTCTGCCTTTTTTTTTTTAAGAGATGAGGTCTTGCTCTGTGGCCCAGGCTGGAAATGCAGTGGTGCAATTATAGCTCACTGTAGCCTCAAACCTCTTGGGCTCAAACGATCTCCTCAACCTCACAAGAAGCTAGGACTACAGACGTGAACTGTGACACCTGGGTAATTTTTATTTTTTGTAGGGACAGTGGTTTTGCTCTGTTGCCCAGGCTGGTCTCAAACTCCTGGCCTCAAGTGATCCTCCTGCCTCAGCTTCCCAAAGTGCAGGATTATAGGCATGGGCCACTGTGCACAGCCATGATTCCGCTTTTAAATTACCATAGAACACATTTTTTAGACATGGGAAAAACATTCACCAGGACATTAATAGTGTTTCTGTTTCTGAGGGATGATCTTATCAGTTCATATCAACTTCCCTTTTATATTATACATTTACAAATTGTTTTATCACTTTTTTTTTTTTTTTTGAGACGGAGTCTCGCTCTGTCGCCCCACTCTGTCGCCCAGGCTGGAGTGCAGTGGTGCAATCTCTCTCACTGCAAGCTCCCCATCCCGGGTTCACGCCATTCTTCTGCCTCAGCCTCCAGAGGAGCTGTGACTACAGGCGCCCGCCACCACGCCCAACTAATTTTTTTTTGTATGTTTTTAGTAGAGACAGGGTTTCACCGTGTTAGCCAGGATGGTCTCGATCTCCTTATCACGAGTTTTTTTTTTTTTTTTTTTGAGACGGAGTCTTGCTCTGTAGCCCCGGCTGGAGTGCAGTGGCACGATCTCAGCTCACTGCAAGCTCCGCCTCCCGGGTTCACGCCATTCTCCTGCCTCAGCAGCCCAAGTAGCTGGGACCCCAGGCGCCCGCCACCGCGCCTGGCTAACTTTTTTGTATTTTTAGTAGAGACGGGGTTTCACCATGCTAGCCAGGATGGTCTCGATTTCCTGACCTTGTGATTCTCCTGACCTTGTGATCTGCCCACCTCAGCCTCCCAAAGTGCTGGGATTACAGGCGTGAGCCACAACACCCAGCCACAAGTATTTATTTTCAATGCAAATAAAATTTCAAAACATGCAGTATGAAAGAAAAAAAATACATCAATGGAACAGAATGTAGAGTCCAGAAACAGATCCATGCAAATACAGTCAACTGATCTTTGGCAAAGGAGCAAAAAGGCAACACAACAGAGAAAGGACAGACTTTTGAATAAATGGTGATGCTGGAAAAACTGGATATCCACATGTAAAAAAATGAACTGAGCCACAAGACCTTACATCCTTCACAAAAACAAATTCAAAATAGATTACAGACCTAAGGGTAAAAGATGCAAAACTTTAAATCTCCTAAAACATAACACTGGAGAAAATATTGATGTCCTTGGGTTTGGAGATGACTTTTAGATATGATACGAAAGGCACAAGTCACGAAAAAATACAGTTGACCCTTGAAAAACGTGGGACTAGACTGGGGCACCGATTCCCACAGTCAAAAATTCATGTATAACTTTTGACTCCCCAAAAACTTCACTAATAGCTCACTACTGACCAGTAATTTTACCAATAACATAAAACAATTGATACATACTGTGTATGTTGTATGTATTACATACTGTATTCTTACAATAAAGCAGGCTAAATATTAAAATAATGGGAACAGAAAATATGTTTACTATTCATTAACTGGAAGTGCGTCATCACAAAGCTCTTCATTCTCTTTGTCTTCACACTGAGTAGGCTGAGGAAGAAGAGCAAGAGGAAGGGTTGATCTTGCTGTCTCAGGGATGGCAGAGGCAGGAGCGGAGGTGGTGGAAGGGTAGGCAAGAGAGGCAGACGCACTCAGTGTAACTTTACGGAACTATGTGTTAATCTGGATTTTTATTTCTCTAAGAATGTTTCTATATGGTACCAATCGTTTCACCATTTGCTTTAGTTTCACTGCCTGTATCATAGAAGTGGTCCATGTCATAAAGAAGTCAAACACAGGCCGGGCGCGGTGGCTCACGCCTGTAATCCCAGCACTTTGGGAGGCCGAGGCAAGTGGATCACCTTAGGTCAGGAGTTCAAGACCAGCCTGGCCAACATGGCGAAACTGTCTCCACTAAAAATACAAAAAAAAGGCCGGGCGCGGTGGCTCACGCCTGTAATCCTAGCACTTTGGGAGGCCGAGGCGGGCGGATCACAAAGTCAGGAGATCGAGACCACGGTGAAACCCCGTCTCTACTAAAAATACAAAAAATTAGCCGGGCGCGGTAGTGGGCGCCTGTAGTCCCAGCTACTCAGGAGGCTGAGGCAGGAGAATGGCGTGAACCCGGGAGGCTGCAGTGAGCTGAGATCACCATGTCTAACTTTTGTATTTATAATAGAGACAGGGGCCAGGCGCGGTGGCTCAAGCCTGTAATCCCAGCACTTTGGGAGGCCGAGACGGGCGGATCATGAGGTCAGGAGATCAAAACCATCCTGGCTAACACGGTGAAACCCCGTCTCTACTAAAAAATACAAAAAAAAAACTAGCCGGGCGAGGTGGCGGGCGTCTGTGGTCCCAGCTACTCGGGAGGCTGAGGCAGGAGAAGGGCGTAAACCCGGGAGGCGGAGCTTGCAGTGAGCTGAGATCCGGCCACTGCACTCCAGCCTGGGTGACAGAGCGAGACTCCGTCTCAAAAAAAATAATAATAATAATAATAGAGACAGGGTTTCACCACGTTGGCCAGGCTGCTCTGGAACTCCTGACCTCAGGTGATCCACCTGCCTCAGCCTCCCAAAGTGCTGGGATTACAGGCGTGAGCCACCACACCTGTAATCCCAGCACTTTGGCCCAGTGCGATTTTTTTTAAACCTAAGTGAGATCACATCATTCCTCTGTTCAAAGCTTTTCAATGGTTCCCCACAGTGAAAACCAATCTTTGCAATACTCCAGGGCCAACAAGATCTGCCTCCACCTCACGACCTCTCTGACCTCATATCCTACTCCAGGCTTCTCCTAGGCCCCGTAACATCATTCCAGCCACACTGACCTCCATGCCATTCCTCAAACACACCAGACATGCTTCTGCCCTCAAGGCATATGCAAAAACTGATCCCTGCCTAGAACACCCTTCCACCAGATATCCTCAAGGCTAACTCCTCTATCTACTTCAAGTCTTTACACAAATGTCATCTTCTCAATAAAGCTGCCTGACCAGCCTATTTAAAACCAACCCCACCCCCCTTCCCTTTATCCTGCTATGTTTTCTTTTTTCCATTGCACTTATCATCTAACAACCCATATCATTTGCTTACGTTTGTTGTTTAATATCCGTTTCTCCCACACTAGGGCAGGGTTATTTATTATCTATATTGCCCACTGATGTATTCCAAATGCCTAGAATTGTGCCTGAGAAACAGTATACATTCATATTAGTTGAATAAATAGTTTTGTACATGTCTATAGGATTATCTAATTAGTGGCTGAATGATTCACTACCTAGGAACAGGGACTGGGTCTGGTTTTGTTCATCATTGCATTTCCTAGATCCTAGCATAGGATTTGGCATAGAATAGACACACAAATACTTGTTAACTGAACAATACAACTCTTTTTTTTGAGACAGAGTCTTGCTCTGTCCCCCAGGCTGGAGTGCAGTGGCACGATCTCGACTCACTGCAACCTCCACTTCCCGGGTTCAAGCGATTCTTCTGCCTCAGCCCCCCTAGTAGCTGGGACTACAGGTGTGCACCACCATATGCAGCTAACTTTTGTATTTTTAGTAGAGACTGGGTTTCACTATATTGGACAGGTTGGTCTTGAACTCCTGACCTTGTGATCCATCCGTCTCGGCCTCCCAAAGTGCTGGGATTACAGGCGTGAGCCACCGCGCCCAGCTGAACAACATCACTTTTTTTAATCAAAAGACACAAATTTAAAACAAATGACATCATCCAGCGCTTGTAAGATTACAGGGGAAATCCACCTGCCATATATTGTTGGCGAGTACGTAAACCGATGCCTTTGAGAGTAAGCTAGCTACAGGTATTAAAATTTAAACCACTCAGAACTCATGCCCTTTATTTAATTCACTAGTCTTACAGAAGTACAAGAGTACCTAAAAAATATGCACAAGGACATCCATTACAACACTGCTTATAAAATAATTAAAAATTGAAAACAATCTACTTGCCCCACAATAGGGAAACAGGCAATAAATCATGCATGGTACATGCATATGATGAGATAGTCTTTAACAAGAATGAGGAAGGCCTACAACACTGACCTGGAAAGTAGTCCATGATCTAGTACATAAGCCAGATGGTATGGATTTGAAGCCTGCTCCCCCACTTAATAGCTGTATAACACCAGGCACATTTCTTTAACTTCTCTGTGCTTCAGTTTCCTCATCAAGAAAATAGAAGCAGTAATATTTCAATAGTACTTACTTCATTGCTACGAAGATTCCCTAAGATAACGCCTATAGTGTTTACAGCACATTACATGGCCATATAACCATGTATGAGTATATTCTAGCTAACATTTATTAAGTGAGATAGGGAAGTTGCAGATTTATGTATGTAAAGCATGTCCTTCAGGGGTAAAAGGTAGCATGTCTGTGTAACCAACAAGAAACAATCAGGAATCCAGCCTGCTCAACATGGCAAGAATAAAAACTAATGAAGTGGGTTGGGTGCAGTTGCTTATGCCTGTAATCCCAACACTGAGAAACCAAGATGGGAGAATCGCTTGAGCCCAGGGATTCAAGATCAGACTGGGCAACACAGTGAGACCCTCTCTACAAAAGAAAAAGAAAAAAGTGAAGTAAAATCAGAGCAAATGTTTCAAAGATATAGTTGAACTTAGATTAAAATAAACATTAAAATTTGAAATTTTTCAAATTTTTGAATTTTCAGGGGAAGACAGATCAATTGAAATTTAACTATTAAAATTACCTATATTCCAAATAAGTAAACTAAGAGGCAGTATCAAAAACCCAAAACTTTTTTAATTTACAAAATTAAAATGAATAAAGTGATTACATTTCATCCCTTCAATTTACACACAAATCGATTTTCCTAATCTACCATATGGCCATGAAAAACAGACAATATAGATTTTTTTTTTTAAGTCATCAAAGACAATCGCTTCTGAAATGGGATAAAACGAGATACAGTCAAAGACTAAGCAGTTAGTTATCTTTCACCACCAGTTTGACACAAAAGAATTCTGGCAATTTTTTTTTTTTAATCAGCCGGAAATTCAAATGTGCCTAAAGCTAAAGTGGTCTACATGAGTTCCGCTAAAGACACAAATTAAATCCCCAAAAGCCAGACTCAGGGACTCACACATATAATCCTAGCACTTTGGGAGGCGTAGACAGATGGATCCCTTGAGTTCAGGGGTTTGAGACCAGCCTGGGCAACGCGGCAAAACGCTGTATCTACAAAAATACAAAAATTAGCTGGGCATGGTGGCATGCACCTGTAGTCACAGCTACTTGGGAGGCTGAGGTGGCAGGATTGCTTTAACCCCAGGAGGTCGAGGCTGCAGTGAGCCAAGATGGCACCACTGCACTCCAGCCTGGCCAACAGAGTGAGATACTGTCTCAAAAAAAAAAAAAATTTAAATCCCCAAGATGAACTTCTAAGACACTGACACAAGGCACTCAAATGTACCAAATTACCTCTCTCCTACTGTAAAAAGTAGCCATGGCTACCTACATTAATTTAAAATAAAAATCATACTAGAGTCACAAGATTTCAAAAATAGGAAATAAATCTGAACAAAAATAGCAAGAATACAAGATTTCCTAAAGCTAATTTTCCCTAGTCTCTTTCAAGTGCTTAGTCACTTCTGCCTATTTACAAGGAAGACCATTTCATATCTTGAAAGAGGCAGGGAATTTTGATTCCAGACTGTCATGTCACCTGAGCTGCCCTAAACGTTTGTTTCCATGCAACTCAAGAGAAGGCAGCAGCCAGCTATGCATACCTATCACTCCTGATCAGAACCACAAGCTCTCTCTGTATCCTGCCTCTCTGCGCAGTAAGAAAGTGGGATTGTGGAAAAACAAAGTTTTCTTGCCTGACACCAAATGCAAAAGGTGATCATTAAAATGCAGCCTGAAAACATCCCAGTTTCCTCTCTCTGACAGCCCACCAAAAATACTTTCCTTCCCTTACGTTCGCTTACTGAAACAGAAATAGCAAGCAGGTTCTTATAAAAGTCCAAGTGCTCACTGGACATCTCCCCTCAGGCAACTACCACCACCCAAAACTACAGGCTAATAGGCTCTGGAGCACACTTCCCAGAGAGCAGCCAGAACCTTAATGTCTGATATGGTTACAAGTTCCCCAAAGGCAAGAATAAAGAGTAAGGGTTTCATGAAAGGTTATTTTGAGACAACCCCAAGCAAAGGCAAGTTTTAAAGTACCTACTCCGTACCAAGTCCCTTTTCCCAACATTCTACTCTACTCACACTTAAAGACGCTAAGCACACACGTTGATTATAGAAACACACCAGAAAGAACTTTCACAACTAGATACAGTAGGATCTTGGAAAAGACCAAGTACACTACTCCCAAACATCAATTCTAGGTGGTAAAACCTGGAACCATGTAGTCAATCTGTGAGGCACAGCTCAGTCCAGTTTCCCAGAAGATCATGAAGGGCTCTGATAATCAACTTTCATTATTTAGGATGAGGCCCTTTTTTCCCTTCCAAGAATATAAACGCCATAAATGACACATTTCTTCCACTTCATTTTTTTTTTAGTACCACAAGCAAATATCTTCAAGTAGTGCGAGAAGGCCTCAGCATTCTCAAACACTATTCTCATTACTCCTAATATCTTCCTAACAATTCTATTATTTTATATACACATTCGTGTTGCTATTTTTATAGATAAAATACAAAGGCATGAATTAACCTCTTGATTAATTCGTGTGTGAGAATACTCAGGTTCAACGAGGCTAACAAATGAGCCCAGAGCTTGCTGGTTAACAATCCAGGTCCTTTAGACACCCAGGCCCCAACACTTACCATTAAGCTACAGTGCCATTCAGGGAATGCTACTAAATCCAGTTACTGTACACAACTACTTCCAGGTCACATAACTGGGCGCAAAGAGCTCTATAGCAAGGATTGGGGCCGCGGGGAGGGCACGCTACCTAACATTTTTTTTTCTTTAACGAATATAGCACATGTTCCCGATTTCCATCCTCCCCCACGGGCAGAACCCACGTGCCGGTTCCCCGCTACCCAGAACCGCTCCCTCCCCACACTCCCCCACGCTACCCAGCAGCCTCCCCACGCCCTTCCCTCTGTCCTCCCGCAAGCGCTGCACGGGCGCCTCCCGCCCCCTCCCCAGCGACGGCTGCCGGGGTGCCCGCGCCGCCCTCGCGCGCCGCAGCCCGCGCGCCCCCGCCTCCGCCCGGCAGGGTCACCCCTGGGGCCTGCGCGCACCCTTCCCGCCGCCTGCCCTCCCCGAAGTCCTCCCGCGACGCCGACGCCGGGCAGGCCGCGCCCGCCGCGCCTGCCATGGTGGGCGCCTCACCGTCAGGCTGGGAAGCCGGGCCCGGCTGCGCCATGACCAGGCGGCCGGCCTCGGGGAGCGGGGATGGGCGGGGAAGCGGCGTCCCGGGCTCCCGAGGGCTCAGCTGGCGGAGGAGGCGTCGACCGAGCCGCCGCCGCCGCCGCCCAGGGAGGAACCGCTAAGGCTGGAGCCGCCGGCGCCGCCACAGCCGCCGGCAGAGACGGACCCGACCGCCGACCTCCGCCTCCTCATCCTGACAGCGGGAAATAAGCAGTGCGCAGGCGCGGGGGGATGGGGCGGCACGTGACGTTGGCCCGAGGGGAGGGGCGGGGCCTCGGGAGCGCGGAGAGAGCGCGGCAGGAGGGGAGGGTCCGGGCGGAGCTGGGCGCCTGACCCAGCGCCAGAGGGCGGCTGAAGGCGGAGCGGAGCTGGAGAAGAGGGAGAGCAGTAAAGACCGGGCCTCTCGAACGGGCCGGTCCCGGTTGCCCACCACAGCACAGTGGGGGAAAAAAAAAAAGAAAAAGAATAAGAAAGGAGGACAGATGGCGGGGTGCAGTTCCAGCCTCTACCTCTTCTAGCTGTGCGACCTTGGGAGAGTCACTTCACCTCTTGGAATTTTTATCAATATAATGGCTAAGAAAAGTTTAAACGAGGTAATAAAGTATGAAGAACTGTTTCCGACAGTACTGGGCCTGGACCCCAGGTCCTCTGATGCAGAGGCCAGTGCACTATCCATTAAGCAAATACGTTTGGCTTTTCAGTGGTGATAGATGGTGGAGATACAGCCAGGTACAGACCCTGCACTCATAGCAGGAGAGGAGAAATCAAGTGTGGCCCTTTATACCTGGGCAAGAGAACCTGCCCTGGGCCCCATACTTTAGGAACTCCCCTCTAATCACCACTCCCCATCTGATTTCAACACCTGGAGCGCACCCCATGCCAAGGAGGTAGTTTAAAAAGCTTTTTTTTTTGAGATAGAGTCTCACTCTGACACCCAGACTGGAGTGCAATTGTGTGATCTCGGCTCACTGCAACCTCTGCCTCCCGGGTTCAAGCGATTCTCCTGCCTCACCCTCCCGAGTAGCTGGGACTATAGGTGCGTTCCACCACACCCGGCTAATTTGTATTTTTAGTAGAGATGGGGTTTTGCTATGTTGGTCAGGCTGGTCTCGAACTCCTGACCTCGTGATCCACTTGCCTCAGCCTTCCAAAGTGCTGGGATTACAGGCGTGAGCCACCACACCCGGCCTAAAAAGCTATTTTGAAATCAAAGAGGAGCATCAGGAATTACGTACATTTTCATATTTTTAAGGAAATCCTAAGGCCCAGCAATCCCACCCTAGGGTGAGAGAGTCCACAGGGTTTGGCACTTCAGGACCAAGTTCTGAATACCTGTGGCCCCAGAATTCCCTTTCCAGTTAGCTGAAGCTGTGGCCTCTTTCCCAGATCCATTCTCTCTAGGGCAGAGTCTATGCATCCCTAAAAGAATCTAAAGTGGCCGGGTGCGGTGGCTCACGCCCGTAATCCCAGAACTTTAGAAGGCTGAGGCGGGCGGATCACGAGGTCAGGAGATAGAGACCATCCTGGCTAACACGGTGAAACCCCGTCTCTACTAAAAAATACAAAAAATTAGCCGGGCGTGGTGGCGGGCACCTGTAGTCCCAGCTACTCAGAGGCTGCGGCAGGAGAATGGCGTGAACCCGGGAGGCGGAGCTTTCAGTGAGCCGAGATCGCGCCACTGCACTCCAGCCTGGGCGACTGAGCCAGACTCCGTCTCAAAAACAAAACAAAACAAAACATAAAAAGAATATAAAGTGAGGCCATAAAAAATAATGAGTTCATGTACTTTGCAGGGACATGGATGAAGCTGGAAACCATCATTCTCAGCAAACTAACACAAGAACAGAAAACCAAACACCACATGTTCCACTCATAAGTGGGAATTGAACAATGAGAACACATGGACACAGGGAGGGGAACATCACACACCCGGGCCTGTGGGGTGTGGGGGGAAGGGGAGGGAGAGCATTAGGTCAAATACCTAATGCATGTGGGGCTTAAAACCTAGATGACGGGTTGATAGGTGCAGCGAACCACCATGGCACATGGATACCTATGTAACAAACCTGCACGTTCTGCACACGTATCCAATAACTTAAAGTATAATTAAAAATAATAATAATAGGCCAGGCGCAGTGGCTCACACCTGTAATCCCAGCACTTTGGGAGACTGAGGCAGGTGGATCACGAGGTCAGGAGTTCAAGACCAGCCTGGCCAACATGGTGAAACCTCGTCTCTACTAAAAATACAAAAAATTAGCCGGGCGTGGTGGCAGGTGCCTGTACTCCCAGCTACTCGGGAAGCCGAAGCAAAGAATTGCTTGAACCCGGAAGGCGGAGGTTGCAGTGAGCCGAGATCACGCCACTGCAACTCCAGTGTGGGTGACAGATCAAGACTCGGTCTCAAATAATAATAATAATAATCAGAAAATCCACTAATTAGAATCAGTTTCTACTTTCTTTAATTAAATCATTTGTTTTAAAGAAGATATACTTCTATTAAAATGATTATCATCAAAAAAGGGGGGGCTAAAGGGCAGCTGTGTTTTATTTTAAGGGGGTGACACGACACTTGGGTGTTTGAGCTCCTATGTCCACAGATCCCTCGTGGTGCAGGACAGAGGTGAGAAAAGAAGTGAGCCAAGAGACAATAGTTGGGCCAGGTCCTGTGCTCCCTTCGCCACCTCATTCATGTGCTTAACTCCCAGGAGTCCAGGAATTCTAAATTTAAACCTGGTCTTCCAGGTCTTAAAAGATGTAGATTTGGCCGGGCGCGGTGGCTCAAGCCTGTAATCCCAGCACTTTGGGAGGCCGAGACGGGCGGATCACGAGGTCAGGAGATCGAGACCATCCTGGCTGACACGGTGAAACCCCGTCTCTACTAAAAAATACAAAAAACTAGCCGGGCGAGGTGGCGGGCGCCTGTAGTCCCAGCTACTCGGGAGGCTGAGGCAGGAGAATGGCGTGAACCCGGGATGTGGAGCTTGCAGTGAGCCGAGACCTGGCCACTGCACTCCAGCCTGGGCGGCAGAGCGAGACTCCGTCTCAAAAAAAAAAAAAAAAAAAAAAAAAAAAAGGCCGGGCGCGGTGGCTCAAGCCTGTAATCCCAGCACTTTGGGAGGCCGAGACGGGTGGATCACGAGGTCAGGAGATCGAGACCATCCTGGCTAACACGGTGAAACCCTGTCTCTACTAAAAATACAAAAAACTAGCCGGGCGAGGTGGCGGGTGCCTGTAGTCCCAGCTACTCGGGAGGCTGAGGCAGGAGAATGGCGTAAACCCAGGAGGCGGAGCTTGCAGTGAGCTGAGATCCGGCCACTGCACTCCAGCCCGGGCGACACAGCAAGACTCCATCTCAAAAAAAAAAAAAAAAAAAAAAAGATGTAGATTTGTCCAAGTAGAAGAATAGACGATATTAAGGTTAGCGGTTAATTGGAGTAGTTTGTAATTTTATTTTATTTTATTATTTATTTATTTTTTGGAGACAGAGTCTCACTCTGTTGCCCAGGCTGGAGGGCAGTGGCACCATCTCAGCTCACTGCAACCTCCACCTCCAGAATTCGAGTGATTCTCCTGCCTCAGTCTCCTGAGTAGCTGGGATTATAGGCGTGTGTCAGCACGCCCGGCTAACTTTTGTGATTTTAGTAGAGACGGTTTCACCATGTTGGTCAGGCTGGTCTTGAACTCCTGACCTCAAATGATCTACCCACCTTGGCCTCCCAAAGTGCTGGGATTACAGGTATGAGCCACCATGTCCAACCTGGTTTGTAATTTTAAGTAATTAAGGTATCTGTTTGTACTTTTGCCCCAGGTCCTGCCAACGTTAGGGGAGAGCCAATATACAGACTCGAGTTTTTCGAGCAGTGAATGTCTCCCAAATGACTGGTGTGCATTTGAGAGAGCAAGCAGGGTCTCCCCAGCACCCTGCCCAACCCCCCCATAAATGATTTTCCTGGATTAGCAAATCCATACTTACCAGGGAGACCTTTGGCCAGGATAGGGCAGCCCAGTGCATCCTCTGTATTGTTGTGATGACTAACACGAGGCATAAGCCATAAAGATAGCAGATGCGGCCAGGTGCTGTGATTCACGCCTGTAATCCCAGCACTGTGGGGGGCCGAGGCAGGCAGATCATTTGAGGTCAGGAATCTAAGACCAGCCTGACCAACATGGTGAAACCTTGTCTCTACTAAAATACAAAAATTAGCCAGGCATGGTGTTGGGCACCTATAATCGGGGGGCTGAGGCAGAATTGCTTAAACCCAGGAGGTCCAGAGGTTGCAGTGAGCCAAGATTGTGCCACTGCACTCCAGCCTGGGCAACAGAGTGAGACTCCCTCTCAAAAAATAAAAATAAATAAAAATAAAATAGAAGGGGCTCCTTCCAGTGAGAGAGTGGCAAATTTATTGCCATTGATAATGAGGCTTGAAGCCAGGCCCTCAAGATCAAGGTCCCTCAGAAATGGTCAGGCATCTGATTTGGACACCTAGGGCTCTCCATGTGAAGGAAGTAGTTGAAAAAGCCATTTTGAAATCAGATAGGAGCATCAAGAATACTGAACATTTTCATATTTTTAGGTAAACCCTAGGACAGCAATTCCACCCCTAGGAATATATTTTAAGAAAACAGATGTATGCTCAAAGTCTTTATTAAGTATAAAAGATGTGATTCTTATGTTCTGAAGGACATTGGGACTAACACATAAATACATCAAATAATTGGTTACCAATGACATTGCCCATGTGCCCCAGAGACACATGAATATTCACAGTGGCATAGTTCATAATACGATAAATAAAGGACACATATGTTCATCAACAGTGGACTAGATTTTTTTAAAGTTTTAACATACAATGGAATAGTCTACAGCAATGAAAATGAACAAACTGGCCAGGTGTGGTGGCACCTGTAATCCCAGCACTTTGGGAGGCCCAGGCGGGCAGATCACGAGGTCAAGAGATGGAGACCATTCTGGTCAACATGGTTGTCTCTACTAAAAATAAAAAAATTAGCTGGGCAAGGTGGCATGCACCTGTAGTCCCAGTTACTTGGGAGGCTGAGGCAGGAGAATCGCTTGAACTCGGGAGGCGGGGGTTGCAGTGAGCCAAGATTGAGATTGTGCCACTGCACTCCAGCCTGGCGAGAGGGCAAGATTCCATCTCAAAAAAAAAAAAAGAAAAGAAAATGAACAAACCAAAGCCACATGTTTAATGTAGATGAATCTCACAAACCTAATTTTGAGAGAAATAAGAAAATTATACAATACTTAGAACCTGATTCCACTTGCATAAAGTTCCAAAACAGACAAAACTAAACATTATGCATACATAGTTGGCAAACGGTAAAGATAGGAAGAAAACCAGTATCGCAGAAATCATGACAGTAGTTCCTGGACCAGGGAGGGACAGTTATGAGAAGCATAGACTTGGTGTAGTTTAGGTGAGAAAGATTTGGGTGTGGCTGGGCACAGTGGCTCACGCCTGTAATCCCAGCACTTAGGGAGGCCCAGGCAGGCGGATCACCTGAGGTCGGGAGTTCGAGACCAGCCTGACCAATATGGAGAAACCTCGTCTCTACTAAAAATACAAACTTAGCCAGGCGTGGTGGCGTGCCCCTGTAATCCCAGCTACTTGGGAGGCTAAGGCAAGAGAATCGCTTGAACCTGGGAGGCGGAGGTTGCGGTGAGCCGAGATTGTACCATTGCACTGCAGCCTGGGCAACAAGAGCAAAACTCCGTCTCAAAAAAAAAAAAGAAAGAAAAAGAAAAAAGATTTGGCTGTATTTTCCCATTACAAACTTAACATGAGCAAGTTCTGGCCTGGCGCGGTGGCTCACACCTGTAATCCCAGCACTTTCGGAGGCCGAGTCGGGCGGATCACGAGGTCAGGCAATCAAGACCATCCTGGTTAACACGGTGAAACCCCGTCTCTACCAAAAATACAGAAAATTAGCCAGGTGTGGTGGCAGGCGCCTGTAGTCCCAGCTACTTGGGAGGCTGAAGCAGGAGAATGGCGTGAACCTGGGAGGCAGAGCTTGCAATGAGCGGAGATCGCGCCACTGCACTCCAGCCTGGGCAACAGAGCAAGACTCCATCTCAAAAAAAAAAAGAGCAAGTTCTATGGAACTGATAGAAAGCACTCATGCTGTGTTTCATTGAGTCACACAGTGTAGATTATAGGAACAGATGCATCTCCTGCACATTACCCTGACTGGGTCACGTCAGCAACGTTGGTTGTATTGGTTCTGTGCACCATTATTTGCAGGGACACTGACCAGCTGTGGTGGATGGAGACCCAAGGAATGAAGAATCCATCCAAAATATCAAAGTTACACTAGGGGTGGGAGGGTAGATGACTTGGGCCATGAAGATTGTCCTCAAATCCCTGGAGTACGGTGCATACAGATGGGCAGGGATTGCAGCAAGAGAGGCTTCAGCTCTTCAACTAGATTTCTTCAACTAAAGAAGAACTTGCTCTCCCTCAGAGCTGATCAGAGAAAGAAGGAACTGCCTTTCAGGCAGAGAGCTTACACTGCAAGTGTGCAAGCAGATCTGGCTAGCAAGTGGTCAGACATGCTAGAGAACAGACTGCTGCATTTTAACGTTGACTACATTTCCCATAAATATTATTTCCCCTAACTGACAACCCAAAAGGTGGGCAATAGGCAGAGTAGGCCAGGTGTGGTGGCTCACACCTCTAATCCCAGCACTTTGGGAAGTCGAGGCATGCGGATCACTTGAGATCAGGAGTTCCAGACCACCCTGGCAGACATGGCAAAACCCCATCTCTACTAAAAAATACAAAAATTAGCCAGGTGTGGTGGTGTGCGCCTGTAATCCCAGCTACTCGGGAGGCTGAGGCAGGAGAATTGCTTGAACCTGGGAGATGGAGGTTGCAGTGAGCCAATATCTCACCATGACACTCCAGACTGGGCAACAGAGCAAGACTCCATGTCAAAAAATAAAATTTATTTTTTTTAAAAAAAGGGCACAGAGTGGATAAATCAAATTTTCCTCAATGAATTCTGTTTCAAGGATTCTGTCCTGTGGTTTCCAATAAATACAAATGGCTATCAGACCAGGTGTACCAATTCAGGGTTCAGCTGATAGTACTCACTCACTACTGTTGGTTTTCCTCTCCCTCTGGGACCCAGATTCTCAAAAGCAGGAAGTGAGTAGGGCCAGGGCACCATACGTCCCTGGCCTTCAATAAGGGACAGGTTCACTGCAGGTTGTAGGGAAACAACTAGAAGCAGGGACTTCTGCTTCCCAGACACTTGTCATCTTCCAGGCAAGTGGGAACCCTTGGAAAGTCACAAACTGGGTATCGGCTTCCTCACTAAAACTTCCTAGGGAGAGCTTACGAGGTACAGACACCCATGATGTCTTTAGCCAGGGTAATTCCCCAGCCTGATTTCTCACTCTCCCAAGTATCCCCAGCTCTATTTGGCCATGAGCAACTACTTTCCCCTCCTGGGACCTACAGAAGGAAAACTAGAATCATGATCATTGCTCCAAACCATCCTTGCTCCACCCCTCCACCCCTCTCCCAAGTAAGGCCTATGTGGGAGAGTATCGCAAACATAAGGCTGAGTTCTTTTGGGTTTTTTGTTGTTGTTGTTGTTGTTGTTGTTGTTTTTGAGACAGGGTCTCACTCTGTCGCCCAGGATGGAGTGCAGTGGTGCAATCTCAGCTCACTGCAACCTCTGCCTCCTGGGTTCAAGCGATTACCTTGCTTCAGCCTCCCAAGTACCCAGGACTACAGGCATGCACCACCCTGCCCAGCTAATTAAGGCTGACTTCTCTATCACAGTCTCACAAGATGTAGATTGTTATCGAGGGAAGAGCTCCAGGCTTTGAATCAGAAGACCTAGAAATTCTGGTACACGGTGGCTCACACCTGTAATCCCAGCACTTTGGGGGTCCCAGGTGGGTGGATCTCCTGAGTTCAGGAGTTCGAGACCAGCCTGGCCAACATGGTGAAACTCCGTCTCTACTAAAAATACAAAATTAGCTGGGCACAGTGACTCACGCCTGTAATCCCAGCACTTAGGGGAGGCCGAGGCGGGCGGATCACGAAGTCAGGAGATCAAGACCATCCTGGCTAACACAGTGAAACTCTGTCTCTACTAAAAATACGAAAACAAAATTAGCCAGGAGTGGTGGCAGGTGCCTGTAGTCCCACCTATTCGGGAGGCTGAGACAGGAGAATGGCGTGAACCTGGGAGGCAGAGCTTGCAGTGAGCTGAGATTGCGCCACTGCATTCCAGCCTGGGCAACAGAGCGAGACTCTGTCACAAAAAAAAATACAAAATTAGCCGAGCCTGGTGGCATAAACTTGTAATCCCAGCTACTCAGGAGGCTGAGGCAGGGGAATTGCTTGAACCTGAGAGAAGGTTGCAGTGAGCCGAGATTGCACCATTGCACCCCAGCCTGGGCGATAGAGTGAGACTCCATCTCAAAAAAAAAAGAAAAGAAAAGAAATCCTGGTACAAATTACCTATTGACCCAAAACACATTATTTAACCTCTCTGAGTTCTTGTTTATCTAAGTTCCTTATGTCTAAAATAGGAATAATAAATCAGCCTTACAGCACATCAGGAGGCTAAAGAGATCAAATACGTAACCTCTAACACATGGTAGTTGGTCTATAAATATCAGCTTGCCCCTCTGCTTGTCTCATTCTTTCTGTCCTTTTTTTTCCTGGATAGGTAGTTTCCATCCTGGGAAGAAGGGTCCTGGACCATAGAAGTCAGTCTGTGAAGGTATCCCTAGGGATCCAGGGCAGAAATCACCAATATTTGCAAAAGCCTAACGGAACCATCACATTTATTCTAGATAAGTTTGCAAGGCTAAAATGTCAAGTTTCTTTGCTTTGGACAGAAAATATATCATACTGCTTATCACATACTGATTAAAAGTTCTTTTTTTTTTTTTTTTTTGAGACGGAGTCTCTGTTACCCAGGCTGTAGTGCAATGGTGTGATCTCAGCTCACTGCAACCTCTGCCTCCTGGGTTCAAGAGATTCTCCTGCCTCAACCTCCTGAGTAGCTGGGATTACAGGCACCTGCCATTATGCCTGGCTAATTTTTGTATTTTTGTAGTGACGGGGTTTCACCATGTTGGCCAGGCTGGTCTCAAACTCCTGACCTCAGGTGATCTGCCCGCCTCGGCCTCCCAAAGTGCTGGGATTACAGGCATGAGCCACCACGCCCGGCCTGTTCTTATTCCAGTTTTAATTGGAGTTAATTAATTGTTGATTAGTAATACAAAGAGGAATCCATTTTTACTTTTTGTCTTGTTTTGTATTTTGAGATGAAGTCTAACTCTGTCACCAGGCTGGAGTGCAGATTTGCAATCTCAGCTCACTGCAGCCTCTGTCTCCTGGGTTCAAGTTATTCTCCTTCCTCAGTCTCCGAAGTAGCTGGAACTACACGTGCACCCCCATGCCTGGCTAATTTTTTTTTTTTTGGTAGAGAGTGAGTGTCACCATGTTGGCCAGGCTGGTCTCAAACTCCTGTGCAAGTGATTTGTCCACATTAGCCTCCCTAAGTGCTGAGATTACGGGTGTGAGCCACCACGCCTGGCCCATTATTACTTGATAAATGTAGTTTGCTAGATATAGTTTCTCCAGAGCTGGTGGATGCCCCATTCTCACAGAATTCCTCTTTTGTAACATCAACCACATAGTGGCATAATTGCCTGGAAATAAAATTGGCTGATATTTACTAGTGTAGACCATGTGCTAAGCAGTGGGCTAAGTGCTTTACCCTTGTGTTGACTGATGTAGTCCTGTTAAGAACAATATGATGGAGATATTGGTTGAGGGAACCTGTTGTCTATTCATAGATTCATAGTGGTTTTTTTTTTTTTTTTTTTTTTTTTTTTTTTTTTTTTTTTTTTGAGATAGAGTCTCCTGCTGTTGCCCAGGTTGGAGTGCAGTGGCATGATCTTGGCTCACTGCAAACTCCCCCTCCCAGATTCAAGCTGTTCTCCTGCCTCGGCCTCCCAAGTAGCTGAGATTACATGCACGCCACCACACCCAGCTAATTTTTGTATTTTTAGTAGAGATGGGGTTTTGCCATGTTGGCCAACGCTGGTTTTGAACTCCTGACCTCGGGCAATCCACTCATCTCAGCCTCCAAAAGTGCTGGGATTACAGGCGTGAGCCACCATGCCCAGCAAAGCTGATAATTTTTTTTTTTTTTTTTTTTTTTTGAGACAGAGTCTTGCTCCATCACCCAGGCTGGAGTGCAGTGGCTCGATCTCAGCTCACTGCAACCTCCACCTCCAGGTTCAAGCAATTCTCATGCCTCAGCCTCCCAAGTAGCTGGGACTACAGGAGTTCGCCACCACACCTGGCTAATTTTTTTGTGTTTTTAGTAGAGACAGGGTTTCACCATGTTGACCAGGCTGGTCTTGACCTCAAGTGATCCACCGCTTTGGCCTCCCAAAATCCTAGGATTACAGGCATGAGCCACTGTGCCCAGCCTGCAGACCATAATATTAACTGTTAGTAATATCTGCCACCTACTGAGCACCTACTATTCGCTAAAGATTTTTTATCAGGCAGGGCGCGATGGTTCACGCCTGTAATCCCAGCACTTTGGGAGGCTAAGGCCGGCGAATCATGAGGTCAGGAGATCGAGACCATCCTGGCTAACACAGTG
This sequence comes from Macaca thibetana thibetana, assembly GCF_024542745.1. Lineage (NCBI taxonomy): Eukaryota > Metazoa > Chordata > Mammalia > Primates > Cercopithecidae > Macaca > Macaca thibetana. The sequence goes on from NC_065593.1 coordinate 16,092,453, forward strand.
AAACCCCGTCTCTACTAAAAAATACAAAAAACTAGCCGGGCGAGGTGGCGGGCGCCTGTAGTCCCAGCTACTCGGGAGGCTGAGGCAGGAGAATGGCGTGAACCCGGGAGACGGAGCTTGTAGTGAGCCGAGATCGTGCCACTGCACTCCAGCCTGGGGGACAGAGCCAGACGCCGTCTCAAAAAAAAAAAAAAGCTCTTTAAACATGTCAAAAGATGTAACTTCACTCAAAAGAGAATTCAAACTGAAACTCCACTGAGATACTGTTTCATTTTTTTCTTTTTTTTTTTTTTTTTTTTTTTTTGAGACAGAGTTTTGCTCTGGTTGCCCAGGCTGGAGTGCAGTGGTGCAATCTCTGCTCACTGCAACCTCTGCCTCCCAGGTTCAAGCGATTCTCCTGCCTCAGCCTCCTGAATAGCTGGGATTACAGGCATGTGCCACCATGCCTGGCTAATTTTGTATTTTTAGTACAGATGGGGTTTCTCCATGTTGGTCAGGCTGGTCTCAAACTCCCAATCTCAGTTGATTTATCTGCCTTGGCCTCCCAAAGTGCTGGGATTACAGGCATGAGCCACTGAGCCCAGCCTGAGATACTGTTTCTCACTCATTGACAAAAATTCAAAAGGTGGCAACCTACTATATTAATGAAGCTGGAAGGAAAATAAGCACTCTATTACATTGCTGTTGGAAGTACACACTGGGATACTAGAGAGAGAAAATTTGGCAATGTTTAACCATCATATATTCATATGTATCTATCCTTTGACACAATAATCTCTTTTATAGGAAGTTACCTTGCAGATACATCTGCAAAAAAATGAAAGAACACAAGTGCACGCGGTTATTAATTGTGACATTTTAGCAAAATGTTATGAACAGCTCATATGCCACATATACAGGAAACTCATTGAATTATACGTGGTAGAGCTACACAACAGAGTACTATGTGGCATAAATGAGAATGAACAGAAGTTTCATGTACTATTATGAAGTGAATGTCATGATACACATTTTTTTTTTTTTTGAGACAGAGTTTTGCTCTTGTCACCCAGGCTGGAGTGCAATGGTATAATCTTGGCTCACTGCAACCTCTACCTCCCAATTCAAGCGATTCTCCTGCCTCAGCCTCCCGTTTTTTGTTTTTTGTTTTTTGTTTTCCCTGAGGCAGAGTCTTGCTCTGTTGTCCAGGCTGGAGTTCAGTGGCACAATCTCGGCTCACTGTAGCCTCTGCCTTGCAGGTTCAAGAAATTCTTCCTTCCTTAACTTCTTAAGTAGCTGGGACTACAGGTACTCAAAATGCTAGGATTATAGGCGTGAGCCACCACACCCAGCCATCATGATATATTTTTAAGTGAAAAAAAATCATAGTCCAAAAATGTATATAGAGTATGACACATTTTGTTAAGAATAATGGAAGACGCCGGGTGCAGTGGCTCATACTTGTAGTCCCAACACTTTGGGAGGCTGAAGTGGGTGGATCACCTGAGGTCACGAGTTAAGACCAGCCTGGCCAACGTGGCAAAACCCCATCTCTAGTTAAAGTACAAAAATTAGCTAGGCATGGTGCTGCGTGCCTGTAATCGCAGCTACTCAGGAGGCTGAGGCAGGAGAATCGCTTGAACCTGGGAAGCAGAGGTTGCGGTGAGCTGAGATCACGCCATTGCACTCCAGCCTGTGGGACAAGAGCAAAACTCCGTCTCAAAAAAAAAAAAAAAAAAAAAAAAAAAGAGAGGAAAAAAGGGGAAAATAAGACTACATATTCTGTATTTATATTCTGTATTTCCTAATTTTTTTATAATAGCTTTATTGAGATATAACTCAAATTTTAAAATCTACCCCTTGAAAGCACGCACTTAAGTATATATTCACAAACATATGCAATCATCACCACAATTTTAGAACAGTTTAAACACCACAAAAGAAACCCTGTACCCATTAAAGTCACTGCCTAGTCTCCTTTTATGACAGACACTGGCAACGAGCTACTAATCTATTTTCCATGTAGATGAAGTTTCCTATTCTGGACATTTTATATGAATGGAATCATACAATATGCTGGCTTTTGCATCTGGTTTCTTCACCAAGCATGTTTTCAAGGTTCATTGTCTCATAGCACCTATCAGTAATTTGTTTCCCTTTGTGACCAAATAATGTTTTATTGTGTGGCTATCCCACATTTGGTTATTCATTCATCAGTTGAGGAACATTTGAGTTATTTTTGTATAACACTGCTGTGAACAGTTGTGTGCAATTTTTATGTGGACATATGCTTTCATTTTGCTCAGCTATATAACCAGGAGTAGAATTGCTGGCTCATATGGAGACTCTATGTTTAGCATTTTGGAGAACTGCTAAACTGTTTTTCAAAGTAACTGCACCATTTGATGATTCTACCAGCAATGTTTGAAGGTTCCAAATTCTCTACATCTTTGCCAACACTTATTTATTCTCTACCTTTTTTTTTGTTTTTTTTGAGACGGAGTTTCGCTCTTGTCACCCAGGCTGGAGTGCAATGGCACAGCCTTGGCCCACTGCAACTTCTGCCTCCCGAATTCAAGCAATTCTCCTGCCTCAGCCTGCTGATTAGCTGGAATTACAGGCACCCAACATCATGCCTGGCTAATTTTTGTATTTTTAGTGGAGACGTGGTTTCACCATGTTGGCCAGGCTGGTCTCGAACTCCTGACCACAGGTGATCCACCTGCCTCGGCCTTCCAAAATGCAGAGATGACAGGCATGAGCCACCGCACCTGGCCTATTGTCTACATTTTTAATTTTAGCTATCCTAGTGAATGTCAAGTGGTAACTTGTGGTTTTGAGTTGCATTTGCCTGATGGCCAATGATGTAGAATATCTCTTCATGTGCTTATTGTTCATATGTGTGTGTGTGTATATATATATATCTTTTCTGGAGAAATGTCTATTCAAATCCTTTGCCCATTTAAATTGGGTTGTTTTTCTTTTTATTGTTGAGTTGTAAGAATTCTTTTTGTATTTCGGATTCAAGTCCCTTATCAGACACATGACTTGTAGATATTTTCGGCCATTCTGTAGGTTGTCACTGCACTATCTTGATGTCCTTTGAAGAACAAAAGCTTTTAATTTTTTTTTTTTTTTTTTTTTTTTTTTTTTTTTTGAGACGGAGTCTCGCTCTGTCACCCAGGCTGGAGTGCAGTGGCCGGATCTCAGCTCACTGCAAGCTCCGCCTCCCGGGTTCACGCCATTCTCCTGCCTCAGCCTCCCGAGCAGCTGGGACTACAGGCGCCTGCCACCTTGCCCGGCTAAGTTTTTGTATTTTTAGTAGAGACGGGGTTTCACTGTGTTAGCCAGGATGGTCTCGATCTCCTGACCTCGTGATCCGCCCGTCTCGGCCTCCCAAAGTGCTGGGATTACAGGCTTGAGCCACCGCGCCCGGCCTTTTTTTTTTTTTTTTTGAGACAGACTCACCGCTCTGTTACCCAGACTGGAGTGCAGTGGCATGATCTCGGCTCCCCGCAATCTTCGCCTCCCAGGTTCCAGCGATTCTCCAGCCGCAGCCTCCTGAATAGTTGGGAGTACAGGCATGTGCCACCACTCCCAGCTACTTTTTGTATTTTTAGTAGAGACAGGGTTTCTCCATGTTGACCAGGCTGGTCTCGAACTCCTGACCTCAGGTGATCCACCCGCCTCGGCCTCCTAAAGTGCTGGGATTATAGGTATGAGCCACTGTGCCCTGCCAAAGCTTTTGATTTTGGCAAACTCCAATTTATCTATTTTCCCTTCATTGCTTACAGTTTTGATGTCATATCTAAGAAAACATCAACTGATCCAAGATCATGCCTATGTTTTCTTCTAAGAGTGTAACACTCTTAGCTTTTACATTTGGGCATTTGATTCCTTTGAGTTAATTTTTGTCTTTTATCATGAATGATTCCAACTTCATTCCTTTGCATATGGGTATCTATTTGGCCCAGCACCGTTTGTTGAAGAGGCTGTTCTTTCCCGCAATGAATTGTACTGACACCCTTGTTAAAAACCAATTCACAATAATGTATAGGTTTATTTCTGGACCTCGATTCTATTTCATTGATCTTTATGTCTATCCTGTGTGAGTACCACACTGTCTCGATAACAGTAGCCTTGTAGCAAATTTTAAAATCAAGAAGTGCGAATCCTTCAACTTTATTCTTCTTTGTTAAGATTGTTGGCCGAGGCCGGGTGCTGTGGCTCATGCCTATAATCCTAGCACTTTGGGAGGCCAAAGCAGACAGATTACTTAATGTCAGGAGTTCTAGACCGTCTGGGACAACATGGTGAAGCCCAGTCTCTACTAAAAATACAAAAATTAGCTGGGCTTGGTGGTAGCACTTGTAGTCTCAGCTACTTGGGAGGCTGAGGCAGGAGAATCACTTGAACCCGGGAGGTGGAGGTTGCAGTGAGCTGAGATCATGCCACTGCACTCCAGCCTGGGTGACGGAGGGAGTCTTAAAAAAAAAGGGGGCTTGCTTTGGCCCTTCTGGGTTCATTGAATTTACATATGAATCTTAACATCAGGCTGCCTTTGGGAGGCGGAGATGGGCGGATCACCTGAGGTTGGGAGTTCGAAACCAGCCTGACCAACATGGAGAAACCCTATCTCTTTTTTTGTTTGTTTGTTTGTTTGTTTTTGTTTTTGTTTTTTTTTGAGACGGAGTCTCGCTCTGTCGCCCAAGCTGGAGTGCAGTGGCGCGATCTCGGCTCACTGCAAGCTCCGCCTCCCGGGTTCACGCCATTCTCCTGCCTCAGCTTCCCGAGTAGCTGGGACTACAGGTGCCCGCCATGATGCCCGGCTAGGTTTTTTTTTGTTTTTTTTTTTTTTTTTTTTTTTGAGACTGAGTCTGGCTCTGTCGCCCAGGCTGGAGTGTAGTGGCGGGATCTCAGCTCACTGCAAGCTCCGCCTCCCGGGTTTACGCCATTCTCCTGCCTCAGCCTCCCGAGTAGCTGGGACCACAGGCGCCCGCCACTTCGCCCGGCTAGTTTTTTGTATTTTTTAGTAGAGATGGGGTTTCAACGTGTTAGCCAGGATGGTCTCGATCTCCTGACCTCGTGATCCGCCTGTCTCGGCCTCCCAAAGTGCTGGGATTACAGGCTTGAGCCACCGCGCCCGGCCGAGAAACCCTATCTGTACTAAAAATACAAAAATTAGCTGGGAGTGGTGGCGCACGCCTGTAATCCCAACTACTCAGGAGGCTGCGGCAGGAGAATCACTTGAACCTGGGAGGCGGAGGTTGCGGCAAGCCGTGATCGTGCCATTGCACTCCAGCCTGGGCAACAAGAAGGAATCTCTGTCTCAAAAATAAAAATAATAATAAAAAAAAGATCAACTTGTCAATGAAGTCAGCTATGACTTTGAAAAACATTGGGGTTGAATCTGTCATTCTGAAGAGTGTTGTTCATTAAAAAATATTGTCTTCTAATCCATGAATATGGCGTGTCTTTGCATTTATTTTTGTCTTAAATTTCTTTCAACAATATTTTATAGTTTTTTTGTTTGTTGGTTTTGAGATGGAGTCTCACTCTGTCACCAGGCTAGAGTGCAGTGGCATGATCTTGGCTCACTGCAACCTCTGCCTCCCAGGTTCAAGTGATTCTCCTGCCTCAGCCTCCCGAGTAGCTGGGACTACAGGCTCACGCCACCACACCCAGCTAATTTTTGTATTTTTAGTAGAGACGGGGTTTCTCCATGTTGGCCAGGATGGTCTTAATCTCCTGACCTCGTGATCCACCCACCTCAGCCTCCCAAAGTGCTGGGATTACAGGCATAAGCCACCGTGCCCGGCAGTTTTTTGTTTGTTTGTTTTGTTTTTGTTTTTTTGTTTTGTTTTTGAGACGGAGTTTCACTCTTGTTGCCAAAGCTGGAGTGCAATGGCACTATCTCAGCTCACTGCAACCTCCGCCTCCCGTATTCAAGCAATTCTCCTGCCTCAGCCTCCTGAGTAACTGGGATTACAGGTGCGCACCACTACACCCAGCTAATTTTTGTATTTTTAGTAGAAATGGGGTTTCACCGTGTTAGCCAGCCTGGTCTCGAACTCCTGACCTCAGGTGATCTACCTGCCTCGGCCTCCCAAAGTGCTGGGATTACAGGCGTGAGCCACCACGCCTAGTCAATATTTTATTGTTTTTAGAGTATAGATTTTGTACTTCTTTCATTAAACTTATCCCTAAGTATTTCCTTGTTTTCAGTTCTTTTAAATAAAATTGATTTCTGAATTATGTTTTTAGATTTTTTGGTGGTAGTGTATAGACATAACATTTTTTTTGGGGGGGACGGAGTCTCGCTCTGTCACCCAGGCTGGAGTGCAGTGGCGTGATCTTGGCTCACTGCAAGCTCCACCTCCTGGGTTCACGCCATTCTCCTGCCTCAGCCTCCAGAGGAGCTGGGACTACAGGAGCCCACCACCACGCTTGGCTAATTTTTTTTTTTTTTTTTTTTCACTGTGTTAGCCAGGATGGCCTTGATCTCCTGATCTCGTGATCTGCCCACCTCAGCCTCCCAAAGTGCTGGGATTACAGGCGTGAGCCACCGTGCCCGGCCTATATTTTTATATTTTTTAGTGGTAGTGTATAGAAACAAAAATTTTTTTTTTTTTTTTTTTTTTTTTGAGACAGAATCTCGCTCTGTAGCTCAGGCTGGAGTGCAGTGATGTGATCTCCACTCACTGCAAGCTCCGCCTCCTGGGTTCGCGCCATTCTCCTGCTTCAGTCTTCCGAGTAGCTGGGACTACAGGTGCCTGCCACCACGCCCGGCTAAATTTTTGTATTTTTAGTAGAGACGGGGTTTCACCATGTTAGCCAGGATGGTCTCGATCTCCTGACCTTGTGATCCGCCCTTCTTGGCTTCCCAAAGTGCTGGTATTACAGGCATGAGCCACCAAAGGCCCGTCCAAAACAAAATTTTTTTTTTTTTTTTTTTTTTTTTTTGAGACAGAGTCTTGCTCTGTCGCCCAGGCTGGGGTACAGTGGCCGGATCTCAGCTCACTGCAAGCTCCGCCTCCCGGGTTTAGACCATTCTCCTGCCTCAGCCTCCCGAGTAGCTGGGACTACAGGCGCCCGCCACCTCGCCCGGCTAGTTTTTTGTATTTTTTAGTAGAGACGGGGTTTCACCGTGTTAGCCAGGATGGTCTCGATCTCCTGACCTCGTGATCCGCCCGTCTCGGCCTCCCAAAGTGCTGGGATTACAGGCTTGAGCCACCGCGCCCGGCCAAAACAAAATTTTTTAAAGACAGAGTCTCGCTCTCTTGCCCAGGCTGGAGTGCAGCAGTGTGACCCTGGCTCACTGCAGCCTTGACCTCTTGGTCTCAAGCAACCATCCTATCTCAGCCTCCTGAGTAGTTGGGACCACAGGTGCACACCACCACACTAGGCTAATTTTTGTGGTTTTTGTAGAGATGGGTTTCACCATGCTGCCCAGCCTAGAAAATACAATGGATTTTTTTTTTTTTCCAGATGGAGTCTCACTGTGTCGCCCAGGCTGGAGTGCAGTGGCAGATCTTGGCTCACTGCAACCTCCGCCTCGCAGGTTCAAGCTATTCTCCTGCCTCAGCCTCCCGAGTAGCTGGGATTACAGGCACCCGCCACCACGTCCAGCTAATTTTGTATTTTTAGTGGAGACAGAGTTTCTCCATGTTGGTCAGGCTGGTCTCAAACTCCCAACCTCAGGTGATCCGCCTGCCTCGGCCTCCCAAAGTGCTGGGATTACAGGCATGAGCCACTGTGCCTGGCCAGATTTTCTTAATTGCCTTGAACCAATAAGCTTCACGGCTTTTGCCAACGGGCTCAGTGTGTATGTTGGATCACACCTGCAACGCTCCAGGAGACGGTTTATAACTCTCCCTTATCCCTCACTTCCTGTTTGTGCATGACCTCAAGGTCAACTAGAGGTGAGATTTTGGGGCCTTCTCGGGTCTTTCTTGTGCATATGCACAGCCCTGTATGTACATGTGTCCTTCTAGAGTCCTAAGTCAGAGATTACCAAGGCCCTTTACGGACATCTCATGCCTCAGCTTTTCCTTTTAAACTCTTTGATTATCTTCTTGTTGGCCCCAGCTGGCATTACCACCTGGAGTAGCTGCAATGTTGAGCAATTGCAGCTGTTTTGTTTGTCTGTTTTTCAACAAATGCCATAGGATAGGGCTGTTTGCATGGAGTGAGCTCTGAGTCTACACAAATAAAGACAAGCCCTAGGAATACAGATTTTCAGGGAGCTGCCACATAGATCAAATAGTGACAATTCTCTGCATTAGGAGTTTGATGATCTCTGACTTATTCTTGGGACTCTGGAAGGATACATGCATGGGCAGGGCTGTGCACATGTCCAGGGAAGATCCGAGAAGGCACCAATCTCTCGCTTCTCACTGTCCCCTCCAGTGGCTGCTAGGCTGTTGCTTTTTTTTTTTTTTTTTTTTTTTTTAAGACAGAATCTCTCTTTGTCACCCAGGCTGGAGTGCAGTGGCACAGTCTCCACTCACTTCAACCTCCGCCTTCTGGGTTCAAATGATTCTCGTGCCTCAACCTCCTGAGTAACTGGAATGACATACATGTGCCACTATGCCTGACTAATTTTTGTATTTTTAGTAGAGACAGTGTTTCACCATGTTGGCCAGGCTGGTCTCAAACTCCTGACCTCAAGTGATCCGCCTACCTGGGCCTTTCAGAGTGCTGGAATTACAGGCCATAATACCATTTGAGTAGCTTTCTCAACCAAAAACGTTGAACCTGAACCTAATCATGAACAAACAATCAAATAAATCTGGACTAGGGTTTCTCAACCTCAGCGCTACTGACATTTGGGCTGAGTCATTCTTTGTTTTGGGAACTGTCCTGTGCTTTGCAGGATGTTTAGCAGTATCCCTGGCTCCTGCCCACTGGATGCCAGTAACACCTTTCCAGCTGTGACAGCTATAAGTGTCTTCAGGCAGGACATGGTGGCTCGCACCTGTAATCCCAGCACTTTGGGACGCTGAAGTGGGCGAGACTCTGTCTCAAAAAAACAAAAAAAAACCAATAACTTGATTTCAAATGTTTCAGCAAAAAGTAAACTCTGTGGGACAAGGGGGAGAGGTGAGGAAAAATGGAAGAAAGAGAGGATGTGCACAAATGTTGGCAAATTAACAATTTATAAATTTTATTGAAGAGTATATGGGTGTTCGTAGTTATTATTCTTCCTACTTTTTGGTAAGTTTGAGATTTTTCAAAATAAGAGAAATATGATAAAGGTGAAATATAATAAAATTCATGGAAAAAGTAAATTAAGCAAAGGGGCTGGAAGTCACTTAAGGAGTGACTGTAGATAGAGGAGAGAAGGCTGCTAAGGACAGAGTCCTGGGAAGCCAAGTAGATTGACAAGGGGAAAAACCAGGGAGGTTTGAAACCATGGAAGCTCAAACAGAATGTATTTCATGAAGGACAAAGTTTTCAACTGCTTCGAATGCTGCTAAGAAGCTCAATAAGATGCCAACAGAAAAATTAAACAAGCAAACATTGGGTTTGGCAAGATGTACAGGTCATTAATGACCTTGATTAAATAGTGAGAACAAGAGCCCAATTGAAGTGGCTTGAGAAAAAGTTGCAGATGAGGAAGAATGAGTACAAGAATAGGCCACTGTAATGATGAGGTTGATTTGGAAAGAGAACAGAGTCAAGAGTTGAAAGAGGACATGGGCTTGAAGCAGGTTTTTGTTTTGTTGTGTTTATGTCTTTGGAGATGAGTGATATTAAAACATCTTTTTGTTGTTGTTTGGTTTTTTTGTTTTTTTTGAGACAGGATCTCACTCTGTTGCCCACAGTGCAGTGGCACGATCATGGCTCACTGCAGCCTTGAACTCCTGGACTCAAATGATCCTCCCACCTCAGCCTCCCAAGTAGCTGGGACTACAAACACGCACCACCACACCAGCTAATATTTGTAGTTTTTGTAGAGACAGGGTTTCACCACATTGGCGAAGCTGGTCTCGAACTCCTGGGCTTAAGTGATCCTCCTGACTTGGCCTGTCAAAGTACTGAGATTACAGGCGTGAACGACTGCACACAGCTAAGATACGTTTCTATACCAATGGGAATGATCCACTGGAGTATGAAAGAGGAAAGACTAGCTGGACGCGGTGGCTCATGCCTGTAATCCCAGCACTTTGGGAAGCCGAGGTGGGCAGATCATGAGGTCAGGAGTTCAAGACCAGCCTGGCCAACATAGCGAAACCCCATCTCAAGTAAAAATACAAAAATTAGCCGGGCGTGGTGGCGCGCACCTGTAATCCCAGGTACTCAGGAGGCTGAGGGGCAAGAATCACTTGAACCCAGGAGACAGAGGTTGCAATAAGCCGAGATTGTGCCATTGCACTCCAGCCTGGGTGACAGAGTAAGACTCTGTCTCAAAAAAAAAAAAAAAAAAAAAAAAAGCGGGGGGAAGATTACAGGAGCAGACTCTGAGTTGGTGAGAGGGGATGGGATTCAGAGCACTAGTGGAAAGGTTGCATTTGCAGAAAGAGAAGATCAATAGAGCTCCTCTGATTGCATCTGTTTTCTCTAGGGATCACTAACAAAGACTCCATTGAAATGAGGAGCTGTTGGAGATTTGTGGGGGGAGTCATATGAAATAGTGTCTCAGAAAGTAGAAAAATGAGTTTATTAGAAAGTGGATAGAAATAGAATCGTCTGGCTGTGTTGCAGGTTCATTTGAGACTTGAGGTCATAAATTAAAACTGATTTCATCTGCATGATGAAGTGATTTTGCTTACAACATTCACTCGTTTGGGCACAGGTGCAGGGTAAGAGAATAGTTGGGCTTAACCATATATATATTAGACTTGTATTATTCTTACTGGCTGCTCACACTCAGAACTCCTTTCTTTTTCTTTTCTTTTTTTTTTAGACAGAGTCTTACTCTGTCACCCAGGCTGGAGTGCGGTGGCATGATCTCGGCTCCCTGCAACCTCCGTCTCCCGGGTTCAAGCAATTCTCCTGCCTCAGCCTCCTGAGTAGCTGGGATTACAGGTGCACACCACCATGCCCAGCTAATTTTTGTATTTTTAGTAGAGACGGGGTTTTACCATGTTGGTCAGGCTGTTCTCGAACTCCTGACCTTGTGATCTGCCCATTGGAACCCCTTTCCTCATCCTACAGGCCTGGTGAATGGCATAACTGTCTTCCCAACATCAATGCTGAAACTGCCAGATACCTACTTTCCCAGCCTTCTTTGCAGCTAGGACTGAGCATATGACCTGGGTGTATGTAATCAGATGCACTATCTTAAATTTTGCATTTGGAGCTCAGGAATAAACAGGAGCTGTGGAACGCCTCCACTGGCAGTGGTAGAGATGGTGGCAGTAGTGGCAACAGTGCCAGTGGTGTCCTCCAGTTCCCAGTGCCATCAGCAGCATCATTCCAGCACCTACCCCTCTGGAATGTAGCAGAGATGTCCTCACCAGACCAGTTCTACGTCATAATTTTGGTTGTGGTTTTTCCTACATAACCTCAAATCTGGTTCTCCAGCTATCCCAGCAATTCACTGAGCCCATCGATGTCTATGCAATGTAAATACCTCCTTATAAAATGATACATGAATTATCATAAAACCACTGAGTTAATTTACAAGTTGAGCGGGCAAGTTCAATTTTTTCCAAGCATAGTTTGGGTCCTCAATGAGCAAATACGATTTGCCATAATAAATATATTTTACAAGTTGTATGATTCCCAAACTTGTGGCTAAAGCTTGCATTCCTGTGAGATTAAACAAAAACAAAAAACCTCTTGTACTCTAACAGATTAATATCTCTTGGAGCCTCTTTATTTCCTTCTCCCTGAAGGCCAATAAACACGCTGAAAGGAACTGTCATTGCAGTGACAAAGAAGCAAGCAAGTATAGTTTAAATATAAATTAGATCTTTGGTGATACCTGGCTAATCCCCAACAGTGCTAACCTTTTCTTTTTCTTTCTTTTTGAGACAGGGTCTTGTTCTGTCGCTCAGGCTGGAGTACAGTGGCACAATTATGGCTCACTGCAGCCTGCAGGGCTCAATATATCCTTCCACCTCAGCATACTGAATAACAGGTGCATGCCACCATGTCCAGCTAATTTTTACATTTTATATATAGGCAGCATTTCACCACGTTGCCCAGGCTGGTCTTGAACTCCTGGGCTCAAGTGATCCATCCATCTTGGCTTCCCGAAGTGCTGAAATTATAAGCATGAGCCACCGTGCCTGGCCTAACCTTTTCTTCCTTCTCTTGCCAACATGATAACAACCAGAACAACATTTGCATTCTCAAATAATTTTGGCAAAAATATGTATCCTCTCTAGGCTTCTCATCAAATATTTTTGTGACCAACAGTTGCTGTTGCTGTTTTAAACCAGGGTTGGATTAAAGTTTTGAGTCTTATAATTTTGAGTCTACATTTCTAGCAAACTTACCTCTTGTTTGTTTTTCTTGTCTCATTGCGTATGATAGTACCTTAAGATCGTTATTGAATTGTAGAGGTGAGATTATTGTGGTTTTCCTTTCCGTCATGCAACTAGGCTTTTCCTTCAGTGACCAGTGTAAATCCATTCTCCAGCATATAGTTGTGGACTACAGGAGAGAGTAAAGCAGGTGGAACCTCAAGTGTATACATTAGTCTAACCTCTCATTTTATTTACCTTGGCTCATTATTCTTCCCTTCACTCTCAGGGATCCCATCTTTGTTTTTCAGACCTCATCATTAGTGGGGTTTTTTTTGTTTGCTGTGTTTTGGTTCTCTTTTTTTGGTAGTCACCATTTTGCAAATGAAGAATGCAGCCTCCAAAAGCTGAAGGCTGGACGCATTGAATGAGTGACTGCCAAGTCTAAAATCAGAATTTTGTGGCAGCAAGTCCAACCCTTTTTCAGTATATTCTGCTGCTGCTGCTGCCGCTGCATTCTGTGAGTTTGGTTTTCTTCTAATTTAAGTTCCTACAAGGCGGTAATGAAATTTTTCCATGTTTACATATTGCAAATCACTTAGCCAATGAGGACAGACCTTCAATTAAATTCGGTAATAAATTAGTTAAGAAAAAGTTGTTAATTGAGCTTTGAAAAAACCACAAGCTTTTTTTTTTTTTCTTTTTTTTCAATGAAGTCTCACTCTGTTGCCCAGCCTGGAATGCAGAGGCACTATCTTGGCTCACTGCAACCTCTGCCTCCCGGGTTCAAGCGATTCTCCTGCCTCAGCCTCTTGAGTAGCTGGGATGACAGGAGCATGCCACCGTGCTTGGCTAATTTTTGTGTTTTTAGTAGAGACAGGGTTTCACCATGTTGGCCTGGCTGGTCTCGAACTCCTGACCTCAGGTGATCCACCCGCCTCGGCCTCCAAAAGTGCTGGGATTACAGGCGTGAGCCACTGTGCCGGCCAGGATGTGGATTCTTTTCTGACGCAATGAGAGGCCATTGGAGGCCATTAGGCAGGAAAATCAAGGCTCTCATATTTAATACCTGCTATAGGCTACATCAGAGCTTTCTCCACCTCTGATATAAGAGACAGCAGCTGCTATGGCCCTGGGATCTATTTCCAGAAATCCACAAAATGACCCAGTAGCATGTGATTTTGTATTAAATGTAGCAAGACTGACATACATCAAATCAGGCTGATATATATTTTGCAGATTGGCACTGACATCCTGGTGTGTAGCTCAGATCACCTCGGGTAGGGCCAGGTGCATAGTGTCTGATGGAAGAGGGAAGGCCCGCCTGCAGATAGGGAACACAACAGCAAGTGGAGTCATTGCCTTCACCATACTGTGATGCACTGCAGGTTAAATGCATTCAGCTAAACAGCTTTTTTTTTTTTTTTTTTTTTAAGATGGACTCTCGCTCTGTCGCCCAGGCTGGAGTGCAGTGGCGTGATCTCGGCTCACTTCAAGCTCCGCCTCCCAGGTTCAGGCCATTCTCCTGCCTCAGTCTCCCGAGTAGCTGGAACTACAGGCTTGTGCCACCATGCGCAGCTAATTTTTTGTATTTTTAGTGGAGATGGGGTTTCACTGTGTTAGTCAGGATGGTCTCGATCTCCTGACCTTGTGATCTGCCCGCCTCAGCCTCCTAAAGTGCTGGGATTACAGGTGTGAGCCACGGCACCCGGCCTTTTTTTTTTTTTTTTTTTTTCCTGAGACAGAGTCTCGCTCTGTCTCCCAGGCTGGAGTGCAGTGGTGCGATCTCAGCTCACTGCAACCTCTGCCTGCCAGGTTCACGCCATTCTCCTGCCTCAACCTCCTGAGTAGCTGGGACTACAGGAGCCCACCACCATGCCCGGCTAATTTTTTGTATTTTTAGTAGAGATGGGTTTTCACCGTGTTAGCCAGGATGGTCTTGATCTCCTGACCTTGTGATCCACCTGCCTCAGCCTCTCAAAGTGCTGGGATTACAGGCATGAGCCACCGCGCCGGGCCTGTGCTAATTTTTTGTATTTTTAGTGGAGATGGGATTTCACCATGTTAGCCAGGCTGCTCTTGATCTCCTGACCTCGTGATCTACCTGCCTCGGCCTCCCAAAGTGCTGGGATTACAGGCATGAGCCACCGTCCCTGGCCGAGCTTTTCTGATTATATTATATTATCACTAACCCAGCCCTCAAAAACTGGACATGTGGCTTGCAAAGACAGATTGAATATAAACTAATAAAGCCAGCACAAGCCACAAAAAAGGAAATGGCAGACCTGATGCTGCTTCTCTTCATAAGTCCTTTATCAGCCACACTGTAGGTAAAAACATGATCTCATCAGATCTGCCAAAAATCTGGCAAATGAGCAAGAAGGAGTGAGAGAAATTATCAAAAAGAGTGTTTGAAATACATTTTTAGATCCCTTATCACTAATAATGCCTTCCACCTTCAGTGTATAGTCAGTCCTGAGAAAATTAATAATAATGGTATGAATAATTGTAAACAAATAATTGGAGCAGTTGGTAGCGTGGGCTTAAAAATGTTTTGTTGCTAGTGGTAAAATCACCTAACTCAAGATTTCATTCCAATGACTGCAAATTTCTTAATGAATCCAGGACTATTTTTAAATTTTTTTTTTTTTTTGAGATAGGGTCTCACTCTGTTGCC
Source organism: Macaca thibetana thibetana (assembly GCF_024542745.1). NCBI lineage: Eukaryota > Metazoa > Chordata > Mammalia > Primates > Cercopithecidae > Macaca > Macaca thibetana. The sequence goes on from NC_065593.1 coordinate 16,107,525, forward strand.
CTGGCTGGAGTGCAGCAACTTGATCATAGTTCACTGCAGCCTCCAACTCCTGGGCTCAAGTGATCCTCCCAACTTAGCCTCCTGGGCAGCTGGGACTACAGGTGCATGCCACCACACTCAGTTAATTAAAAAAAAAAAAATAGAGACAAGGTCTCAAAATCCTGGGCTCAAGCAATCCTCCCACCTTGGCCTCCCAAAGTGCCAAAACTATTCTTGATCCCCTAGCACAATGTCTGACCCAGAGTAGGTCTTTAATAAATATTTGTTCAGGCCTGGCGCAGTGGCTCATGCCTGTAATCCCAGCACTTTGGGAGGCTAAGGTGGGCGGATCACCTGAGGTCAGGAGTTCGAGACCAGCCTGGCCAACATGGTGAAACCCCATTTCTACTAAAAATACAAAAATTACCTGGGCGTGGTGGTGGGCGCCTGTAAACCCAGTTACTCGGGAGGCCGAGGCAGGAGAATCGTTTGATCCCAGGAGGCGGAGGTTGCAGTGAGCTGAGATTGTGTCATTGCACTCCAGCCTGGGCGACAGGGCAAGACTTTATCTCAATAAATAAATAAATAAATATTTGTTCGGTGAGTGAGTGAGTGAATGAAGGCCTTCAAGATCAGGAACTTGCCAATACGCTCAGCCTTGCCTCACCTCATCCCAGCCCCCAATGCCATTTCACCCTAAGTGCCCAATATCCAGACTACTTAGTGCTCCTTCAGGATCTTTCCAGCCCATCTGTCCGACCTCGGCACACCTCTCTCAGCTTATTCCTACTAACCCTCTAGGACTTGAGTCTGAATGGAATCTCTTTTAACAAACTTTCCCTGACCCAACCTCTCCCAGATCTGGGCTGAAGACCCCTCTGGAGCCCTTTTCATCTTGTTCATAATTAGTTTTATTTTTTGGTGTCCACTCCTTGAAGGCAGGGTGTAGGTCTGCTACCAGGGTTTTTCTTTCTTTTTCTTTCTTTCTTTCTTCCTTCCTTCCTTCCTTCCTTCCTTTCCTTTCTTTTTTTTTTTTTTTTTTTCCCCGATGGAGTCTGGCTCTGTCGCCCAGGCTGGAGTGCAGTGGCACGATGTCGGCTCACTGCAACCTCCACCTCCCGGGTTCAAGTGATTCTCCTGCCTCAGCCTCCCGAGCAGCTGGGATTACAGGGGTGCACCACCACGCCTGGCTAATTTTTGTATTTTTAGTAGAGACGGGATTTCACCGTGTTGGTCAGGCTGGAGCCACCAGGGTTTCAATGAATATTTGCTGGGTGAATAAATAAATGGATGAAAGAATGAAACAGTTGGCTTGGGTATGGTCTTCAGGCACCAGTTTACTATTACGGTGTCAATCAAAGGCTGGCAGATTCCTCGCTAGGTAGGATAAAGTTCACAGGAACCCATCACTTAGTGGTGTTAGTCATTCTTCAAGGCTCTAAACTTTGCCTCTGGCCTTGGGTTTGGCACCCACCTTTCTCTGGACCAAGCTGTCTCCTACCAGGCACCCCTCTCCTCCCTTCCCCTTCTCTCTGTCATCAGATTGCAAGCTTGTACCCTGAGGGCTGTCTCAGGCAGCTAGGATCTGGATCTACAGGCTTGGTGAAGGCACAATTCCTAATCTCTTGCCTTGAGCACACGCAGGAAGTCAGCCGCCCAGCCACAGTTATATTTAGATTCCTGTCACCTGATGGGGTCATCTGTTAATCAGGGCATAGTGGTAGGTGGAGCATTTTGGGAGTAAACTGAGGTAGGACCAAGGTAGAGAGGAAGTGAGCAGTAAAGTCAGGCACTGACTCCAGGCTGTTTGGCAGAATGAATATTCATGACTTACATTACACCTAGAGAGATAGAAAGCAGACCAAAGGAGGAACTTGACTTGAGAGATAAAACAGTTCTTGGCTTGGACAGGGTAATGGTGGTGCCCCTGAGAGCAGCAGGAAGAGCTGGCCCCTGGGGGCCTCTTGCAGTCCTGAAGGCCAGTCGGGTGCAGGAGCAGGAGCACAGGCCCCTTTGCTGAGTGAGCGGGGCTGAGTGGGTGGTTCTCTTCCACAGGCAGCAGCGCCTAGCTGCGGTCAGCAGAAAGAGCTATGGTCACAGGACCCCGTACACAGGGGAGAAACCAGAAAGAAGCAGACATAGCAGGAATTTGTTTTCAAGCTTCCAAGAGCCTTCTCTGCCCTAGATTTGGTTTATCAAGTGACTGCTTTGGGAGCTGGGGAACGGGCCCTAAATTGTCATGGATCCAGTTGCTTCTCCCTCCTTTTCTATATCTAACCTCGCCTTCATTTCCCAAAGACCCCCTTCTTTTATTTCTAGAATCCACCCCCACTACTATAGTGGGTCCATTGCAAGGAGCTCCTGCCCCCACTCCTTGCTTTGGCCTCCAATCCATTCCAGATCCTGCTGACAGTATTGGTTTCCCACAACCCACTCCTGTCTGAAACGCTGGGGTGCTGGCCCATCACCGGGGATCATCTACACCCCTCCGTCTGGCTTCTGAGTTCTCCATGTTCTGACTGACACTCACCCATCCCAATCCCAGATTCACTTTTTTTTTTTTTTTTGACCGCTTTATTGAGTTATGACTGGCATGAAATAAGCTGCACACATTTAATGTGTACAATTTATAAAGTGTTAACCAACCTCTGTATATATCCATAGAATCATCACCACAATCACAGTAAGGAACACACCCTTCACCCCAAAAGTTTTCTCCTGTGCGTTTGTAATCCCATCTTCCCAGTTCCCCCCAGACCCTCACCCCCGACCTCCTGCAACAACTGCTGACCTGCTTTCTGTCACTGTGGATTTAGTTGGCAGCTTTTGGTGCTTTCTTTCTTTCTTTCTTTTTTTTTGAGACCGAGTTTCACTTTGTCACTTGGGCTGGAGTGCAGTGGCGTGATCTCAACTCACTGCAACCTCCACCTCCCAAACGCAAGCGATTCTCCTGCCTCAGCCTCCCGAGTAGCAGGGATTACAGCTGTGTGCTACCACACCTGGCTAATTTTTTGTATTTTTAGTAGAGACAGGGTTTCACCATGTTGGCCAGGCTGGTCTCAAACTTATGATCTCAGGTGATCCACCTGCCTCTGCATCCGGAAGTGCTGGAATTACAGGCATGAGCCACCGCGCCCGGCCCTCACTTTTATATAGATTGTTTTTCTTATCATTGCATTTTGAGAGTCCTTTATAAATTCTGGACCCAAATCCTTATCAGATATATGATTTGCAACGTTACCTCCCAGTCTGTGGCTTGTCTTTTTATCCTCTTAACCGTGTCTTTTGAAGAGAAATTTCTACTTTTGATGAAGCTCAATTGATTTTTTTCCTTTATAAATAGTGCTTTTGATATAGTATCTAAGGAATCCTTGCCAAACTTAAGGTCATGAAGATTTTGTCCTGTGTTTCCTTCTATAAGTTTTATAGTTTTAAGTTTCACATTTGGCATTTGGTTCTATGGTTTTTGTTTATTTTTATTTGTGTCTTGCATATGGATGTCCTATGGTTTCAACATTTTTTTTTTTTTTTTGAGATGGAGTCTTGCTCTGTCGCCCAGGCTGGAGTGCAGTGGTGCAATCTCGGCTCACTGCAAGCTCCGCCTCCCGAGTTTACGTCATTCTCCTGCCTCAGCCTCCCGAGTAGCTGGGACTACAGGCGCCCGCCACCTCGCCCGGCTAGTTTTTTGTACTTTTTAGTAGAGACGGGGTTTCACCATGTTAGCCAGGATGGTCTCGATCTCCTGACCTTGTGATCCGCCCGTCTCGGCCTCCCAAAGTGCTGGGATTACAGGCTTGAGCCACCGTGCCCAGCCAAAAAGATTATTCTTTCTCCACTGAATTGCCTTTGCACCTTTGTTGAAAATCAATTGACCATGTACATGTAGGACTATTTTACCTCACCCAGCCTACAATTTACTGCTACATTGACTCTATTCTGTTCCAATTACCTATTTAAAGAATTGAAAACTATCCTTTCTCCAGTGAATTGCCTTTGCACCTTTGTTGAAAATCAAATGACCATGGCCAGGCGCAGTGGCTCATGCCTGTAATCCCAGCATTGTGGGAGGCTGAGGCAGGCAGATCACGAGATCAGGAGATCGAGACCATCCTGGCTAACACAGTGAAACCCCATCTCTACTAAAAATACAAAAAATTAGCCGGGTGTGGTGGCACACGTCTGTAATCCTAGCTACTCGGGAGGCGTCAGCCACCGCATCCAGCCCTTTTAGTACTTTTTAAATGTTACTTTAGTATCTTCTGCATCACATTAACTCTGAACAAGAAGATTGCTGTCATTTTTTTTTTTTTTTTTTTTTTTTTTTGAGACGGAGTCTCGCTCTGTCTCCCAGGCTGGAGTGCAGTGGCCGGATCTCAGCTCACTGCAAGCTCCGCCTCCCGGGTCCACGCCATTCTCCTGCCTCAGCCTCCCGAGTAGCTGGGACTACAGGCGCCCGCCACCTCACCCGGCTAGTTTTTTTTGTATTTTTTAGTAGAGACGGGGTTTCACTGTGTTAGCCAGGATGGTCTCGATCTCCTGACCTCATTATGTTTGTTTTTTCTCTGGCTGCTTTCATATCTTCTCTTTATTGCTGGTTGTAAGTAGCCTGGGTGGATCACCTGAAGTTGGGAGTTCGAGACCAGCCTGACCAACATGGAGAAACCCCGTCTCTACTAAAAATACAAAATTAGCTGGGTATGGTGGCGCATGCCTGTAATCCCAGCCACTCTGGAGGCTGAGGCAGGAGAATCACTTGAACCCGGGAGGCGGAGGTTGCAGTCAGCTAAGATCATGCCATTGCACTCCAGCCTGGGCAACAAGAGCGAAACTCTCTCAAAAAAAAAAAAAGAGAAGAAGAAAGAAAGAAAGAAAGAAAATGAAAAAAGAAAATCATAAAGAAGACAAATTATATTTACTATTCATGACATGAATATTTAAGAATATTTGTTTTATTTTTTTGCATTTAAATTTTAACTAAAATCTGGAATTGGTTTTGATGTGTGAAATATGATTCCAGTTTTACCAACGAGTTTTTTTCTCCTTCCTCCAGCACCTGGCAACCACCATTCTACTTTCTCTTTGTATGAATTTGCCAATTTTAGGTACCTCAATATAAGTGGAATCATACAATTTTTTATTTTTATTTTTTTAAAAGCAGAGTCTCGCTCTGTCACCTAGGCTGGAGTGCAGTGGCACGATTTTGGCTCACTGCAACCTCTGCCTCCCGGGTTCAAGTGATTCTCCTGCCTCAGACTCCTGAGTAGCTGGGATTACAGGCATGCGCCACCATGCCTGGCTAAGTATTTTTTGTATTTTTAGTAGAGACGGGGTTTCACCATGTTTTTACCAGGCTGGGCTCAAATTCCTGACCTCAAGTGATCTGCCTGCCTCGGCCTCCCAAAGTGCTGGGATTACAGGCATGAGCCACCATGCTCAGCCACAATGTTTATTTTTTATGTCTGGCTTGCTTCACTTTAGCATAGCGTCCTGAAGATTCATTCCTGGTGTAGCATGTATCAGAATTTCCTCTCTTATTAAGGCTAAATAATATTCCACTGTATTTCTTTTTTTTTTTTTTTTTTTTTTTTGAGACGGAGTCTTGCTCTGTCGCCCAGGCTGGGGTGCAGTGGCCAGATCTCAGCTCACTGCAAGCTCCACCTCCCGGGTTTACGCCATTCTCCTGCCTCAGCCTCCTGAGTAGCTGGGACTACAGGCGCCCGCCACCTCGCCCGGCTAGTTTTTTGTATTTTTTAGTAGAGATGGGGTTTCACCGTGTTAGCCAGGATGGTCTCGATCTCCTGACCTCGTGATCCACCCGTCTCGGCCTCCCAAAGTGCTGGGATTACAGGCTTGAGCCACCGCGCCCGGCCTTTTTTTTTTTTTTTTTTTTTTTTTTAATTGAGACGGAGTCTCACTCTGTTGCCCAGGCTGGAGTGCATTGGCACAATCTCAGCTCACTGCAAGCTCTGCCTCCTGGGTTCAAGCGATTCTCCTGCCTCAGCCTCCTGAGTAGCTGGAATTACAGGCGCCCGCCACCACGTCTGGCTAATTTTTGTATTTTTAGTAGAGACAAGGTTTCACCATGTTGGCCAGGCTGATCTCGAACTCCTGACCTCAGGTGATGCACCTGCCTCAGCCTCCCAAAGTGCTGGGATTACAGGTGTGAGCCACCACGCCCAGCCTCCATTGTATTTCTACAGGCACATTTTGTGTCTCCATTCATTCATTGGTGGATACTTGGGATGCTTCCACATTTTGGCTATTGTGAATAACACTGCTATGAACAAGGATGTACAAATCTCTCTCTGAGCTCCTGCTTTCAATTCTTTGGAGTAAGGACCCAGAAGTGGAATTGCTGCTGGGTCACACGGAAATTTAATTTTTGAGGAACTTCCATGCTGTTTTCCATAGCAGTTGTGCCATCTTACATGCCCACCAAGAGTGCACAAGCAGATTCTCTCTCTCTCTCTCTCTGTGTGTGTGTGTGTGTGTGTGTGTGTTTAGTGGCTATCCTAATGGGTGTGACATGCAGGTCTAAGCGCTTCTTGTCTGGTTTAACAATGAGGGATGATGGCCGCCATCTGGTGGTAGAAGTGAGAATGTTTCCATGTTTCCAAACTTTTGGCAATTTATAATTTCTACTGAGCATCCCAGGACCAGTCTGGATGAAGGGAGAGGCAGGGTTTGGCAGCACCAGCCAGGCTGTAACTTTTTGAAACTCTCTTCAGTTCAGTGGGTACTGAAGTGGGTTCTTCTCCCCACTCAGCTTTGGGAGTGCCAAGGCAGAGACCGCGGGCAGAGCTCTCCACACCCTTGTTCATAAGGGCTCTAGGATGCCCCCACCCAGCAGGAATTCCCTCACAGAGTCCTTCTTTAGGGAATTCCTGGGACTCCTTTGAGGTAACCTTGTCTTTTCTGGTTCAGTTCTGGAATGTAAAGCCCTCCCTGCAGGCCCAGCCCTCAGGGCCTCCCTGGCCTGGAGAATATCAAAGGCTGCTCCCGCTCTAGGGGGGCCCTCCCTTGTGGCTTTGCCTTCATCTCAAAAGCCGAGTGGCTTCCTGCCCACAGAGTCTCTGGGATCCAGCCTTGCTTTGTGCCTCCTCCCTTCCTGGCTGTCCCTGATGCAAACCCTGAGCTCTCTCACATCGAAGAGGTTCATTGCAAAATTCAGCAGGAAACCCAAGTATAGGTAACAGTTTAACAGTGGAAGCTCTAGCATCTCTCAGAAATATGAGGGCTCTTGTTCTTGGTCTACAAACTGCTCCTGAAGCCCCTTTTCTGTCAGAAGTTCTACTGACCTGGCCAGGCAGGATGGCTCATGGCTATCGTCCCAGCTATTGGGAGGCTATGGTGGGAGGCTCGTTTGAAGCCAGGAGTTTGAGGCTGCAGTGAACCATGATCATGCCACACTCCACTCCAGCCTGGGCAACAAAGTGAGACCATCTCAAAAAAAAAAAAAAAAAAAAAAAAAAAGGCTAGGTGCAGTGGCTCACGCCTGTAATCCCGGCACTTTGGGAGGCCAAGGCGGGTGGATCACAAGGTCAGGAGATCGAGACCATCCTGGCCAATGTGGTGAAACCCCCGTCTCTACTAAAAATATAAAAAAATTAGCCAGGCATGGTGGCACACCCCTGTAGTCCCAGCTACTGGGGAGGCTGAGGCAGGAGAATCACTTGAACACAGGAGGTGGAGGTTGCAGTAAGCCGAGATCTCACCACTGCACTCCAGCCTGGGCAACAGAGTGAGACTCTGTCTCAAAAAAAAAAAACCGAAAAACAAACAAACAAAAAAACAAGAAGTTCCACTGACCTGTTCTTCTTTCGAATTTCTCAGCCTCAGCCATCTCTCATATAGAGAGAAGTTTGTGTTTCATCAGAAAGCTGTGCAGTATGTAAACTCCAGGGCAGCACCAGGGACTGGTTTCATGGAAGACAATTTTTCCACGGACCAGGGGGCAGGAGCAGCAGTGTATGGTTTCAGGCTCATTCAAGCTCATTATATTTATTGTGCTCTTTATTTCTATTATTATTACATTGTTATTATAATGAAATAATTATACAACTCACCATAACGTAGAATCAGTGGGAGCCCCGAACTGGTTTTCGTAGACAGTCTCATCTGTGGGTGATGGGAAACAGTGACCGATCATCAGGCATTAGATTCTCATAAGGAGCGCGCAACCTAGATCCCTGGCATGTGCAGTTCACAATGGTGTTTGCACTCCTGTGAGAATCTAACGCCCCTGCTGATCTGACAGCGGCAGAGCTCAGGCAGTCATAGAACGCTGGGGAGAAGTTGTAAACACAGATGAGGCTTCACTCACTCACCCAACACCACCTCCTGCTGTGCGCCCAGTTCCTAACAGGCCCCAGACCCCTGTTCTAGAGGATATCTTTCTGGGTTGTGTGATCTCAATTCTCTGTAAAGTATGGATGGCTGATAGCAATGCAAAAATAATTTTTGTTTATAGAGGTGGATATTCTGTCCTGTCCTGTAGAAGTTGCATTGATTTTCTTCCCCATCCCCTTTGTTAAAAAACGATTTGCTTACATTTGCTCCTCCTGTTACCCAAATGAACCTGGGTGGGCCTGCCTGACCCAGCAGAGCTAAACACTGGCATGAGGATCGCAGCCAGAGAAAGTGGGGCATGTATTGCAGGGCGCCAAGCAAGACGAATCTGGCAGCTCCTGCTTAAGACCTGAACTCTCTGATGGCTTACAGACAAACGTTTTATTTTTTATGTTTATTTATTTTTGAGGCAGGGTCTTGCTCTGTCACCCAGACTGGAATGCAGTGGAGTGATCTCGGCTCACTGCAACCTCCACCTCCTGGGTTCAAACTATTCTCCTGCCTCAACCTCCCAAGTAGCTGGGATTATAGGCATGTGCCACCACACCCAGCTAATTTTTGTATTTTCAGTAAAGATGGGGTTTCATCATGTTGAACGGGCTGGTTTTGTTTTTTTTTTTTTTTTTTTTTTTTTTTTGAGACTGAGTCTGGCTCTGTTGCCCAGGCTGGAGTGCAGTGGCCGGATCTCAGCTCACTGCAAGCTCCGCCTCCCGGGTTTACGCCATTCTCCTGCCTCAGCCTCCAGAGTAGCTGGGACCACAGGCGCCCGCCACCTCGCCCGGCTAGTTTTTTGTATTTTTTAGTAGAGACGGGGTTTCACTGTGTTAGCCAGGATGGTCTCGATCTCCTGACCTTGTGATCCGCCCGTCTCAGCCTCCCAAAGTGCTGGGATTACAGGCTTGAGCCACCGTGGAACGGGCTGGTTTTGAACTCCTGATCTCAGGTGATCCACCTGTCTCAGCCTCCCAAAGTGCTGGGATTATAGGCGTGAGCCACCACGCCCGGCCAGTCAAGAGTTTTTAAAGGCAGAGAGGCAGAGGTTACAGGCAAAGTTGTAAATCAATACATACAGGCTATATATTGATTTTACCTAGAAAGACAGGATATCTCAAAGGCAGGGGGGCCACGGGTCATAGGTAGGTTCAAAGATTTTCTGATTTGCAATTGGTTCAGGAGGCAAAGCTTTGTCTAAAAATTTGGGGTCAGCAGAAAAGAATGTTAGCTCTGGCTCCTGGGCACGACTTCCTCCAGGCCCCTCAGGAAGAAATTGAGAACAAAGACCAGAAGTCAGAGTTCAGTTCTCAGCTGCCCTTATCTGAAGTCTACGGGCCAGCAGATCCATTTGGTGGGTGTCCGGATTTCTGAAAAACAACTCAGGGACGTGGGTGACAAAACATCTCCTCACTCTAACTTCCTTGGCTATTTTTTGTTTGTTTTTTGTTTTGTTTTTGAGACAGAGTCTCGCTCTCTCGCCCAGGCTGGAGTGCAATGGTGTGATCTTGGCTCACTTCAACCTCTGCCTCCCAGGTTCAAGCAATTCTCCTGCCTAAGCCTCCCAAGTAGCTGGGATCACAGGTGCCCACCACCACACCCAGCTAGCTTTCTTTGTATTTTTAGTAGAGACAGGGTTTCCCCGTGTTGGCCAGGCTGGTCTCAAACTCCCGAACCCAGGTGATCCACCCTCTTTGGCCTCCCAAAATGCTGGGATTACAGGCGTGAGCCACCGCGCCCTGCCTTGGCTATTGTTTTAAGCTACTATTACCTTCTTGCTTATCAAGCTACTCATTTACTTCTCAGGGCTAGCTAGAGACCTTCTTGCTTATCAAGCTACTCATTTACTTCTCAGGGCTAGCTAGAGACCTGGAATTTTCTTTGAAGGAACTCAAGATTTTCCTTAATTTCCATGCTTAAAAGGGCTCTCAGGCCCCTAAAATGGGTCCCTGCTCTATCCCAATTCCTTTCAATAACCTTGATTTATAAATGTTGTCTGGTCTTTGGATTTTTCTTTTAAACCTCTTACAACATTGGCCTTTTTTTTTTTTTTTTTTGGATAGGATCTCCCTCTGTTGCACAGGCTGGATGGCTTTCTTCCCTCATTAATTACTAAGTGGAATAAAATCTTTTTTTTTTTTTTTTGAGACAAAGTCTTGCTCTGTTGCCCAGGCTAGAGCGCAGTGGCTCGGTCTCAGCTCACTGCAACCTCCACCTCCCAGGTTCAAGTGATTCTCCTGCCTTAGCCTCCCGAGTAGCTGGGATTACAGGTCCACTGTCTGGCTAATTTTTGTATTTTTAGTAGAGATGGAGTTTCACCATGTTGTCCAGGCTGGGCTCCAACTCCTGATCTCAGGTGATCCACCTGCCTCGGTCTCCCTAAGTGCTGGGATTACAGGCATGAGCCACCATGCCTGGCCTACTTTAGCCTTTTTCTTTTTATTTCTTTTTTTTTAAAAAGACAGTTTTTGCTCTTGTTTCCCAGGGTGGAGTACAATGGCACGATCTCGGCTCACCACAACCTCTGCCTCCCAGGTTCAAGTGATTCTCCTGCCTCAGCCTTCCCGAGTAGCTGGGATTACAGGCGTGTGCCACCATACCTGGCTAATTTTGTACTTTTAGTGGAGACGGAGTTTCTCCATGTTGGTCAGGCTGGTTTTGAACTCCCGACCTCAGGTGATCCGCCCACCTCGGCCTCCCAAAGTGTTGGGATTATAGGCATGAACCACCACGCCCTGCCTACTTTAACCTTTTTCAAGAAAGAATTGCTACCAGGGGCAGGAGAGAGGGGACAATGGTTACAGTGTTTCACTTTGGGAAGATGAAAAAAGTTCTGGGCCGGTGCAGTGGCTCACGCCTGTAATCCCAGCACTTTGGGAGGCCAAGGCGGGTGGATCACGAGGTCAGGAGTTGGAGACCAGCGTGGCCAACATAGTGAAACCCCATCTCTACTAAAAATACAAAAATTAGCCGGATGTGGTGGCAGGCACCTTTAGTCCCAGCTACTCGAAAGGCTGAGGCAGGAGAATTGCTTGAACCCAGGAGGTGGAGGTTGTGGTCAGCCCAGAGCAAAACTCTGTCTCAAAAAAAAAAAAAAAAAAAAAAAAAAAAAAAAAGATTAAAATAATAAGCCTTATGGTACATACATTTTACCATGACTGCTTTTTTAAAAAAGAAAATGATTTGCTAATTTTGTCATGAGCAGTACAAGGTTACAGATAACCAGGTCCATGTGTGTTTGTGCCTTTCCACAGTGTCAGGCTTTTATTGATGCTATTTAAATCACAAAAGCCACAAGCTACATGGGGTTCCCAAGGAGGCAATTCTCCTTAGTACTTCCCATCACTCAGCAGTCAGCTGTGGGCACACAGGCTCCAGCCAGTCCACAAGTAAGTCAATATTGCAAACCGCACAAAATAACATATTTAATTAATATGTAAGTGTTACATATTAAACATCCCACAACAAAGTAACATTTAACATAAAGAGGAAAAAGAGACCATAGGAGAAAGGGTTAAGGAACAAGTCCTGGGAAGCAAGAAGACAAAAGGAGTCCTGGTCTGGTGGTCTGGGCCCGGTTAGATCTTGCAAGGAAGAGTCTTTAATGTGGCTGAGCTTTCGGGGGTCAAATGCTGAGTTCTTTTGGTTTGTCTGTTTTTTGAGACAGAATTTCACTCTTGTTGCCCAGGCTGGAGTGCAATGGCGTGATCTCTGCTCACTGCAACTTCTGTCTCCTGGGTTCAAGTGATTCTTCTGCCTCAGCCTCCTGAGTAGCTGGGATTACAGGCGCCCACCATCACTCCTAGCTGATTTTTGTAGTTTTAGTAGAGACGGGGTTTCACCATGTTGGCCAGACTAGTCTCAAACTCCCGGTGTCAGGTGATCCACCTGCCCCGGCCTCCCAAAGTGCTACAATTATAGGCGTGAGCCACCACACCCAGCCAAATGCTGAGTTCTTATGAGTGATGATGATGAGTTACAGCTATTTCAAGCTGCTAGAGGCTTGCTTTTTTTTTTTGTTTTCTTCTTACATGGAGTCTTGCTCTGTTGCCCAGGCTGGAGTGCAGTGGCATGATCTCGGCTCACCACAACCTCCGCTTCCCGGGTTCAAGCGATCCTCCTGCCTCAGCCTCCCAAGTAGCTGGAACTACAGGCAAACGCCACCATGCCCGGCTCATTTTTGTATTTTTAGTAGAGATGGGGTTTCCCTATGTTGGCCAGCCTGGTCTCCAGCTCCTGACCTTGTGATCCACCTGCCTCAGCCTCCCAAAGTGCTGGGATTACAGGTGTGAGCCACCACACCCAGCCAGCCGAGGCCTAATGGTCTATAGTCACGGAGTCCTCTGATGAGAACTGATGGTGGAAGAGTGTGCTTGTTTGCATCTTTATCTGGTCGGATGCAGTCTTCTTCTTCTTCTTTTTTTAAATTTGTTTCTTAAGCAAAAACATCTTATCCTAGTTGGCAAAGCGCTCTATGAAACAGAAAATGGAGCATTTTTCTAAGATGGACTTAGTTGCATCAAGGGTGCTCTGTACAAGTTTGAATACGTTTCTGGTGGGTTCCTATGGCGAAAGCCAAAATTAGGCAAGATTTCACAGGTTCTCAGAGCCTGAACCTTTTTTAGTGTATGCGATTTTTAAAAATAGACTTTCTTCTTCCTACCCCACCCCCTCAGTTCTCAACCAAACAACAAACAATGACTGTGACCTCACCATTGATAAGGCTTCAAGGACCAGAATAGAGGAGATGGAAGGATCCTCGCTATTGTTGTGTAAGGATTATTTTGGTAGCAAACGGTGGCAGCCTTCCTGGAACTGGTTTAGACATAAACAAAGAAGTACTGGGGCCGGGCGTGGTGGCTCACACCTGTAATCCCAGCGCTTTGGGAGGCTGAGGCAAGCGGATCACCTGAGGTCAGGAGTTCGAGACCAGCCTGGCCAACATGGTGGTGTCCTATCTCTACTAAAAACTACAAAAATTATCCAGGCATGGTGGCTCACACCTGTGGTCCCAGCTACTTGGGAGGCTGAGGCAGGAGAATCGCTAGAACCCGGGAGGGGGAGGTTGCAGCGAGCCAAGATTGTACCACTGCACTCCAGCCTGGGCAACAGAGTGAGACTCTGTCTCAAAAAACAAAAACAAAACAAAACAAAAACGGTACTAGGAGGATCCTGCAGGTGTTGAAGAGCGTATTCACTTCCTGTTTCTGTTGTAGCAAAATATCAATCACACATTTGATATTCTCTTACAGATCTGGAGGTGACAAAGTTCAGCAGTCTGAGATGTGTTGGCAGGCAGGTTCTTTCTGTAGGCTCTGGGGAAGAACCTATTTCGCTGCCTTCTTCACCTCCTGGAGGCCATCTGCATTCCCATGTGGCAGTGGGGAGTGAAAATAGGAACGTGGCAGCTCTGACTGAAAACAATGTGATTGATAAAGGGGGTGGGTAATGGGGGGACATTTTCTCAAAAGAAAGGGTGGCTTTTCACCGAAGAGGGAGTGAAGGCCTGGGAAGGCAAGATAACAGGTGTGCACTCAGCTGTGATAGAGAGGCCAACCAGGGGCCGGGCGCGGTGGCTCACGCCTGTAATCCCAGCACTTTGGGAGGCCGAGACGGGCAGATCATGAGGTCAGGAGATTGAGACCATCCTGGCTAACACGGTGAAAACCCATCTCTACTAAAAATACAAAAAATTAGCCGGGCGTGTTGGCGGGCGCCTGTAGTCCCAGCTACTCGGGAGGCTGAGGCAGGAGAATGGCGTGAACCCGGGAGGCGGAGGTTGCAGTGAGCCAAGATTGCACCACTGCACTCCAGCCTGGGCGACAGAGCGAGACTCCATCCCCCCCGGGAAAAAAAAAAAAAAAAAAAAAGAGAGAGGCCGACCAGGTATGCTGTTTGCAGCAAAATGGGCGTTATGCTTTGCCCCTGGAGGCGTGGAAGTGGGGCAGGAGGGTAGAGAAAAAGTTGTTCCAGCCACTACGGATGTTAACAAGTTACTCCAAATCTTGTTGACTTAAAATAGCCACTTGGTTTGCTCATGATTTTGTGGGCCAGGAATTTAGGCAGGCCTGAGCCCAGCCAGTCTCACTCAGCGTTTCCCTAGCAGCTGCTCAGATGTCATCTGAAGGCCCCACAGGGCTGGATGTCCAAGCTGGCTCACTCACACGGCTGGCACGGGCTGTGGCCTGGTAGCTCAGCTGGGGTTGCCAACCCAGGGCTCTACGTGGCTTCTCCAGCATGGCGGGGTCTCGGAGCAGCTGGACTTCTTATGTGGTGGCTGGCTTCCCCCGGCCCACTGAGTGGGAGACTCAAGAGGACAAAGTAGAAGCTTCATAATTTTTTTTTTTTTTTTTAGATGGAGTCTCGCTCTGTCACCCAGGCTGGAGTGCAGTGGGGCAATCTTGGCTCACTGAAAGCTCCCCCTGCCGGGTTCACGCCATTCTCCTGCCTCAGCCTCCTGAGTAGCTGGGACTACAGGCGCCCACCACCACGACCGGCTAATTTTTTGTATTTTTAGTAGGGATGGGGTTTCACCGTGTTAGCCAGGATGGTCTCAATCTCCTGACCTTGTGATCCGCCCGCCTCGGCCTCCCAAAGTGCTGGGATTACAGGCGTAAGCCACTGCATCTGGCCAATTTTTTTTTTTTTTTTTTTTTTTGAGATGGAGTCTCACTCTGTCACCCAGGTTGGAGTGCAGTGGCCTGATTTCAGCTCACTGAAACCTCCACCCATCGACTTCAAGTGATTCTCTTGCCTCAGGTAGCACCTGCCACCGCACCCGGCTAATTTTTGTATTTTTAGTAGAGACGGGGTTTCACCATCTTGGCTGTTATGTGCGTCCATATAAGAGACCACCTGAGCAGGCTTAGTGTGAGCAACAAGGCTGTTTATTCACTTGGGTGCAAGTGGGCTGAGTCTGAGAAAAGACTCAGCAAAGAGTGGTAGGAGTGGAACTGGTTTTATAGGTTTGGGGTAGGTAGTGGAAAGTTACAGTTAGGGGGCAGTTTTTCATGGCAGGGAAAGAATGTCACAAGGTACATAGTCATGAGGAGGGGGAAGTCCCAAGGCAGGATATCACAAGGTTGATTGATTAGGGTAGGGCAGGAACATATCACAGTGGTGGAATGTTGAAAGGTGGGTTAATCCGTTAGGGCAGGAACTAGCTGTTTCTTCTTCTTTAGTGGTTCTCCTGTTGCTCCAGGCTTTGTGACTCCAGGAGGCCTGTACCTGTGGGTCACAGGGGTCACAATGGCTCAACCATGGTGTAGCTCGTTTAGAGGACCTTCCATTGGCCAGGCTGGTCTTGAATTCGTGACCTCATGATCCACCCGCCTCAGCCTCACAAAGTGCTGGAATTACAGGCATGAGCCACCACGCCCCGCCCAAAGCTGCACAATTTTTTATCCTCAAAAGTTAAGCAGCTTTCCTTCCCCTACATTCTGTGGTTTGTTTTTTTTTTTTTAAGACGGAGTCTCGCTCTGTCGCCCAGGCTGGAGTGCAGTGGCCGGATCTCAGCTCACTGCAAGCTCCGCCTCCCGGGTTCACGCCATTCTCCGGCCTCAGCCTCCCGAGTAGCTGGGACTACAGGCGCCCGCCACCTCGCCCGGCTAGTTTTTTGTATTTCTTAATAGAGACGGGGTTTCACCGTGTTAGCCAGGATGGTTTCGATCTCCTGACCTTGTGATCCGCCCGTCTCGGCCTCCCAAAGTGCTGGGATTACAGGCTTGAGCCACCGCGCCCGGCCACATTCTGTGGTTTATAAGTGAGTCCTGCCAGCCCACTTTCGAGTAGAGGGGACATAGATTCCCACGGTTCAATGAAAGGAGTCTCAAAAAATGTAAAAATATTTTAAAACCACTGAAAAGTATGTCATGGGGAGAACATCCAGAGGGGAGATGACTTAGTTGGGTTAAATTACCAGGCCAGGCACGGTGGCTCATGTCTGTAATCCCAGCATTTTGGGAGGCCTAGGCAGTAAAATCTCTTGAGGCCAGGAGTTTGAGACTAGCTTGGGAAATGTAGCGAAACCCCCATCTCTACAAAAAATTTAAAAATTAGCCAGGCATGGCGGTGCATGCCAATGGTCCCAGCTACTTGGGAGGTTTGGGTGAGAGGATCACTTGAGCCCAGGAGTTTGAGGCTGCATTGGGCCATGACTGCACCACTGCATTCCAGCCTGAGTGACAGGGTGAGACCATCTCAAAAATCAATCAATCAATCAATCAATAAATTGCCAGGCCACAGAAAATGCTTAAGTATTACAACTGGTAAATCACAAGAGTTGTGGTTGATGTGGCTCCCAGTCAGTTGAGTGGTAATGGGGCTAGTGGACTCATGTTTGGGAACGCAGAAGAGAGAAGGTTCAAGGGTGAGAACTGAAATCACTGCTGTCTCCCCATCTCTGTCCCAGGGGAAAAGCCATTGCCCAGCCCTGACCAGCTCCTCGAGACGGCCTGCATTTCTTGGCTCGAGAGCCCTTCTTCGGATCTCCCCAGTCTCTCGCCTCTGCCAGCACGTCCCTTGCCACTGACCCTGACTCTCCTGCATCCCTCTCAGAAGGACCTTGTGATTACACGGGGTCCATGTGGATAATCCAACATGACTTCCCCACTTCAAAATCCTTAGTCGTATCTGCAAAGTCCATTTCACCATGTGAAATGACATAGTCGTGGGTTCTGGGGATTAGGGGCCCAATGCTCCAAGTAACTTTCACGGGAATCTTTACCTCCAGAAATGGGGAGAAGTGGGCAGGGACTCCGTTCATACACAAGAGACGGCTGCCTCCTGCTACACCCCCAAATACTTACACACTTGCCTTTTTACATCTGAACTGGAAAGACCCTACTTCAATGTCGTGGGGGCCGGGGTGGGAGACAGAGGAGCTGCAACACCTGCTTGGCTATTGTTAGGGACAAACAAAGCAGCCACGGACGCTTAGTGATGACTTCCGGTTCCACCTGAGTGCTTTGGCCACCCATACTGCTCTCAGAGCTCTTTAAAGAGTTCTTGTGCTGGGCACAGTGGCTCACGCCTGTAATCCCAGGACTTTGGGAGGCCGAGGTGGATGGATCACTTGATGTCGGGAGTTCGAGACCAGCCCGACCAACATGGAGAAACCCCGTCTCTACTAAAAGTATGAAATTAGGCGTGGTGGCACATGCCTGTAATCCCAGCTACTCGGGAGGCTGAGGTAGGAGAATAGCCTGAACCCAGGAGGTGGAGGTTGCAGTGAGCCGAGATCGCACCATAGAACTCCAGCCTGGGCAATAAAAGCGAAACTCTTTAAAAAAAAAAAAAAAAACTTCCTAAAAACTATAATAAAATCTATTAATGTTCTATTTTATGATTTCCCTTTCTTCAGTTTTTTTCTCATGATGGGGATTAATTGACACTTGTGAGTGGTACAAAGAATAACACCCTCATTTTATACATGGCTTGGATGACTGAGTGAGAAGAAACAGAAGAAACAAAATGGCAGAAGCTGGGTGCCACCCGGATGTTGACAAAAATGTTGAGTCATGGGATGAGGGGTGGACTAGAACCCCTTCTGAGTGTCCTCTAGCCTGATGGTCTCTATAGCTTTAAGAGGTGAACATCGTCGGGCGCAGTGGCTCACGCCTGTAATCCCAGCACTTTGGGAGGCCGAGGTGGGCGGATCACGAGGTCAGGAGATCGAGACCATCCTGGCTAACATGGTGAAACCCTGTCTCTATTAAAAATACAAAAAATTAGACGAGCAGGGTGGCAGGCGCCTGTAGTCCCAGCTACTCAGGAGGCTGAGGCAGGAGAATGGCGTGAACCCGGGAGGCGGAGCTTGCAGTGAGCGGAGATCGCCCCACTGTACTCCAGCCTGGGTGACAGAGTGAGACTCTTGTCTCCCAAAAAAAAAAAAAGAGGTGAACATCTTGTGTGTCCAGCCATCCCTCTTGGGAGGTCAGAAGGACCAGAATCCCGAGGAGAAAGTACCACAGATGATCACTAGAGGGTGCCCTTCATTCTCCTTGACACCCTCTGGTCCAACTGCTAATCAACGGCCCTCAGGGACCTCTTTAGCTGCCCAGACCAGCAGATGGCATTTCAGATGTGCAGAAAGAACACAACCGCCTCAACTTCCTGCTCTCCTCTTGTGGTGGAAAGACAAATGGTATAGTCGGGGAAGAATGTAGGTAGCAAGGAAGTGGGCAGATCCAGATGCTCTGGTGTGTGTCCCTAAACTTTGCTCTCAGGCCTCTGACTGCCCAATACATTCACTCTTGATCAGCCATGCAACCGTCTGTTTCTCTCCAAACACTATGGCTGCTTTGTGTCTGTCCACATTCTCTCCACTTGGTGAGCTCCTACACATCCTTCAAGGCCCAGTTCAAATGCTACCATATCAGACCCTTTCTTCTCTCCCACTTTTGTGCTTCCACAGCACTAGCATTCATCACTATGCATAGTAATAACTTATGTGCCTTCTGTCCTGTAGAGCATGTGCTCTGCCCATGAATGACTTGCCCAGTTCTCAGTCTCTACTTGCATAGGGTCTGGCACAAATTGAAGGTCACTGTATTTAGCCTGCATCATATTATGGCTTCAACTTCCTCCTACATTTTGCTGGACTTTCTTGAGGGCAGATGCTGAGTCGGATTCTTTTCTTGAATTCTTGCACTGTTCAGCACATGGCCTGGTAAAGTAGGCACTCAAGTTTGGTAGAATGAAGTTGCCTCCTTTGTGTACGCAACTCACATTTTTTTTTTTTTTTTGAGATGGCGTTTTCCTCCTGTTGCCCAGGGTGGAGTGCAATGGCTTGATCTCAGCTCACCGCAACCTCCGCCTCCGGGGTTCAAGTGATTCTCTTGCCTCAGCCTCCTGAGTAGCTAGGATTACAGGCATGCCCCATCATGCTTGGCTACTTTTGTATTTTTAGTAGAGATGGGGTTTCTCCATGTTGGTCAGGCTGGTCTCGAACTCCCGACCTCAGGTGATCCACCTGCCTCAGCCTTCCAAAGTGCTGGGATTACAGGCATGAGCCATCGCACCCGGCTGCAACTCACCTCTCTCTGTGGATGACTCAGCTTCTTTTTTCAGTCAACGAGCATCTATCAGGTATTTCCTATGTGTTCAGGAATATGCTGGGTGCCATGTCGGGAGGGTGCCATGGTTGGGAGGGTGTAACATACAGTTGGTCTTTGTCCCATTTGCTGGCATGCAACTCCTAAAATCCTTAGACTCTTCGAAGTGTTATCTTTTTGTATGCTAATGAGTTGACTTATGACTGGCAGCTCATATGTGGCTTCACAGGATGGGTGCTGATCACTGAAGAGACCCAGAAGGATTAGAAGATTGGCACATTCAGCTCCACCTCCCAGGAGGTGAAAAGGGCTGAAAATTAAACTGATCACCAGTGGGTCGATGGTCTCATCAATCATGCCTACATAATGAAGCTTCCATACCAACCACAAAGGACAGGGTTTAGAGAGTTTCTGGGGAGCCAAACATGTGGAGGTTCCTGCAAGGCAGTGCGTCCTTGGAGGGCATGGAAGCTCTGTCCCTTTTCCCCCTTATCTTTTCCTGTGCAACATTTCATCTGTATCCTTTGTAATATCCTTTACAATAGACTGGTAAGCATAAATGTGTTTCCCTGAGTTCTGTGAGCCACTGTAGAAAATTAATCAACCCCAAGGAGGAAGCCATGGGAACCCCCATTTATAGCCAGTAGGTCAGAAGCATGGGTAAAACATCCTGGTGCTCGTGATTGGCGTCAAAAGTGACAGGAAGTCTCGTGGGACTGAGCCCTTAATCTGTGTGATCTGATGCTGTCTCCAGGGTGGTAGTGGCGAAATTGAATTGGAGGACACCCATAAGCTGTTGAATGTAGAACTGATCGCTTGCCTATTGGTAGGGATAAGTTTCCATACATTTCATGGAAGTCTTCTGTGTTGACTGTGGTATGAGAGCAGAGGAAAAGTAGTTGATGTTTTGTCCACTCAGGTGGTACTTGAGAAAGTGTTCAGTCCTCCAGGAGTTTTCCAACTGGAGAGATCAGTCTATAACAGTAAATATGAAGAAGGCAGAGAGACCCAGATGGTGGAATAGGAGTTTCCTACTGCTATTCATCTCATCTCCTCCACAGTGCCCTGGTTTTGACAACTATCCATGGATTAATATACCTTTCTGGGAGTCCAGGGAAGAAATTCTAGAACACCATTGGAGCAAAAAATCTAAACATAGGAACATTGAAGAAAATAAAAAGAACAGTTTCACTACATCACCCCTGCCCGTAGGTGGTACAGGTCAGTGACACGACAGACCCCCTCAGCCCACAGTAACTCCCACAGGGAAATGTAAAAGTATAATGAGTGAACACTCAGCTTCCCCAGCTGTGCAGGATGCTTCCTAAGAGTCCTCCCTTTTCTTCATTCCACCCAGAATACTGAAGGGATGCACATGAACGAGTAGCTGGGAGAATGTGGAGGAAGGAACAAAGGCAAGAGACTCACAGCAATCACAGTATAAAACTCAACAAAGGGCCACATACCTTACTAGCTGCTTCACAGATTCCATCAAAGGCCTGCTCACAAGCTGCTTGGGATGCCTTACCTGTAGACTCCCCAGCTGGCCCATGGGCACCTCGAATACTCTACGTGCTTCACCCCTTTCACCACCCCATGGCTGGACCTCTCTAGGTGTACCCTGGACAGCAAGTGTAGGGCTTTACAGATGGTTTGCAAGCACATGCACTCAACAGGCTTGATACCGTAGGATTGGGAGAAGGTACACAAACGAGCATTTCAGGGCACTGCCCCTAAGGAAAACAAATGGGAGACTCTCCGTGCTTGGCCTGGCTTTGCAGTATTAACAGAAGGTATACCATCTTAAGAATCCCCCCCATCCCAAGAGTGAACAAGAGGAGCAGAGTGGGTGCATCCATAGAAAAAGTACAAGATAGCCTCAGAATCCCTGAGCCTGGTTAACTGGTGAAGGTGTTTTCCTCTCAAAGCCAGTTATCAAAGACAGGAAGAAGTGACTTCTCCAAGTAAATACAAAGACAGTAATGTAACACTTTAAGCAACATGAAAACTGAGGAAGCATGACACCATGAAAGGAACACAATAATTTTACAGTAACCAACCCCAAAGAAGTGGAGATCTAAATATTTCCTGACAAGGAATTCAAAACAATTGTTTTAAGGGAGCATAGCAAGCTACAGCAGAACACAGACAACGCAACCAAAATTAGGAAAACAATACATTTAAAACGGAGATGTTCAACAAGAGTGAAACTCTGTCCCAAAACAAAAACAAACACAAAACAAGAAAAATTAGCTGGGTTTGGTGGCATGTGCCTGTAATCTGGGAGACTGAGGCAGGAGAATTGCTTGTACCCGGGAAGTGGAGGTTGCAGTGAGCCGAGATCGCACCATTGGACTCCAGCGTGGGCAACAAGAGTGAAACTAAAAAATAAAATAAAATAAAAATAAAAAGATTTTTTAAAAATTGTATATCTGTATGGAGTATTCGCCATAGAGCTTTCAGGACTGGCTGTTGCCCTGGGTGAGTCAGTGAGTGAGTAGTGATGCATATGAAGGTCTAGGACATTACTGTACATGATGCAGACTTTACAAACACTGTATATGTAAGCTATACAAGTTCATTTGAAAAATAATTGTGCTATGATGTTACAATGGCTATGACATCACTAGGTGATATGAATTTTTCCATTTCATTATAATCTTAGGGGACTACCGTCTAATATGCGGTCCATCACTGACCAAAACATCATTATGTAGATATAATGTATATGCTGCCCTTTAAGGAAACACACAGGCTGAAACTGAAGAGATGGAAAAAGATGTTTGACTCCCATGTCCATTGCAGCATTTTCCATAATAGCCAAGACATGGAAACAACCTCAGTGTCTACAAACAGATGAATGGATAATGAAAATGTAACCATAGGCCGGGCGCGGTAGCTCAAGCCTGTAATCCCAGCACTTTGGGAGGCCGAGACGGGCGGATCACTAGGTCAGGAAATCAAGACCATCCTGGCTAACACGGTGAAACCCTGTCTCTACTAAAAAAGACAAAAAACTAGCCGGGCGAGGTGGCGGGCGCCTGTAGTCCCAGCTACTCGGGAGGCTGAGGCAGGAGAATGGCGTAAACCTGGGAGGCGGAGCTTGCAGTGAGCTGAGATCCAGCCACTGCACTCCAGCCTGGGCGACAGAGCCAGACTCCGTCTCAAAAAAAAAAAAAAAAAAAAAAAAAAAAGAGGCGGGGCGCGGTGGCTCAAGCCTGTAATCCCAGCACTTTGGGAGGCCGAGACGGGCGAATCACGAGGTCAGGAGATCAAGACCATCCTGGCTAACACGGTGAAACCCCGTCTCTACTAAAAAGTACAAAAAAAAAACTAGCCAGGCGAGGTGGCGAGCGCCTGTAGTCCCAGCTACTCGGGAGGCTGAGCCAGGAGAATGGCGTAAACCCGGGAGGCGGAGCTTGCAGTGAGCAGAGATCCGGCCACCGCACTGCAGCCTGGGAGACAGAGTGAGACTCCGTCTCAAAAAAAAAAAAAAAAAAAGAAAATGTAACTATATATTTAACTATATGTTATATATATATATAACTGTGTGTGTGAGAGAGAGATACAGAGAATGTTATTGAGAATTAGAATTTTATTGAACCTTTAAAAATTAGAATAGACCAGGTACAGTAGCTCATGCCTGTAATTCTAACACTTTGGGAGGCTGAGACAGGAGGATTGCTTGAGCCCAGGAGTTTGAGACCAACCTGGAAAACATAACAAGACCTCATCTCTACAAAAAAATACAAAAATTAGCCAGGCATGGTGGCATATGCCTGTGGTTCCAGCTACTTCAGGAAACTGAGGCAGGAGGATCGATTGAGCCCAGGAGGTCAAGGCTGCAGTGAGCTGTGATTGCACCACTGCACTCCAGCCAGGGTGACAGAGTAAGATCCTGTCTTTAAAAACAAAGAAAAAGAAGGCCAGGTGCGGTGACTCATGCCTGTAATCTCAGTACTTTGGGAGGCCGAGGCGGGCAGATTGCTTGAGGTCAGGAGTTTGAGACCAGACAGGCCAGCATGGTGAAACCCCGTCTCTACTAAAAATACAAAAATTAGCTGGGCGTGGTGGCACGCATCTGTAATCCCAGCTACTCGGGAGGCTGAAGTAGGAGAATCGCTTGACACCGGGAGGCAGAGGTTGCAGTGAGCCAAGATTGCGCCACTGCACTCCAGCCTGGGCGACAGAGCGAGATTCTGTCTCCAAAAAAAAAAAAAAAAAAAAAAAAAAAAACAAAAAAAACTTCATGGCAAAATCCCTGAAGCACTTTCATGTTTATCAATTGTATTCTTTCATTTTACAACAAGGAAACTAAGGCTCAGAGAAGGGAAGGATTCACAAAGAAAGTTGTCAAACCAGGCCTGGAATTCTGATCACCTGACACCTCAGCCTTGAACTTGATGTGCAAAAGGCATTGTTGGGAATAGGGTTATAGAGTTCACTATATCACACAGCTGAACTGGGGTCCTTAAAGGTTAGCAAAATAATTTATTGATTGATTTATTGAATGAATGAATGAAACACAAACCAAGAAGTCACAGCTTTGTTAGCCTAGGATAAGTTCTATCCACAGAAGCATTTATTCACCCTTCAGAAGAGAATTTTTTTTTTTTTTGAGATGGAGTGTTGCTCTGTTGCTCAGGCTGGAGTGCAGTGGCTCGATCTCAGCTCACTGCAACCTCCGCCTCTCAGGTTTCAGCGATTCTTCTGCCTCAGCCTCCTGAGTAGCTGGGACTACAGGCGCCTGCCACCACGCCTGACTAATTTTTGTATTTTTAGTAGAGGCAGGATTTCACCGTATTAGCCAGGCTGGTCTCAAACTCCTGACCTTGTGATCCGCCTGCCTCAGCCTCCCAAAGTGCTGGGATTTCAGGCGTGAGCCACCATATCTGGCCTAGCAGAGAATTTTAAATTGGCTTTTAGGAAGGTGTTTTAGCAGCTAAACTTTGGATGAGCCTAATAAGAAAGAGTTCAGGCCTTGGCCAGGTGCAGGGGCTCATCCCTGTAATCCCAGCACTTTGGGAGGCAGAGGAGGGCGGATCACAAGGTCGAAAGATTGAGACCAGCTTGGCCAACATGGCGAAACTGTCTCTAATAAAAATACAAAAATTAGCCAGACATGGTGGCAGGCGCCTGTAGTCCCAGCTACTTGGGAGGCTGAGGCAGGAGAATCACTTGAACCTGGGAGTTGGAGGTTGTAGTGAGCCGAGATCAAGCCATTGCACTCCAGCCTGGCAACAAGAGCAAAACTCCATCTCAAAAAAAAAAAAAAAAGAAAAATTAGTAAACACTGCAAATCAGGAATCTTCTGAGCCAGATGTTTTGTTTTTGTTTTGTTTGAGATGGAGTCTTGCTCTGTCGTCCAGGCTGGCGTGCAGTGGCGTCATCTCAGCTCACTGCAACCTCCGGCTCACGGGTCCAAGCAATTCTCCTGCCTCAGCCTCCTGAGTAGCTGGGACTACAGGCGCATGCCAAAACGCCTGGCTAATTTTTGTATTTTTAGTAGAGATGGGGTTTCACCATGTTGGCCAGGCTGGTCTGGAACTACTGACTTCAGGTGATCCACCCTCCTCGGCCCCCCAAAGTGCTGGCGTGAGCCACTGTGCCCGGCCAGAGCCAGGTGTTTGTTAAACATTTATCAGACATATCAGGTTATCATCATTATTACTGAAATCGACAACAACTCATTCGCTCTGGGCAGACACAACGCACATCCGTTTGCCTATTTTTATTAATGTGACTGCTCATTTGAGTCAGAAGCAGCCAATTCAACAAAATGGTTAATTGGTTTCCCCACCCCATCCCCCATGTTCAGGGGCCGTGGGCCTCGCTGGGAGTTTCTGTCTCACAGTGTTAAATGAGGGAACCCAACTCCGTCAAAATGCTCCACTGGCCACATTTCTCAATGTCGCCACTCACACGCCCTCAGAAACAGGAAGCCTGTCCCTTGCCTCCTCCAAGCAGAAGATGTCTCAGCAGTTCCAGGGTGCACAGGAGCTTTCAAGAGTCACCCTCATTGTGAGCTGGTGAGTTTGTCACACATGAGCTGGTTTCTTACCTGGATCTGTCTCTGCGTGGGAGTCGGCATCCCGTCGCTCTTCTTGAGACTAAGGCTACCACTTCCAGGAATGCTCAGGGCAAACTCGTCTGTGGGGGCACCTCACCCACCCACACTGCCAAGTCTCCACCCTGGCCCCTGGCCCCCACCAGGACCCCCTCCCGCACCATGAGGGTCCTCTGGTGGGTCTTGCGGGAGCGACACAGGGCAGTGAGAAGATTCTGGCTTCCGGACAGCCGCGGGTCGTCAGCTTCCCTGGAAAAGGGATGCTTGCCTAGCGATGACGCCTGGGTCTCTCCCCCGTGGGCAGACTAGAAAGGGGAAGTGGTCAGGATGAGGCTCACTGTCTCGAGCGGTGGGTGAGGGCCTGTGAGTGAGGAATGCCTCTCGCCAGCTGTGCCTGAACCGCAGCACTCCGGCCACTGCTGTCTCCTTAGCCGCTCGGATACCTTCACAGTTCAGGTAAGCATCTCGGCTTTCCAAGGGACAGTTTCCCGCTCTCTTCCCAGTAGACATCTGTCAGCGCCGGCATCAGGGCATGTGTCCCTGGGAGCCACCGATGGGCACCGGGCCAGGGGATTGCAGCCTGGGGCCCTGGTATGACTGCTGGGTAGGGTTGGAGAAAAACTTGCATTGAAGAATCTGCTCTGCCGGTAACTGGCTGAGTGACCTGAGGCATCGCTTCACCTCTCTGGGCCTTTTCCTCGTGTGTATGTCGCGGCGATAAAGAAGTCAACCTCTCGGGTTGAAATGAGATAATGACTGGGAATGAGAGGTGTGAACTGTAACGAGTTATTCCCACTCTCTGGATGCCGATAGTGTGTTTTGGGACTGATATGTGAGAAGACTGTTATGGTGCCGTGCTGGAGGTAGGGGTGGGAGCAAGGCACTGACTGTGTCCATTTGTTTATTTTTATTTTATTTTATTTATTTAGCTATTTTTGAGACGGAGTTTTGCTCTTGTTGCCCAGGCTGGAGGGCAGTGATGCGATCTCAGCTCACTGCAACCACCACCTCCCGGGTTCAAGCGATTCTCCTGCCTCAGCCTCCCGAATAGCTGGGATTACAGACACGCGCCACCACACCTGGTTAATTTCTGTATTTTTAGTAGAGATGGGGTTTCACTGTGTTGGCCAGGCTGCTCTTGAACTCCTGACCTCGGGTGATCCGCCTGCTTCAGGCTCCCAAAGTGCTGAGATTACAGTGGTGCGAATTTAGGCTATGTCTTGGGGCTCTTGGATGAAAGACCTGGAACACCTCCAGTCTTGGTACCGCTGTCATTGCATCTCTGGCTTTAAGTAGCTCATTAGGCACCTTCCCTTCCAGAGGCCTCGAGATCAAAGTGTGTTGGGCTGGTGTGAGTTCTCAGTGGAGCCATCTGCTTTTGCCCTCTAGAAAATTATTTCGAGAAGAGACCAGGGTTCGGCTTCGCCATATCCACTCCCACTGCCCTGTGTATCCACTTGTCCCCGAGGTCTTGGCCGTGAAGCAATGCAGAGCACAGGCTTCACTCTGCTTCAGTGGTAAATAACGACTGAGAGACAGGCGGGGTGCGGTGGCTCACTCCTGTAATCCTAGCACTTTGGGAGGCCAAGGTGGGCAGATCACAAGGTCAAGAGATCAAGACCAGCCTGGCCAACATGGTGAAATCCCGTCTCTACTAAAAATACAAAAATTAGCTGGACGTGGTGGCGGGTGCCTATAGTTGCAGCTACTCAGGAGGCTGAGGCAGGAGAATCGTTTGAGCCCGGGAGGTGGAAGTTGCAGTGAGCCAAGATTATGCCACTGCACTCCAGCCTGGTGACAGAGCAAGCAAGACTCCATCTCAAAAACAAAAACAAAAACAAAAACAAAACCAACCAAACAAACAAAAAAACTACTGAGAGGCTTAAAGCAAGGAAAGGACAGGGTCACACTGGTATTTGGCAGCCAGTGGGGAGCCAGATGGGGACTAGGGACCAGCGAAAATGGAATGGTCCAGGTACAGAGATGAGGACTTAGACTACATTTGGAGGCTGACGGGCTGAAGTGGGGTGGGGATGGGGCCATGGGAGAAAGAGGAATGAGGTGAGGTTTCCGGTCTTTCCCAGAAGTGAAAGGATAGAGAAAGGGAGAAGAGAGGCTGGACTCCGTTTAATGACCCTGCCCTGCACTTCCCCATGCACACTTGGGTTTTAAGTTGCCAGTGACTATCCACATGACCATTTCTGGTGCTGACATCAGTGAGAAGGACAACTGGAGCCAGACTCAGTGGCTCGTGCCTGTAATCCCAGCACTTTGGGAGGCTGAGGCAGGTGGATCACTTGAGGTCAGGAGTTTGAGACCAGCCTGGCCAACATGGCAAAACCCCATCTCTACTAAAAATACACAAAAATGAGCCAGGTATGGTGGTGCATGTGTGTCTGTAATCCCAGCTACTCAGGAGGCTAAGGCAGGAGAATGGCTTTAACCGGGAAGTAAGGGTTGCAGTGAGCCGAGATTGCACCAATGGAGTCTAGCCTGGGTGACAGAGCAAGACTCCATCTCAAAAAAAAAAGAGAGAAAGACGAGTGAGAACAAGGCCTCACTGAGCATGAACAGCAACAGTCTGGGAATTAGAGGTGAACTGGGGCAAGAGCTGCTCAGGCCAACCAGCCTAAATGTTCTCTACAGCCTCTCAGACCCTTGAGATCTAGGCTGAGATTAGTTCGAACCCTTATTCTAGGCCTGTGGAAGTCCAAAGCCCTCCCCAAGACTTCTGTGGACTCCCGAGGAGTCCACCTGTTTTTCCATGGTCAGCAATGGGCCTGCAGCCTCTGTGGGTTTAACTGTTTATGTTGCACTGTTTCTATTCCACCCCTTTCTTAGTTCCCCACACCCCCAGAACAAATCTGCTCACAAAACCACTGGCAGATGCAGCAGACTTTACCAAAGACTAAGCGGGGGGCCACCAGAGGGGCTTGTAACGCACCAGTGCAAACAACTACGCACGGAACATAACAGGGCCCTGTTCTGAAAATGTCTTTGCCACCCCATCCCTGAGGACTTTCTATCAGTTTCTTCTCTTGTTACCAAATGAGGCCCATTCTGCTCATCGCACAGTAAGCCAATCACTGAGGTGACCAGTTTTTTTTTTTTTTTTTTTTTTTTGAGATGGAGTCTTACTCCGTCGCCCAGGCTGGAGTGCGGTCGTGCGATCTCGGCTCACTGCAACCTCCGCCTCCCGGGTTCACGCCATTCTCCTGCCTCAGCCTCCCAGGTAGCTGGGACTACAGGCGCCAGCCCCCACGCCCGGCTGATTTTTTGTATTTTTTAGTAGAGACGGGGTTTCACCGTGTTAGCCAGGATGGTCTCGATCTCTTGACCTCGTGATCTGCCTGCCTCAGCCTCCCAAAGTGCTGGGATTACAGGTGGGAGCCACCATGCCGAGATGACCAGTTTTGCAGCAGAGAATGTGTTTATTCATGAGGCAGCCAAGTGAGGAGATGGGAAAATAGGTCTCAAACTGACTTCCTCAAAGATGGGGTTTAGAGACGTTGATGGGACAAAGAAGCAGGTGGCCTAAGGTGTAGGGAAGGTGATTGGAGGCAAGGAAAAGTAAGGCATCAGCGATCTGTGCAAGCCTAGTCAAGCTTCGTGGTTCTTCATAGGATGCAGGTTCACAAAATGGTGGCATTAGCATGACTGAGGATGGAGTTTTTGGTGCTCTGACATCAAACGTCACCTACTGGACACTCTCACAGACCAAGTTGAAGGACTGATGGTCATAAGTGGCTTGAACTGGATAAGAGCTGACCACACGTTCCTGAAAAACAACTTTTTTTTTTTTTTTGGGATGGAGTTTCACTCTCGTCACTCAGGCTGGAGTGCAATGGCGCAATCTTGGAGGCTCACTGCAACCTCCACCTCCTGGGTTCAAATGATTCTCCTCCCTCAGTCTTCCGAGTGGCTGGGATTACAGGCGGCCACCACCATGCCTGGCTAATTTTTGTATTTTTAGTAGAGATGGGGTTTCACCATGTTGGCCAGGCTGGTCTTGAACTCCTGACCTCAGGTGATCAGCCCACCTTGGCCTCCCAAAGTGCTGGGATTACAGGCATGGGCCACCGCATCCAGCCCCTGGAAAACAACTTAAACAACCATTACTATGATGGATAACAGAGATGTTATCCAGCAGGAAGCTGGTGGAATTCCAGTTAAATATTGCTTAGCTACATGACTTTTAGCTATATAGGTTTTTTTTGTTTGTTTGTTTTTAAAGACAGGGTCTCACTCTATAACCCAGGCTAGAGTACACTGAAGGTGATCACAGCTCACTGCAGCCTCAACCTCCTAGAGTCAAGCCTTCCTCCCACCTCAGCCTCCTGAGTATCTGGGACTACAGGCACATGCCGCCACATCTGGTTTTTTGTTTGTTTGTTTTTAGTAGAGACAAGGTCTTGCCATGTTGCCTAGCCTGGTCTTGAACTCCTGGGCTCAAGTGATCCTCCAGCCTCGGCCTCCCAAAGGGCTGGGATTACAGGTGTGAGCCACTGATCCCAGCAGCTATATAGGTTTTAAGATCAACTAGAAGCAAGTGACTAAAATCAAGTAAAGTAGGTTAAGTTCCGCAGGCCTAATCTAGCCTGGGTTCACTCCCACCTTTGTACCATCCTGCTGGCTCCCCTTCTTCTCACCCTTCCATCCCTTCTTCTCATCACCTTCCCTCCCAGAACTCCAAATTCTCCCCCTCTATAACCCAGAGGAATTTAACATTCCCCACTTCCTACCAGCAAACTTCATTCCTAGCCCCGCCAGCTTTGCAGACCTGGAGATCCTCTGCAGGGAGAATAGAGAATTCTCCTCGTCGGGTAGCTGCCCTTCTTAGAAGACACTTGGCGATTGTAAATAGAACTTGGTTGGTTTGCCCTTAATAATGCCTCATGCTTGGTGATCTTCTGCACACAGAGCTCTTTTGCATGCATCATCTCTTGGAAGCTTTTCAGAAGCCTGCAAGGAGATGTTAAACGTCTTATTCCAAGTGCAACAGCTAAGTGGGAACAGGAAACGTATTCCCCCTGGCCAGGTGCAGTGGCTCATGCCTGCAATCCTGGTACTTTGGGAGGCTGGGGCTGAGGATCACTTGGGGCCCGGAGTTTGAGACCAGCCTACGCAACATTTTTTGTGCATCTACAACATTTTGTTGTCTTTACAAAAAGGAAAGGAAGGTAAAGGAGAGGAGAGGAGGAGGGGAGGAGGGGAGGGGAGGGGAGGGGAGGGGAGGAGGGGAGAGGGGGGGGGGGGGGGAGGGGAGGGGAGGAGGGGAGGGGAGGGGAGGGGGGGGGGGAGGGGAGGGGAGGGGAGGGGAGGGGAGGGGAGGGGGAGGGGGGGAGGGGAGGGGAGGGGAGGGGAGAGGAGGGGAGGGGGGGAGGAGGGGGGGGGGGGGGGAGGGGGAGGGGGGAGGGGAGGGGGAGGGGGGGAGGGGGGGGGGAGAGGAGAGGAGGGGGAGGGGGAGAGAGGAGAGGAGGGGAGAAAAGAAAGGAGAGGAGAAAGGAGAGGAGAAAAAGGAGAAGAGAGAGGAGAGGAGAAAAAGGAGAGGAGAGGAGAGGAGAAAGGAGAGGAGAAAGGAGAGAGGAGAGGAGAGGAGAGGAGTGGAGAGGAGAGGAGAGAAAGGAGAGGAGAGGAGAAACGGAGGGGAGGGGAGGAGAACTTGTTTCCCTCGATGGCCAGCCTATGGCCCTTCAATGCTTCATTTATGTGAATATGTGTATAACTTTCACAGTGTAAACTATATTTCTTACTGAACATCTTATTTTAAAAATGCTAAATAGGCAGAACACCGTGGCTCATGCCTGTAATCCCAGCACTTTGGGAGGCCAAGGCGGGTGGATCACCTGAGGTCAGGAGTTCGAGTCCAGCCTGACCAATATGGTGAAACCCCATCTCTACTAAAAGTATAAAAATTAGCTGGGTGTGGTGGTGTGTGACTGTAGTCCCAGCTACTTGGGAGGCTGAGACAGGAGAATTGCTTGAATCCGGGAGGTGAAGGTTGCAGTGAGCTAAGATCCGGCCATTGCACTCCAGCCTGGGCGACAGAGCAAGACTCCGTCTCAAAAAAAAAAAAAAAAAAAAAAAAAAAAAAAAAAAAAAAAAAAAGCTAAATAAACCCACAGTCTCAGAACTTCCTGGTGAAGGAAAATGTGATTTCTGTCCCTGACGCCCTGGAAATGCCCCTTGGAGAAATGAAAGTGAAGCTGACGTGGTGGCTGCCTTCAGCTGCTCTCCCACTCACCCGCCCTCTTCCCTGTGGAATGTCTTGCCAAATCCTTTCCACTGAAACCACCCAGAACTGCAACAGGCTCACTCATGTTCCTTGAAAATGTCATGGACAACTAGAGGAATGGGGAGAAACAAAGGGGAAGCTGGAACTCCACCTCCCCAGCATTGTATGGCCACTGCTTCCCAGCCAGCCTCTTGACCCCAGTAGCCAAAGGCCAGCGTGTGTTCAGATGAGGCTTTGGAATTAGACTGCACAGCACAGGAATTTCAGGTACTGGACCCAAAGTGACTTCTGCCTGCATTCTCTGGGGGGAAGTCCATCTATGGCAGGGTAAAGAGACTGGGGCATCATCCATTCTTTCACATATTCACAGATATGTATGGAATGTCCTGCCCCGGGTGATGTTCTAGGCTCTAGAAACACAGTGGTAATTACAGACAAAGCCTCGGCTCTTGCGGCTCTTATGGTGCTTACCCATCAGTGTGGGAGACAGACAAGGAACAAATAAACAAAGAGGACAAATACACCAAGAGACAACTGTCACTGTCACAGGCTCAGTTGGAAGAAAAATGCATTTCACTTTTTTTTTTTTTTTGAGACAGGGTCTTGCACTGTCACTCAGGCTGGAGTACAGTGGCACAGTCATGGCCCAATGCAGCCTCACACTCCTAGGCTCAAGCAATCCTCTCACCTAAGCTTCTTGAGTAGCTGGTACTATAGGCATGTAGCACCTCGCCTGGCAAATTTTTAAATGTTTTTGTAGAGACAAGGTCTTGCTATGTTGCCCAGGCTGGTTGCTAACTCCTGGCCTTCAGTGATCCTCCTGCCTCAGCCTCCAAAAGTGTTGAGATTATAGGTGTCAGTCACTGTGCTCAATGCATTTTTTTTTTTTTTTTTTGAGACAAGATTTGGCTCTGTCACCCAGGCTCCAGTGCAGTGGCATGATTGCAGCTCACTACAGCCGCGACTTCCTGGGCTCCAACAATCCTTCCACTTCAACCTCCCATGTAGCTGGGACCACAGGCGCATGCCACTATGCCCAACTTATTTTTTATTTTTTAAATTTTTTTTGGAGAAGGAGTCTAGCCTTGTCACCTAGGCTGGAGTGTAGTGGCGCGATCTCGGCTCACCACAACCTCCGCCTCCCAGTGTCAAACAGTTCTCCTGCCTCAGCCTCCCAAGTAGCTGGGATTACAGGTACCCACCACCACGCCTGGCTAATTTTGGTATTTTAGTAGAGACGGGGTTTCACCATGTTGGCCAGGCTGGTCTTGAATTCCTGACCTCATGATCCGCGAGCCTCGGCCTCCCGAAGTGCTGGGATTACAGGCATGAGCTACCACACCCAACATATTTCACATATACATATTGCAGGGGTAGTGACATCCCTTCATGTAGCTGAGGAGCTCTCCTTGGGATGCAACAGACAAGGAGGAAGGACGGCCTCACAAGAAAGGCTCCATCAACTGAAATTGTGAAGAAAGCGCCATGGGAATGGGGAGTAGGGGCTGGGCTGGAAGGTGGAGGAGTTGGTGTGTGCTGTTGGACTGCTCTGCTCAAGCCAGCTCCTCCCACCTCAGCCCCCAGGCTGTTGATTTTGCCTCCCAACTCAGAGGAAATCGAAACTTAAGTGTGAGCTCTCAACTTCCTGCCCCCAAGCCCCTTCTCTCCGGTTCTGGTTCTATTGGGTGTCACTCCCTTCTCTAATCCTTGTTCCCTTTTTTTTTTTTTTTTTTTTTTTTTTTTTTTTTTTTTTTTTTTTTTTTTTTTTGCTTTGTCGCCCAGCCTGGAGTGCAGTGGCCGGATCTCAGCTCACTGTCCGCCTCCCCAGCCATTCTCCTGCCTCAGCCTCCTGAGTAGCTGGGCTACAGTGGCGCGCCATCGCCCGGCTAGCTCATTTTTTAGCAACGGGGTTTCACCGTGTTCCCGGGTTCGATCTCCTGACCTTGTCTCCTGCCCTCAGCCTCCCAAGTGCTGGGATTACAGGCTTGAGCCACCCGCGCCCGGCCTTTTTTTTTTTTTTTTTTTTTTTTTTTTTTTTTGAGACAGTCTCGCTCTGGACTACAGTGCAGTGGCGAGATCTCAGCTCACTGCAAGCTCGCCCGGTTCTAGCCTTTTTCCTGCCTCAGCCTTTAGCTGGGTACAGACTCGCCCGGGTTTTTTTGTACTTTTTAGTAGAGACGGGGTTTCACCGTGTTAGCCAGGATGGTCTCGATTTCCTGACCTTGTGATCCGCCTGTCTCAGCCTCCCAAAGTGCTGGGATTACAGGCTTGAGCCACCGCGCCTGGCCCTTGTTCCCTTTTGAAAGTTCATTCTGGGTGGGGCGGTGGCTCACGTCTGTAATCCCAGCACTTTGGGAGGCTGAGGAGGACGGATCACTCGAGGTCAGGAGTTCAAGACCACCCTGGCCAGCAGGGTGAAACCCCTGAGTAGCTGCGGAGGAGCTTAACCTCCTGAGTAGCTGGGACTACAGGCGCATGACGCCACGCCCGGCTACATGTGAGTGTGTGTTTGTGTGTTGTGTGTGTGTGCATAGAGACAGGGTCTTGCTGGGTCGCCCAAGCTATCTTGAACTCCTGGACTCAAGTGATCCACCTGCGTTGGCCTTCCAAAGTGCTAGGATTACAAGTGTGAGCCACTCACTCAGCCAGTACAAACACTTCTTTGCAATCCTTCAGTAGCCCTCAGCAGTCCTGTACTCACAATCTTATCAGCCCTCTGTGGCCACAACTCCAGGCCTGCTAGCACAGGTAGGATGCAGCTTCCATACCTTCCCAGGGCCTGAACTTGGTCATGCAGCCATCGTGATCTTCCCATTGTCCATACTCTCTGTCATCCTTCCCCAGGGCTTCCCCTGTCTGGAAGCACCTTGGCCATTAAACCAGCCTGGTGGCCTAGAGGACTTCCTACTGGAACTAGAATGTGATTCTCTTAGGCCCCCTCTCTCAGCTGCCCTCTCTCAAAAAGCAAGCTCTCCTTGGTTCTGCTGAAAATGTGTCGGCCGGGCGTGGTGGCTCACGCCTGTAATCCCAACACTTTGGGAGGCTGAAGCAGGTGGATCACCTGAGGTCAGGAGTTCGAGACCAGCCTGGCCAACATGGTGAAACCCCGTCTCTACTAAAAATACAAAACAAATTAGCCGGGCGTGGTGGCACACACCTGTAATCACAGCTACTCGGGAGGCTGAGGCAGAAGAATCGCTTGAACCAGGGAGGCGGAGGTTGCAGTGAGCCGAGATCGCGCCATCACACTCCAGCCTGGGGACAGAGCGAGACCTCATCTCAAAAAAAAAAAAAAGAAAAGAAAAGAAAAGAAAAAAAAAAAGTGTCTCTCTGCAGTCCATTTCATTCGTAAGAACAAAACTGACAAAAACTATTTATCACTCTGAGTAGTTCTGAAAATGACCCAGGGTTTCCCTTTCTGACAATATCATTCCACTTCCTCTTTCCCGAGAAACTGATGAGAATGAAATTTCCTTGACCTTGAAACCTAAGCAATAGTTTTTCTTGGAGGCTACACTACATGGTGAATTTCTTCTTTTCAGTGTTATCAAAGTAAATGTACCTAGTGCAAGAATCCAGTAATGCAGAGAGTTTATAATGAAAAGCAACAGTCCCTGTCTTCCCGCCTCATCCTTTCACGCAGCCCCCTCCTTCCATGCAGTCACAATCCAGATACAACAGCTTTGAATGCGCAGGTCCTGGTATTTATCTCTATCACTCTAAAGAGTATCGTTTCAGGAAAACTCTGCCGACGGTGTTTTTCCTCTGTTCTCACACACCACCACAATCAACACAGAAAAGGGCTTCTGTGACCAAATGTGTGCGGGTTTTTTCCCCCCACACACCAAGCAGTGAACACCAGCTGGGTGTTCTCCAATTCAATGCCAGCACTATAGACCCAGAGATAGCATCAGATCCCACAGCTCAGTCCCCAAGACTGCTGCCCCCAACTCCCCAGACATTGGTCGCAAGTCCGGGCCTCTGGAACTTGAGAGCAACCAGCTTCAGAGTTGGGGTTCTCACAACTCTCACTTTGAGATCAGTGTTTTTTTTGAGATGGAGTCTCACTCTTGTTGCCCAGGCTGGAGTGCAATGGCGCAACCTCGGCTCACCACAACCTGTCTCCCGGGTTCAAGCAATTCTCTTGCCTCTGTCTCCTGAGTAGCTGGGATTACAGGCGTGCACCACCATGCCCAGCTAATTTTTTGTATTTTTAGTAGAAAAGGGGTTTCACCATGATGGCCAAGCTGGTTTCGAATTCCTGACCTCAAGTGATCTGCCCGCCTCAGCCTCCCCAAGTGCTGAGATTACAGGCGTGAGCCACTGCACCCAGCCTTTGTTTTTATTTTGAGATGGAGTCTTGCTCTGTTGTCCAGGCTGGAATGTAGTGGTGTGATCTTGGCTCACTGCAACCTCCGCTTCCTGGCTTTAAGCAATTCTCCTGCCTCAGCCTCCCGAGTAACTGGGACTACAGGTGCAAGTCACCACACTCAGCTAATTTTTTTATTTTTAGTAGAGACGGGGTTTTGCCATGTTGGCCAGGCTGGTCTTGAACTCCTGACCTGAAGTGATCTGCCTGCCTCAGCCTCTCAAAGTGCCGGGATTACAGGCATGAGCCACTGCACCCGGCCATGTTATGCAGTTTTATTGGAGGTTTGATGGTAACAAAAGGTGACACCACAGCATAACCTAGGTAGCAATTTAAAGCTGGACATGAGGCATTACTGTCCTAGAAATGCCTTGGTTATTTGCCACTGCGGGAGCTTCCTAACCAGGCTCTGACTTGCCGCTCTCTTCTTGACCTCTCTCTCTGCTGCTAACCTTTTCCAAGATTTTTCCCCTCTCTGGTCTGTCAGCTTCCAGCCCCCAAATGCCTGTTAACTCTCTCATGCAGATCAACTCAATTTGCCCTATCTCTTCAGCTTCACCCTTCTGACCATATCTCACTCAAAGAGACCCATCCAGCTATTTTTCTAACCCTCACCTCAAACAAGAGCTCTTAAAATTTCTCTCCCCTGCTATGCATTAAATCTGACTTGTCCTTGTGATTAAAAACAACTGTTCGAGACCAGCCTGGACAACATGGTGAAATCCCGCCTCTACTAAAAATATAAAAACTAGCCAGGCGTGGTGGCGCACACCTTTAATCCCAGCTACTCAGGAGGCTGAGGCAGGAGAATTGCTTGGGAGGTGGAGGTTGCAGTGAGCTGAGATTGCGCCACCGCACTCCACCCTGGGCAACACAGCAAGACTGCTTCTCAAAAAACAAACAAACAAAAAAACAAAAAAAACCCTGCCGTCAATTATTGCTTTAAATGGCACCTTCCCCCTCCTGCTCCATGTCTGAAAGAGCAGTGATGATGTCTACCATTTCTAGAGGGCCCAGTAGGTACATGCTTGATCTCCAGTCCTCACAAACTGCATTGAAGTAGGAGGTATCATCCCCATATTACAGATGAGGCTCACAGAAGGTCGAGTGACATGCCTGAGGTCCCCCAGGTGTTAATCAGTAGGGTATGGCTGTGAACCAGCACCTGATTCCTAAGCAGATGTCTGCATCTCTACACAACACAGTAGATTAGCTGGGCGCCGTGGCTCATGCCTGTAATCCCAGCACTTTGAGAGGCCAAGTCGGGTGGATCACCTGAGGTCAGGAGTTCGAGACCAGCCAGGCCAACATGGCGAAACTCTGTCTCTACTAAAAATACAAAAATTAGCTGGGCATGGTGGCAGGTGCCTGTAGTCCCAGTTACCCTGGAGGCTGAGGCAGGAGAATCACTTGAACCCGGGAGGTGGAGGTTGTAATGATCTGAGAGCTGAGATCATGTCATTGCACTCCAGCCTGGGTGACAGAGTAAGACTCCGACTCAAAAACAAAACAAAACAAAAACAAAAACACAGTAGATAACTGCCCTACCCCACCCCACCCCGGGATATCTTTCATTCATGCCTCATTCTTGTCTCTCCACTCTTCTCAGGATTCCACTGCAATGAGTTGGTGGAGGAACAATTTTTGGATCATCTTAGCTGTGGCCATCATCGTTGTCTCTGTGGGCCTGGGCCTCATCCTGTACTGTGTCTGTAAGTGGCAGCTTCGACAAGGTAATGGCCATCTTACCTGGGCAGGTGGAGGGAGGAGCCAGGTGGTTATCAGTGCAGTAGCGCACTGATCCTTTAGGGCAAGCAGTCAATCCTGGGCTTGAATGAGCTGAATTTTCATTAAGCATCTTGCATTCTGTGTTTGAGTCCTAGCCCTGCCACTACATTATGTCGCTAGGCCTCAGTTTCCTCATCCGCGTAGTGAAAGGAGGGATGTCAACTAATCTCCAAGAGCCCTTCCAGCCCTAATCATCCGGTGAAAGCAGAATCTGTTTTAAGGCACAGTATGCTCAAGGGCTTTTTCTTTCCTGTGTGGCTACTGATCACAGCATCTTGAGAGAACACAAGTATATGGAATATTAAGAACTGTCGGCCAGGCGCAGCAGCTCACGCCTGTAATCTCAGCACTTTGGGAGGCCGAGGCAGGCAGATCATGAGGTCAGGAGATCGAGATCATCCTGGCTAACACGGTGAAACCCCGTCTCTACTAAAAATACAAAAACATTAGCCGGGCGCGGTGGCGGGCGCCTGTAGTCCCAGCTACTGAGGAGGCTGAGGCAGGAGAATGGCGTGAACCTGGGAGGCGGAGCTTGCAGTGAGCCAAGATCGCGCCACTGCACTCCAGCCTGGGAAACAAGAGTGAGACTGTTTCAAAAAAAAAAAAAAAAAAAAGAACTTTCTTGAGTAATAAAATATGGACTCAACCCACAGCCAACATGTTTGGCCACTATGATTGCCTTCTCTGAGACCATACTCTGAATCTTCTGGTATTACCTAGACCAGAAACCTCTTGGTACCCTCAGACATAAATAAGTGGTCTGGGGATTAACAGTAACTTTAGATTATCTGTAAGTAGGGTTTCCACTTTCCTGTTCATCGCCAGAAACATGAAAGCCTTGATTCAATGGTGTGTTATCTTGACATCTCATCCCTTTAAATAACAACCTGGCCGGGCACAGTGGCTCATGCCTGTAATCCCAGCACTTTGGGAGGCCAAGGTAGGCGGCTCACTTGAGGTCAGGAGTTCGAGACCAGCCTGCCAACGTTGCAAAACCCTGTTTCCACTGAAAATGCAAAAATTAGCCGGGCGTGATGGTGGGTGCCTGTAATCCCAGCTACTCAGGAGGCTGAGGTGGGAGAATCACTTGAACACGGGAGGCAGAGGTTGCAGTGAGCCGACATGGTGTTACTGCACTCCAGCCCGGGCGACAGAGCGAGAGTCCATCTCAAAATAATAATAACAACAACAACAACAACAACAACAATGACCTAAGCAGGGAGTACACCTAACAAGAACAACAATGACCTAAGCAGGGAGTACACCTAGGGATAGTAAGCACACGGAGAGGTACAGCCACCTTCCCTGGGGCACCCTGGACTGGCATCCCTCAATGATGAAGCCACTATCCACCCACTGTATCTGGTCACAGCCTCCAGATTCCTGCTCAGCCCAGCTCAGTGCTGGCAGGTCACAGACAGACAAGAAGTGAAATCTTTCTGTCATTCTTCTCAATCTCTCTTTAGAGATAAGAAAATTAAGGTTCAAAGGAAGATGAGAGCTTCACTGAGGTGCCATCAGAACTGGTGGCAGAGTTGGGACCAGAACTCAGGCCTGCTGGGCTTCCAGTTCAATGTTCTTTCTTCTCTATTGTAATTAATTTTTTAATTAAAAAAGTGTATTCTGGGACCCTACAGTCCTCTGTCCTTTGCCCTTTTTTTTTTTTTTTTCCCAGATGGAGTCTCACTCTGTCATCCAGGATGCAGTGCAGTGGTGTGATCTGGGCTCACTGCAACCTCCACCTCCCAGGTTCAGGTGATTCTCCTGCCTCATTCTCCTCAGCAGGTGGGATTACAGGCGTATGCCATCATGCCTGGATAATTTTTGAATTTTTAGTAGACATGGGGTTTCACCACGTTGGCCAGCTTGGTCCTGAACTCCCGACCTCAAGTGATCCTCCAGCCTTGGCATCCCAAAGTGCTGGGATTACAGGTGTGAGCCACCGTGCCTGGCCTCCTTTTGCCTTCTTAAAAGTTTTCATTCCCACCAGGTGCAGTGGCTCACACCTGTAATCCCAGCACTTTGGGAGGCCGAGGCGGGTGGATCACTTGAGGTCGGGAGTTCGAGACCAGCCTGGCCAACATGGTGAAACCCCCTGCCCCGTCTCTGCTAAAAATACAAAAATTAGCCAGGTGTGGTGATGGGCGCCTGTAATCTCAGCTACTCTGGAGGCTGAGGCAGGAGAATGGCTTGAACCCGGGGAGCAGAGGTTGCAGTGAGCCTAGATTGCGCCACTACACTCCAGCCTGGGCAACAAGAGCAAGACTCTGTCTGCGGGAAAAAAAAAAGTTTCCATTCTCAAATATGGACAAAAGAATGACCCTGAACTAAAACTTTAGCTCCTTTCTTTTTATCCTCAACCACTCCTATTAACAAGCAGGTTTTAATTTATGACAACTTATATGTCCAGCACATTACAGGATACAAACTGCTTTTCCGAGGCTTTATCTGATTTCCTCCCAACCACACTTTTGATTATTCATTCGACCAACATTTCTAAGTGCCACCTAAGTGCCAGGCATAGAGGAAATAAACACCACCCACACTGTGCCCGCCCTCACTGAGTTAGTGCAGAGGCTCTGTGGTCAGACAGTCTGGATTCAAAGTCCAGTTCTATCATTTATTAACTCGGTGTCCCTAAGTGTGTTTTTTCTGGGTTCAATTCGAAAATCACAACTTTTGCTAATTCTTCTTCAATGAACATGCTTTTCCTTCTCTTAGGCAAGAAATGGGAAATTGCCAAGCCCTTGAAAAACAAGCAAGCAGATGAAGAAAAAATGTATGAGTAAGTGGGGAGGAATCCTTCTGCTTTTTACTGTTGAGAACTGCCTGTTCACTTCCACTCTTGCCCCTCCACTCTGTACCAGTATGACTGAGACATCTGCATTTCCTGTAGAGCTGGTGAGATGTCACACCTGCCAAATCTCTCCACATAAGGGCAGAGACTCAGGACACTGTTAATGCTGGGCAAGTCCTCCCTCCTCTTGTCTCTGTTTTTTTTTTTTTTTTTTTTTGAGACAGAGTCTTGCTCTATTGCCCAGGCTGGAGTGCATTGGTGCCATCTCGGCTCACTGCAGCCTCCACCTCCTGGGTTCAAGCAATTCTCCTGCCTCAGCCTCCCAAGTAGCTGGGACTATAGGTGCCCGCCACCACGACTGTCTAATTTTTTGTATTTTTAGTAGAGATGGGGTTTTGCCATGTTGTCCAGGCTGGTCTCGAACTCCTAACCTCGTGATCCACCCATCTCGTCCTCCCAAAGTGCTGGGATTACAGGCGTGAGCCACTGCGCCTGGCTGGAGACACTCTTATTAGGGAGGCTATTCCAAGGGTTTAGATATTATTTCCCAGGAGCCAGTCAAGAGCCAGTCCTTTCTTTGGAATATATACACTATCTAAAACAAAACTTACTCTTGGGGCAAGGTGCAGTGGCTCATGCCTGTAATGTCAGCACTTTGGGAGGCCAAGGTGGGAGTATCACTTGAGGCCAGAAGTTCAAGACCAGCCTGGACAACATAGTGAGACACCGTATACAAAGCATTGTTAAACCTATGCTTTTCTAAAATGCCTTTGACTGTAGCTTCAGGGATCCAGCAAATAAGACTCCCCCTGCCTCCATCAATTCTGATCCCCTTCAGGAATAAGACAGGTGACTAAAATACTGCCTTTTAAAAGAATACAACTGGGCCGGGCGCGGTGGCTCAAGCCTGTAATCCCAGCACTTTGGGAGGCCGAGGCGGGTGGATCACGAGGTCAGGAGATCGAGACTATCCTGGCTAACATGGTGAAACCCCGTCTCTACTAAAAATACAAAAAACTAGCCGGGCGTGGTAGCGGGCGCCTGTAGTCCCAACTACTTGGGAGGCTGAGGCGGGAGAATGGCGTGAACCCGGGAGGCGGAGCTTGCAGTGAGCCGCGGTCACGCCACTGCACTCCAGCCTGGGAGATACAGCAAGACTCCGTCTCAAAAAAAAAAAAAAAAAAAAAAAGAATACAACTGGGGCCAGGTGTGGCAGCTCACACCTGTAATCCCAGATCTGGGAGGCCGAGGCGGGCGGATCACCTGAGGTCGGGAGTTTGAGACCAGCCTGACCAACATGGTGAAACCCCGTCTCTACCAAAAATACAGAAATTAGCCGGGCATGGTGGCGGGTGCCTGTAATCCCAGCTACTTGGGAGGCTGAGGCAGGAGAATCGCGTGAACCTAGGAGGTGGAGGTTGTCAGTGAGCCAAGATTGTGCCACTGCACTCCAGCCTGGGTGGTGAGTGAAACTCAAGTCTCAAAAAAAAAAAAAAAAAAAAAAAAAAAAAAAAAAAAAAAGGCCGGGCGCAGTGGCTCAAGCCTGTAATCCCAGCACTTTGGGAGGCCAAGATGGGTGGATCACGAGGTCAGGAGATCGAGACCATCCTGGCTAACACAGTGAAACCCCGTCTCTACTAAAAAATACACACAAAAAAAAACCTAGCAGGGCGAGGTGGTGGGCGCCTGTAGTCCCAGCTACTTGGGAGGCTGAGACAGGAGAATGGCATAAATCCGGGAGGCGGAGCTTGCAGTGACAGTGAGCTGAGATCTGGCCACTGCACTTCAGCCTGGGCCACAGAGTGAGACTCCATCTCAAAAAAAAAAAAAAAAAAGCAAAAAAATAAAACTGGTATTGGCAGCCGGGCACGGTGGCTCAAGCCTGTAATCCCAGCACTTTGGGAGGCTGAGACGGGCGGATCACAAGGTCAGGAGATCGAGACCATCCTGGCTAACACGGTGAAACCCCGTCTCTACTAAAAAATACAAAAAACTAGCTGGGCGAGGTGGCGGGCGCCTGTGGTCCCAGCTACTCCAGAGGCTGAGGCAGGAGAATGGCGTGAACCCGGGAGGCGGAGCTTGCAGTGAGCTGAGATCCGGCCACTGCACTCCAGCCTGGGCGACAGAGCCAGACTCAGTCTCAAAAAAAAAAAAAACTGGTATTGGCCTGGGGCAGTGGTTCATGCCTATAATCCCAGCACTTTGGGAGGCCCAAGGGGGAGGATGGCTTGAGGCCAGGAGTTTGAGATCAGCCTGGCCAACATAGTGGGACCCCATATCTGAAAAAAATACCGAAATTAGCCAGGTGTGGTGGCATCTGCTTGTAGTCCCAGCTACTTGGGAGGCTGAGGTGGGAGGATTGCTTGAACCCATGAGGTCAGGGCAGCAGTGAGCTGTGATGGTGCCACTGCACTCCAGCCTGGGTGTCAGAGTGTGATCCTGTCTCAAAAAAAAAAAAAAAAAAAAAACAGGCCGGGCGCGGTGGCTCAAGTCTGTAATCCCAGCACTTTGGGAGGCCAAGATGGGCAGATCATGAGGTCAGGAGATCAAGACCATCCTGGCTACCACGGTGAAACCCCGTCTCTACTAAAAAATACAAAAAACTAGCCAGGCATGGTGGCGGGCGCCTGTAGTCCCAGTTACTCGGGAGGCTGAGGCAGAATGGAGTGAACCCAGGAGGCGGAGCTTGCAGTGAGCCAAGATCGCGCCACTGCACTCCAGCCTGGGCGACAGAGCGAGACTCCGTCTTAAAAAAAAAAAAAAAAAAAAACACAAGCAAACAAAAAAGAATAAAACTGGGATTGCAGAATGTGGCTCTTTTCTGTGAGCTAGTGAGTTTCCTAATTTGGAACTGGGTGACTTTCCCGCCCAGTTCACAGGCAGCTCCAGAGAACCTCAGGTCTCCCCCACCGAGCAGACCCCTTTCTGTGAATGGCAAAGACCAGAGCAGGATTTGTGATTTCTGCAGTCAGGCCAGCTCTGGCGGAGAAAATGAGGGGAGCTAGACTTTTCCCAAATTTAGCAGTCAGATG
Organism: Macaca thibetana thibetana; assembly: GCF_024542745.1. NCBI lineage: Eukaryota > Metazoa > Chordata > Mammalia > Primates > Cercopithecidae > Macaca > Macaca thibetana. Next base: position 16,151,186 of record NC_065593.1, read on the forward strand.
AGTTGCTTTCTTCCCTTAAGAAGAGCTACAGAGGGGTGGAGAGAGCTGTCAATGGAGCTCTACCCCCATGTCCCATCTGCATTCAACCCAACAACCTAAAAATGTTTCTTCATTCCCAGGGGGACTTTATAGCATACAGGAGTCAAATCAGTGTACCTAGGGGGATGGAGGCGCAAATAAGGAAGCTTTCTTAAGAGTTTCTCTTTTAGTTAAAGCTTTTTACCAAAGTATAATATAAATACAGAAAAATGGAAATACTAAGTGTACAACCTGATGAATTTCCACGAACTGAACAGACCCAGGGAACTGGCACCCAGATCAAGAAATAATTACCGGCACTTCAGAGGCTTACCTTATACAGCCTTTCAGCTGTTACATCCCAAAGGTAATCACTGTCTGTGACAGTATAAATTAGCTTTTTGGGTTTTTTTGTTTGTTTGCTTGTTTTTGAGATAGAGTCTCACTCTGTTGCCAGGCTGGAGTGCAGTGGTGCGATCTTGGCTCTCTGCAACCTCCGCCTCCCGGGTTCAAGTGATTCTTCTGCCTCAGCCTCCTGAGTAGCTGGGACTATAGGTGCACACCACCATACCTGGCTAATTTTTGTATTTTTAGTAGAGACTGGGTTTCATCATGTTGGCCAGGCTGGTCTCAATCTCCTGACCTCATGATCTGCCCGCCTTGGCCTCCCAAAGTGCTGGGATTACAGGTGTGAGCCACTGCGCCTGGCAGCTTTTTGGTTTTTATGCAATTTATTAATGGCATCATACAGTATATATTATTTGGCGTTTGGCTTTTTTGCTTACATCATTTTTATGAGATTCATTGTGTGTGGTTGTAGATTATTCATTCTTGTTGCTATAAAACATTCCACCGTGGGAGTACACCACTATTTATTTATTTTTTATGTTGAGACAGGGTCTCACGCTCAACCAGGCTGGAGTACAGTGGTGCAATCATAGCTCACTGTAACCTCAGATTTTGGGCTCAAGTGATCCTCCTGCTTCAGTCTCCTGAGTAGCCGGGACTACAGGTGTATGCCACCATAACCAGCTAATTATTTTGATTCTTTTGTAGAGACAGGGTCTCCCTGTGTTGCTTAGGGTCTCCCTATATTACCCTTAAACTCCTGGGCTCAAGCTGTCCTCCCTCTTTCACCTCCCAAAGTGCTGGTATTACAGATGTTAACCACCTTGCCCAGTCGCTATACTATAATTAATCTATCCATTCTACTGCTGATGGGCATTTGGGTTGTGTGATGGCAAATTTTATGTGTCTCTGCTTCTCTGGACAACCCAGACTAACACAGGTAGTGTCCAATTTGGAGCTGTTATGAATAGTGTTGCTCTGAACATTCTAATGCATGTTTTGGTGAACATATGTGAGCAGTTTTTTTTTTTTTTTTTTTTTTTTTTTTTTTTTTTTTTTTTTTTTTTTTTTTTTGAGACGGAGTCTCGCTCTGTCGCCCAGGCTGGAGTGCAGTGGCGCGATCTCGGCTCACTGCAAGCTCCACCTCCCGGGTTCACACCATTCTCCTGCCTCAGCCTCCGAGTAGCTGGGACTACAGGCGCCCGCCACCACGCCCGGCTAGTTTTTTGTATTTTTAGTAGAAGACGGGGTTTCACCATGTTAGCCAGGATTATCTCGATCTCCTGACCTCGTGATCCACCCGCCTCGGCCTCCCAAAGTGCTGGGATTACAGGCTTGAGCCACCGCGCCCGGCCATATGTGAGCATTTTGATAGGCTGTAGACCCAGTAGTGGAAATGCAGTCTCAAGGTGTGTGTACATTCTGCTTTAGGAGTTCATCTGCTTTTTTTTTTTTTTTTTTTTTTTTTTTTTTTTTTTTTTTTTTGAGACAGAGTCTCGCTCTGTCGCCCAGGCTGGAGTGCAGTGGCCTGATCTCAGCTCACTGCAAGCTCCGCCTCCCGGGTTCACGCCATTCTCCTGCCTCAGCCTCCCGAGTAGCTGGGACTACAGGCGCCCGCCACCTCGCCCGGCTAGTTTTTTTTTGTAGTTTTAGTAGAGACGGGGTTTCACTGTGTTCACCAGGATGGTCTCGATCTCCTGACCTCGTGATCCACCCGTCTCGGCCTCCCAAAGTGCTGGGATTACAGGCTTGAGCCACCGCGCCCGGCCCATCTGCTTTTGTTTTTTGGGTTTTTTTGTTTGTTTTGAGACAGAGTCTCGCTCTGTTGCCTAGGCTAGAGTGCAGTAGCATGATCTTGGCTCATTGCAACCTCCGCCTCCCGGGTTCAAGCGATTCCCCTGCCTTAGCCTCCCAAGTAGCTGGGATTACAGGTGAGCATCATCATGTCCGGCTAATTTTTGTATTTTTAGTAGAGATGGGTTTTCACCATGTTGGCCAGGCTGGTCTTGAACTCCTGACCTCAGTTGATCGGCCCACCTCGGCCTTCCAAAGTGCTAGGATTACAGGCGTGAGCCACCATGCCTAGCTCATCTGTTTTGCAAATAGAAATACATCTGGTGCCTACCGCTCCTAAATCAGCTCAGGTGAACCAGGAAGGTATGCTCCATGCTCTGAATTGTAGCACTTTTATTTCCTTCCCCTCAGTTTCAGCCATTTCCTGGGCTAGAGGAAACAGTTTCATTAGGGTGCCAATTACAAATGGGATCCAGGACCTACAAAGGAAAGGAAATGCTTCCGATTTGTAAAGACCAAGATTTGAATGTTCAACCCATTCACTTTCCTTGATGTTTTCTCTTAAATCTGCTGGGAACAGGCATGGCCCAAATCAAACACTGATTCTCTCTTTGTGTCTCTCTAGGAATGTTCTTAATGAGTCGCCAGTTCAATTACCGCCTCTGCCACCAAGGGATTGGCCTTCTCTAGAAGACTCCTGTAAGTATATTTTACTGGTAGCAGTTTCATTTAGGGTAGGATAACAAGTTTATCAAGGTGTCTTTTTATTTATTTTTTTTTTTTTGAGATGGAGTCTCACTCTGTCACCCAGGCTGCAGTGCAATGGCGCGATCTCGGCTCACTAGCTCACTGCAAGCTTCGCCTCCCAGGTTCACACCATTCTCCTGCCTCAGCCTCCCAAGTAGCTGGGACTACAGGCACCTGCCACCACCACGCCCAGCTAATTTTTTTTTTTTTTTTTAGTATTTTTAGTAGAGACGGGGTTTCACTGTGGTCTCGATCTCCTGACCTCGTGGTCCACCCACCTCGGCCTCCCAAAGTGCTGGGATTACAGGCGTGAGCCACGGCGCCTGGCCCCTATCAAGGTGTCTTAGATAGCTCAGGCTGCTGTAACAAAAATACCATAGACTGGGGTGCTTACCCAACAGAAATTTGTTTTCTCGTTGTTCTGAGACTGGAAGCCCGAGATGAGGGTGCTGGCCAATTTCTGTGAGGTTTCTGGTGAGGGCCCTCCTCCTGGCTTGCAGACAGGTGCCTTCTTGCTATGTCCCCACAAATGGCCTTTCCTTGGTGCATTCAAGCTGGGGAAGAGCGTCGGGGAACCAGATTTCTGGTGTTTCTTCTTACAAGGACACTGATCCTGTTGGATCAAGGCCTCATCCCTATGGCCACATATAGCCTCACTGGGGGTTAAGGCTTGAACACATGAATTTTGGGGGGACACAAACATTCAGTCTGTAGCACTAGGATTTATAGATTCAGCATCCTGATTATTTTACTTTTGAGGCAGAGTCTTGCTCTCTCACCCAGGCTGGAGTGCAGTGGCGTGATTTCGGCTCACTGCAATCTCCACCTCCTAGGTTCAAGCTGTTTTCCTGCCTTGGCCTCCTGAGTAACTGGGATTATCAGCGCACAGCACCACACTCAGCTAATTTTTTGTATGTTTAGTAGAGATGGGGGTTTCACCATATTGGCCAGGCTGGTCTTGAACTCCTGACCTTAAGTGATCTGACTGCCTCGACCTCCCAAAGTGCTGGGATTACAGGCATGAGCCACCACACCCAACCAGCATCCTGTTTAAAAGAGACAGCCAGAGGCCAGGCACAGTGGCATATGCTTGTAATTCCAACACTTTGGGAGGCCAGGGTGGGCAGTCGACTTGAGCTCAGGAGTCTGAGAGCAGCCTGGGCAACATGGCAAAATCCTATCTTTACAAAAATTAGCCAGTGTGATGGTGCACACCTATAGTCCCAGCTACTTGGAAGGCTGGGGTTGGGGGATCGCTTGAGCCTAGAAGGTCTGTAGTGAGCTATGATAGCAAATCACTGCACACCAGCCTGGATGACAGAGTGAGACCCTGTCTCAAAAAAAAAAAAAGAAAAAGAAAAAGAAAAAAGGGGGCAGAATAAGTACCAACGCCCCCAATATCCTGATATAAATGTGTAAATTCATGTTCAAATTCCAGCTTGGAACATAAACAGAAAGAAACATGGGGTGTCACTAGGCCTCTCACTTCCTATCAGAAAAACTCTGCCTGGTTCCTTTCACTGGAATGTTCTTCCTTAAGCTCTTTGCATAGCTGGATTTTCCTCATCCTTCAGATGTCAGCTCAAAAGTCACCACCTCAAAGAGGCCCTCTCTGACCACTCAACCTAAAGTAGTCCTGCTAATTTCCTTTATGAAACTGACAGTTGCCGGGCGCGGTGGCTCAAGCCTGTAATCCCAGCACTTTGGGAGGCCGAGACGGGCGGATCACGAGGTCAGGAGATCGAGACCATCCTGGCTAACACGGTGAAACCCCATCTCTACTAAAAAATACAAAAAAACTAGCCGGGCGAAGTGGCGGGCGCCTGTGGTCCCAGCTACTCGGGAGGCTGAGGCAGGAGAATGGCGTAAACCCGGGAGGTGGAGCTTGCAGTGAGCTGAGATCCGGCCACTGCACTCCAGCCTGGGCGACAGAGCCAGACTCAGTCTCAAAAAAAAAAAAAAAAAAAAAGAAACTGACAGTTATCCAAAATTGTGTTATTTACTTGTTGTTCATTTGTGTATTATTGATCTCCTCCACTGGAGTATAAACTTCAGGAAAACAGGAACCTTTCTTGTCCACCACTATTCATATTTATCCACTACCTAGAGCAGGGCGTGAGGCTTAGTTGATACTTAAGAAAAATATTTTGATTGGCTAGATAAACAATATTAGCTACCATTTACTGAGCATGCGCTGTGTTTTAGGTCCCACACTAAGCACTTTAAAGGTATTAGCTCATTCAGTCCTCACAACAACTCTACAAGCCAGGTACTTTTTTTTTTGAGACGGAGTCTCGCTCTGTCACTCAGGCTGGAGTGCAGTGGTGTGATCTTGGTTCACTGCAAGCTTCGCCTCCCACATTCATGCCATTCTCCTGCCTCAGCCTCCTGAGTAGTTGGGACTATAGGCGCCCGCCACCACACCCGGCTAATTTTTTTTGTATCTTTAGTAGAGACGGGGTTTCACTGTATTAGCCAGGATGGTCTTGAACTCCTGACCTGGTGATCCGCCCACCTCGGCCTCCCAAAGTGCTGGGATTACAGGCGTGAGCCACCGTGCCTGGCCCAAGTCAGGTACATTTTTATTCCCCTTTGACAGATGAGGATGCTGAGGCACAGATAAGTGGTTTACCTATAGTAACACAGCTAATGACTGCTGGAACCTGAACATGAACTCAGGTCTGTCAAACTGCAGAGTTCTGCAAATAGTGGCATTTCAGGTTTTCTTAGGAAAAGATGAGATTGTGGGAGAGGCAGTTCCTATCCCCATCAAAGATGGAGCTGAGCTGTTTCAAGCTGTTTCATCATCCTTCTATTACTTATGGACCTGTTCTTTTTGTTTTTTTGTTTTTCTTTTTTTTTCTTTTCTTTTTTTTGAGACATAGCCTCATTCTGTTGCCCAGGCTAGAGTGCAGTGATGCTATAATGGCTCACTGCAACCTCTACCACCTGGGTTCAAGCAATTCTCCTGTCTCAGCCTCCTGAGATGCTGGGATTACAGACACCCACCATCACACCCAGCTAATCTTTGTATTTTTGTAGATTCGGGGTTTCACCATGTTGGCCAGGCTGGTCTTGAACTCCTGACCTCAGGTGATCCGCCCACTTCAGCATCCCAAAGTGCTGGGATTACGGCGTGAGCCACCACCTCTGGCCTCCTATGGACCTGTTCTGTACTAATTCCACCTTTTGAAAATAATGCCATCCCCTTTTTTCTTAGCAGAGAGATTTGTATAAGCAATTACGGAGAGTCCTGGAAAACAGTGTAAGTCACTGGAAGGGATGTGCCAAAAAGGAAATATGATTTATTTCACTTCCTTGTGAAAATTAGGATCTGTAACACAACAGCACTCATGACTACTGGGCTCTGGTCTGTTTCTTTTCATCCATTCTTTTTTTTTTTTTTTTTTTTTTTTGAGACAGGGTCTTACTACGTTGTCCAGACTGAAGTGCAGTGGTGTGATCATGGCTCATTGTAGCCTCAACCTCCTGGGCTCAGGAGATCCTCTTGCCTCAGCCTCCCAAGTAGCTGGGACTATAAGCGTGCACCACCACATCCAGCTAATTTTTAAATTTTTCTGTAGAGACGAGGTCTCCCTGTGTTGCCCAAGCTGGTCTGGAACTCTTGGGCTCAAGTGATCCTCCCACCTCGGCCTCCCAGAGTACTGGGACTACAGGTGTGAGCTCCTGCACCTGACCTGGTCTGTTTCCTTTTTTTTTTTTTTTGAGACGGAGTCTCGCTCTGTCGCCCAGGCTGGAGTGCAGTGGCCGGATCTCAGCTCACTGCAAGCTCCGCCTCCTGGGTTCACGCCATTCTCCTGCCTCAGCCTCCCAAGTAGCTGGGACTACAGGCGCCCGCCACCTCGCCCGGCTAATTTTGTGTATTTTTCCTGACGGGGTTTCACTGTTAGCCAGCATGGTCTTTCTCTTTCTCGGCCTCCCAAAGTGCTTTTGCTTCATGGTTTCCATGCAGGTTTCCATGCAGGGCAGTCTTAGGCAAAGATACAGGAGTCAAGATGTCTGACTAATATTTTCCATTTACTCACTTGGGTGATCCGGAGACTGTGTCAGGTCTGCATCTGAATTTCCTCTGTAAAATGGGGATCTGGCCCACTAAAAGTGGGAAGATCACTGAAACGTGAAAATCACACTGAGCCACTGCGTCAAAAATATAAAAACACATGATAGCTTTGCATCTAAGGATCTTTTTGTGTATTCTAGCCCCACAGGAAACCCCAAGTCAGCCGCCACCTACATACTCATTGGTAAATAAAGTTAAAAATAAGAAGACTGTTTCCATCCCAAGCTACATTGAACCTGAAGATGACTATGACGATGTTGAAATCCCTGCAAATACTGAAAAGCATCATTTTGAAACAGCCATTTCTTCTTTTTGACAAAACTGAAGAGGGTTCACACGACTTATTTTAAAACAATGAAGAATGGTTAACTTCAGTAGGTCTCTGGGCCCTGAAAGCCAGTGGTGATTTTATGAAGCTCTATAAGATAAAGCACTTGCCAAACCTTAGATGAAGGCACCCCGGCAATCAGATGACTGCAGCCAGAGGAGAGACATGGGTGCTCGGCTCTGAGGACTTAGAGGGGTCAGCCTTGCGTTGTTGAGGGAAGTTTCCACGGGAAGGACCATGGGGCTCCATGGCTCCCACCTGTGAGAAACTACTCATTTCTTGGCACTCTTTCCCCCTTCATTCCCTTTGGTTTGCATGGTTCTGAGTGATCTGAAATCTCTGCATTTGGTGTTGCAGACCCTCCCAGGCTCCCATCCCCAGCAAGGCCCTCACCAAGCATGCTGGTCTTTACCCTCTCACCCCACCCACCTCCTGCAATGTGAGGCCGTGGGTGAGTTACAGCTGAGTGCTCTTGTGCCCAGGCTCCCAGACCACATCTCGCAAGTTTGCAAGGGCAGGGAGTACCTTTTGTTCTTGTGAACCCTCCCCACCTAGACACCCAGAAAACCCCAGTGCCTTTATATGACATAGGCCAACTTGACCACAGAGATTTGAGTTTTCCCCTAGGTTTTTGCCCTGTGCTTGCAAGTTGTACTGTAACAATGGACAAAGGACAAAAGTTACCTTCTGATTTACACCGAGAAGCATCATTTTGCAATAGGTGTGTTGAGGGTGCTACAGGAAAAACAGATTTCCCTCATGAAAAATCATAGGGAACAGGAAAGAAAAGGGGCATGTACCAATGGCATATTCAAGATGAGAGTTCAGGGGGCTTAACATCCCCTGTCCATCATTTTCTTTCTTTCTTTTTTTTTTTTTTTTTTTTTTTTTTTTGAGACCGAGTCTTGCTCTGTCGCCCAGGCTGGAGTGCAGTGGCGCGATCTCGCCTCACCGCAACCTCCGTCTCCCGATTTCAACCGATTCTCCTGCCTCAGCCTCCCGAGTAGCTGGGATTACAGGCATGCGCCACCACGCCTAATTTTGTATTTTTAGTAGAAATGGGGTTTCTCCATGTTGGTCAGGCTGGTCTTGAACTCCTGACCTCAGGTGATCCACCCTCCTCGGCCTCTGAAGGAGGTATTAATAGCCAGGTGGAAGCCTTCATAGAGTCTAGAAAGAGAGAACCAGGGAGGAAGGCCAGGTCCCCAGTGTTCCAGTGTTGATTGAGGGAGAAAACTTGAAAATAGGAGGAACGCATTTTCCCATCTCTTGAGGGAAAGCTCCGTCTGAGAGTCACTCTCAGGCCTTTCCAGGTCCACAGAGCTCTCTCTGCAAGCCTGTTCATTTGCCAGATTTCCCAGAGATTGCTTAGAAACCAGATCTTGTGAGTATAGTGAGAATGAGTCAAGTCCTAGGGCTCTAACAGATCAGCTGGAAGGAACTGATGAGGTCTAAGAGCCTACAAAACTGACTCGGGCCTCGTTGGCCCCATTAGGACACTTGTTTAACAAGACATCAGCCCACGCCCCTGGCATCTCATTGGCTACAGCACATCATACTGGACCTTCTGTCTCCTCCCAGGTGCCCAGGGACAGTGATCTGGAAGGAAGGGGCTTGAGGCTGTGTTCTTTTTTTTTTTTTTGAGACGCAGTCTCGCTCTGTCGCCCAGGCTGGAGTGCAGTGGCCTGATCTCAGCTCACTGCAAGCTCCGCCTCCCGCGTTTACGCCATTCTCCTGCCTCAGCCTCCCTAGTAGCTGGGACTACAGGCGCAGGTTGTAGTAAGCCAAGAATGCGCCATTGCACTCTAGCCTGGGCAACAAGAGTGAAACTCCATCTCAAAAACTAAGAATAAATAAATAAATAAACCCTCCTTATGTTAGGCCAGCAGTTCTCTAACTATGGCCTTATGGGACTCTGGTATAGCCAAAGAGAGGACTCTTCCCAAATTATAGAACAGAAATAAGCCAAAGGACTGGAGTGTTTCAAACACATGCTTGCTTCTTACAAATGTTCTGTAAACCCTCCATGCCTGTGACAAAAGTTAAAAAGAAATACGAGACAAATGTTGACTCTTACTTGGTTTCTGGGACGCCACCCTCTCCTGGTTCTCCTCCTGTCTCCATCTCATTTTGGGGCCACCCACTCTTTCTAAAGCATCTCTTCAATGCTAGTCTTCTTCAGATTCTGTCCGTGTGTCTCTGCCCACCTGCCTCCAACACTCACGAGTGATCTCACCAGTGTCCATGAGCTCAGTGGGCCCCTCCATTCTTTCTTTATTTTTTTTTTTGAGACCAAGTCTCATTCTGTCACCCACGCTGGAGTGTAGTGGCACAATCTCAGCTCACTGCAACCTCCCCCTTCCAGGTTCAAGCGATTTTCCTGCCTCAGCCTCCTGAGTAGCTGGGATTACAGGTGTGTGCCAACACGCCCGCACCTGGCTAATTTTTTGTGTGTTTTTAGTAGAGACGGGGTTTCACAATGCTGGCCAGGTTGGTCTCGAACTCCTGACCTCAGGTGATCCACTCACCTCAGCCTCCCAAAGTGCTGGGATTACAGATGTGAGCCACCGTGCCCGGCTGCCCCCTCTATTCTGACTTCAGCTGAGCTCTTTCTCTCCAGTTCCAGCAGGGTTGCCTCAAAGACATCTGCCTGTGACTGCCCCACAGAACCCCCGTCAAGTTCAGCATACACCAAAAGGAACTGATGACCTACCTCCAGTCCCAAATGTCTTGTGTTCTACTATCTTCTTAGTTGCTGAAGTCAGAAACCAGTATCCTTCTCCCCACACTGCTTTGTTTCCAGAGTTCCCCATGTTACTTGTGCCTCCCACGTGGTTCTCCAATGAGTCCACGTCTCTCCATCACTGTTCTGAGGACGGATCATTGCCAGCACCTGCAAGAGAACATCAAGAGACCCCTAACTGCTCCCCTGCCTCTGGCATCTCACCTACAGTCCACTTTCTACATGGCACCCAGGGACTTGCTAAAGTGAACATCTGACCACTTCGTTCCTTTGCTTAAATATTCTCTTTGCCCATTAACCCCAGAAAAAGACCAAACCCCTTAACATGGCTTACAAGATTTGTCAGGATCTGGTCACTGATTATCTTTTGCCAAACTCTTCTCTCCCTACCCCCTTGCAACCTCCACTCCGCCCGAGTTTTTTGCTCCAGCCATTTAAAATGACCTTCACAGGCCAGGCACAGCGGCTCACACCTGTAATCCCAGCACTTTGGGAGGCCTAGGCGGGTGAATCATGAGGTCAGGAGTTTGAGACCAGTCTCACCAATTTGGTGAAAACCCGTCTCTACTAAAAATACAAAACTCAATCGGGCATGGTGGCACATGCCTGTAATTCCAGCTACTTGGGAGGCTGAGGCAGGAGAATCACCTGAACCTGGGAGGCAGAGGTTGCAGTGAGCCTAGGTTGCACCACTGCACTGTAGCCTGGGCAAAAGAGCAAGACTCCATCTCAAATAATAATAATAATAATAATAATAATAATAATAATAATAATAAAAAAATGACCTTCACTATGGTCCCTCTTGCCCCTGTGCACAGCACCATTCCTCTGTATGAAACATTCTTCCCCACCTTTGGATCCTTCCCATTTCATCTCAGCTACCCTTTCCTCATGACCCAACGTGGGTTGGTGCCTCCTGGATGCTCTCCTTTCATAGCATTAGCATGTTATAATTATTGCGTATCTGTCTCTCTCCTCCACTAGACCCAAAGCAACATGAGGGCAGGGGATATGTCCTTCTTTCCTCTATTGTTTTCCCTGTTCCTAGCACAGTACCCAGGCACATTGTAGATGCTCAATAAATATGTTGAATAATCAATTGGGTCGAATGGATGAATCAACGAACTCCTCTGAGCTCTCACAGCTCCCATACTTGGCCCTATGGAACTACTTCTCCCTTTGTATTATCATTATTCTATATTATAATTATAATTACCTGGTTACTTGCCATTCTCCTTTCTAATCTGGGGGCTCCTTTGGGATGGAAATTGTCTCACTGCTATATTCCCAATATCCAGCACAAAGCCTGTCACATGGTAGGCAATATTTATTGACTGTTGAACATTCATGGAAAATCTATCAATCGGTTTGACAAAAAAAAAAAAAATTTTTTTTCTCTCGACATGAGTAATTTGTCTGAGACTTTATACTGGGAACGTATAATAAAGCCAAGTTTTCTACTAGGGAAATTGTTACTAGTTTGGATGACAGATTTAAATATATCAAGATTTCATAGGATCTTTTTGTATATTCCAGTACCACAGGAAACCCCGTCACCTACTGAATACATACTCATCAATAAATAAAGTTAGAAATAAGGGCCGGGTGTGATGGTTCATGCTTGGAATCCCAGCACTTTGGGAGGCTGAGGCGGGTGGATCACCTGAGGACAGGAGTTCGAGCTCAGCCTGGTCAACATGGTGAAACTCCGGGTCTACTAATAATACAAAAAATTAGCCGGGCGTGGTGGCGGGCACCTGTAATTCCAGCTACTTGGGAAGATGAGGCAGGAGAATTGCTTGAATCTGGGAGGCGGAGTTGCAGTGAGCTGAGATCATGACATTGCATTCCAGCCTGGGCGACAGAGTGAGACTCCGTTTCCAAAAAAAAAAAAAGAAAAAAGAAAGAAAGAAGATAGTTTCCATCCTAAGCTATATTGAACCTGAAGATGACTATTATGATATTGAAATACCCACATTGAAAATCGTCATTCTAAAAGAACTCCTGTTCTGTCACCTTAACTGTTTTAAGAACTGATGCTTGGCCAGGCACAGTGGCTCACGCCTGTAATCTCAGCACTTTAGGAGGCCAAGGCAAGTGGATCACTTGAGGTCAGGAGTTGAGGCCTGGCCAACATAGTGAAACCCCATCTCTACTAAAAATACAAAAATTAACCGGGCATGGTGGCGGGCACCTGTAATCCCAGCTACTCAGGAAGCTGAGGCAGGAGAATCACTTGAAGCTGGGAGGTGGAGGTTGCAGTGAGCCAAAATCATGCCACTGCACTCCAGCCTGGGCGACAGAGTGAGACTCTGTCTTGAAAACATACCACAAATCAGTGGATTATAATTTTCCTTATAATAATTACTATCTGATCTTTGCAATACAAACAAGATTGTTTTCAGGAAATGCACTGGCATTACCAGCAATAAATTTTATAACTGAAGTGTATTCGTCAGGATGCTTTAGGCTGCAAAGAACAGACTATTGGCAGGGCACAGTGGCTCAAGCCTGTAGTCCCAACACTTTGGGAGGCCGAGATGGGCGGATCACGAGGTCAGGAGATCAAGACCATCCTGGCTAACACGGTGAAACCCCGTCTCTCCTAAAAAAACATATAAAAAAAACTAGCCAGGCGAGGTGGCGGGCGCCTGTAGTCCCAGCTACTGGGAGGCTGAGGCAGGAGAATGGCATAAACCCGGGAGGCGGAGCTTGCAGTGAGCTGAAATCCGGCCACTGCACTCCAGCCTGGGCGACCGAGCGAGACTCTATCTCAAAAAAAAAAAAAAAAAAAAAAGAACAGACTATTTAACTAAAGATAACTTACACAACGAGGAGTTTATAATTTCACAAAGCAAGAAGTCTAGAGGTAAACACTCCAGAATTCATCAGCTCCATAACTTAGGAGTGTGGACCTTTGGGAGGCCGAGGCGGGTGGATCACAAGGTCAGGAGATCGAGACCATCCTGGCTAACACGGTGAAACCTCGTTTCTACTAAAAATATAAAAAATTAGCCATGTGTGGTGGTGGGGGCCTGTAGTCCCAGCTACTCGAGAGGATGAGGCAAGAGAATGGTGTGAACCCGGGAGGCAGAGGTTGCAGTGAGCTGAGATCGCGCCACTGCACTCCAGCCTGGGCGACAGAGCCAGACTTTGTCTCAAAAAAAAAAAAAAAAAAAAGGAGTGTGGACTACTTTCAAATTGCTTAGCTTTAGCCTCATGGTGGCAAAATAGCTGCCATCACTCCAAGCATCTGTACATGATAACATTGAAAGTCAGAAAGAAAAGGGACATTACTAACATGTATCCTTTTTTTTTTTTTTTTTTTTGAGATGGAGTCTTGTTCTGTTGCCAGGCTGGAGAGCAGTGGCACGATCTCAGCTCACTGCAACCTCTGCCTCCTGGGTTCAAGTGATTCTCCTGCCTAAGCCTCCTGAGTAGCTGGGACTACAGGCGGGTGCCACCACACCCAGCTAATTTTTGTATTTTTAGTAGAGACCGGGTCTCTTGACCTCGTGATCCACCCGCCTCAGCCTCCCAAAGTGCTGGGATTACAGATGTGAGCCACCGCACCTGGCCATCTCTCTTTTTATTAGGGAGGGGAGCCCCCAGCAACTTTCCCTGATGTCTCATTGGACTGTAGTGGCCCACATACCCAGGGTCTTAGTCCATTTGGTTTACTATAACAAAATTCCTCAGACTGGATAATTTGTTAAAAACAGAAATGTTGCTGAGAGTTCTGGAGGCTGGGGAGTCCAAGATGAAGACACCAGCAGATTTGGTGTTTAGTGAGGGCTCACTCTCTGCTTCACACCTTCTCACCGTGTCTTCACATGGTAGAAGAGGAAGGCAGCTCTCTGGGGCCTATTTTATTTTATTTTATTTTATTTTATTTTATTTATTTATTTTTTTTTTTGAGACGGAGTCTCGCTCTGTCGCCCAGGCTGGAGTGCAGTGGCCGCATCTCAGCTCACTGCAAGCTCTGCCTCCCAGGTTTACGCCATTCTCCTGCCTCAGCCTCCCGAGTAGCTGGGACTACAGGCGCCCGCCACCTCACCCGGCTAGTTTTTTGTATTTTTTAGTAGAGACGGGGTTTCACCATATTTAGCCAGGCTGGTCTCGATCTCCTGACCTTGTGATCCGCCTGTCTCGGCCTCCCAAAGTGCTGGGATTACAGGCTTGAGCCACCGCGCCCGGCCTATTTTATTATTTTTTGAGACAGAGTCTTACTTTGTCACCCAGGCTGGAGTACAGCAGCACAATCATAGCTCACTGCAGCCTCAAACTCCTGGGTTCAGGTGATCCTCTCGCTTCAGCCTCCTGAGTAGCTGGAACTACAGGCACATGCCACCACACCTGGCTTTTTTCTTTCTTCTTTCTTTTTTTTTTTTTTGAGATGGAGTCTCACTCTGTTGTCCAGGCTGGAGTCCACTGGCATGATCTCGGCTCACTGCAAACTCCACCTCCCGAGTTCACGCCATTCTCCTGCCTCAGCCTCCCAAGTAGCTGGGACTACAGGCACCCCCCTCCCCCACATCTGGATAATTTTTTTGTATTTTTTTAATAGAGACAGGGGTTTCACCATGTTAGCCAGGACGGTCTCGATCTCCTGACCTTGTGATCCACCTGCCTCGGCCTCCCAAAGTGCTAGGATTACAGGCGTGAGTCACCATGCCCAGCCTATTTTCCTTCCTTCCTTCCTTCTTTCCTTTCTTTGCTTTCTTTCCTTCCTTTCCTTCCTTTTCTTCTCTTCCTTCCCTTCCTTCCTTCTTTCTCTTCTCTTCTCTTTTCTTCTCTTCTTTTTTCTTTCTGGTAAAGATGGAGTCTCACTGTGTTGCCCAGGCTGGTCTCAAACTCCTGGACTCAAATGATCCTCTTGTTTCAGCCTCCCTAAATGCTGGGATTACAGGTATGAGCCACTGCACCCGGCCTGAGTCCTCTTTCATAACCGCATTAATCCCATTCATGAGGGCAGGGCCCTCATGATCTAATCCCCCCAAAGGCCCCGCTTCTTAAGACCATCATCTTGGGGGTTAGGTTTCAACATATGAATTCTGGGGGGACACAAACATAGACCATAGCATTCTGCCCCTGACCTCACAAAATCCGTGTCCTTCTCAAATGCAAAATAGATTTGTTCCATCTCAATAGCCCTAAAAGTCTTAACTCATTCCAATATCAGCTTTAGAGTCTAAGTCAACATCTCAACTAAATGTTGACTCATTCCAAGTATGGGCAAAAGTCAAGATATGATTCATCCTGAGGCAAATTGCTCTCCAATTATGAGCTTGTGAAATCAAACTACTTACACAATGTAAGTATGCTTCCAAAATACAATGGTGGGACTGACACAGGATAGAAATTTCCATTCCAAAAGGGAGAAACAGGAAAGAAGAAAGGGGTAATGGGTGCCAAGTAAGTCCGAAACTCAACAGGGCAAACAACATTAAGTCTTAAGGTTTGAGAATAATTTTTGACTTGACGTTCTACCCCCAAGATATTGGGATGGGGGTTTGGCCCTCAAGGCTCAGGGCAGCCCCACCCCCATGGCTTTGCCGGGCACAGCCCACTCTGCAGGCAGCCCCGTCCCCATGGCTGTGCTGGGCATTGCTCTAGTGGGGGCTCTCTGCAGTGGCCCTGACCCTTTGGCGGTGCTCTGTGGGGAAAAGAAAGAGAGATCAGACTGTTACTGTGTCTATGTAGAAAGAAGTAGACATAAGAGACTCCATTTTGTTCTGTCCTAAGAAAAATTCTTCTGTTTGAAGAGATGCTGTTAATCTGTAACCCTACCCCCAACCCTGTGCTTGCAGGGACATGTGCTGTGTTTACTCAAGGTTTAATGGATTTAGTGCTGTGCAGGATGTGCTTTGTTAAACAAGTGCTTGAAGGCAGTATGCTTGTCAAAAGTCATCACCATTCTCTAATCTCAAGTACTCAGGGACACAAACACTGCAGAAGGCTGCAGGGACCTCTGCCTAGGAAAGCCAGGTATTGTCCAAGGTTTCTCCCCATGTGATCGTCTGAAATATGGCCTCGTGGGAAGGGAAAGACCTGATGTCTCCCAGCCCGACACCTGTAAAGGGTCTGTGCTGAGCAGGATTAGTAAAAGAGGAAGGCCTCTTTGCAGTTGAGATAGAGGAAGGCATCTGTCTCCTGCTCGTCCCTGGGCAATGGAATGTCTCAGTAAAACCCAATTGTATGATCTATTTACTGAGGTAGGAGAAAATCTCCTTAGGTCTGGAGGTGAGACGTGCTAGCGGCAGTGCTGCTCTTTAATGCACAGAAATGTTTGTGGAGATGTTTGTATACATGCACATCAAGGCACAGCACCTTTCCTTAAATTCATTTATGACACAGAGACATTTGTTCACATGTTTTCCTGCTGACCCTCTCCCCACTATTACCCTATTGTCCTGCCACATCCCCCTCTCCGAGATGGTAAAGATAAGGATCAATAAATACTGAGGGAACTCAGAGACCGGTGCCTGTGCAGCATGGCTCGGCTCCTTCGTATGCTGAGCGCCGGTCCCCCGGGCCCACTTTTCTTTCTCTATACTTTGTCTCTGTGTCTCTTTCTTTCTCAAGTCTCTCTTTCTGAATCAGGCACATTCCTCCATATACCTCCCAACTCCCTGAGCCCAGCACGAACACATTCCTCCATATACCTCCCAACTCCCTGAGCCCAGCACAAACACATTCCTCCATATACCTCCCAACTCCCTGAGCCCAGCACGAACACAACCCACCATATATCTCTCAACTTCCTGAGCCCAGCACAAACACATTCCTCCATATACCTCCCAACTCCCTGAGCCCAGCACAAACACATTCCTCCATATATCTCCCAATTCCCTGAGCCCAGCACAAACACATTCCTCATATATCTCCCAACTCCCTGAGCCCAGCACGAACACAACCCACCATATATCTCTCAACTTCCTGAGCCCAGCACAAACACATTCCTCCATATTTCTCTCAAACTTCAGAAAAACACCACCAGGGAAATCTCCGATAAGGACACAGCGGGAACCAATAAAAAATGCTAAATGTATAATGTCAACCAATTGTAATGCTGTAACCAAGAGAACTACCTTGTTCCCCTGTAACTTTACATATCCTGTTTACATCGGGCTATAAAGAGCAAGCACTCGCATTGTTCGAGGCCCTCTTGTATGCTGTGGGATGGAGGGACCAAGTTCGAACTTGCAGTAAAAGATCCTTGCCGCTTGGCTTTGACTCTGGACTCTGGTGGTCTTCTTTGGGGAACAAACGGTCTGGGCATAACATTTCCACCTGATGAGAAATGCCCACAGGTGTGGAAGGGCAGGCCACCCCTTCAGTGCTCTGTCTGGGCCTCAAGCTTCCTACAGAAATCCCTTGAAATCTAGGTAGAGGTAGCAATGCCCTCACAGACCGTGCACTTTGCGCAGCTGTGGAGACAAAACTGCTTGGACACTACTATGCTTTATTGTCTGTGCCTCCCAGAGGGATGGGCTTAGCCACAGTTGGGCCTACTTGAGCCATAGCTAGGGCATCCCAGAAGCCCTGCACCAGAATGCAGGGAGCAGAGCCTTGAAATCTCTTTGACTTCAAGGTCCTAGTTTTCTGGGTCTGTGATGGGCAGGGCAGCCTCTGAAGATCTTCAGAATGGTTTCAGGGTCCTTCTTCACTGTGATGCTGAGCATCTGGCTTCCATCTCCCCACACTAACCTCCTTATCAAAAGTTTCCTCGGTCACATTCTTGGTGTTTTCTTTTCAACAAGCTTTTTCATTCTTTACAACATGGGCAGGTTGGTAAATTTCTAAACATTTAAATTCTGCTGTTTTTTTTTTTTAAATCATAAATAACATCTTTGGCCAGGGGCGGTGGCTCATGCCTGTCATTGCAGCATTTTGGGAGGCTAAGACGGGCGCATTAACTGAGGTCAGAAGTTCGAGAACAGCCTGGCTAACATAGTGAAACCCCATGTCTACTAAAAATACAAAATTAGCTGGGCGTCATGGCACACACCTGTAATCCCAGCTACTCAGGAGGCTGAGGCATGAGAATCACTTGAACCCAGGAAGCGGAGGTTGCAGTGAGCCAAGATCACGCAATTGCACTCCAGGCTGGGCATTTTACTATAGGCATTCAAGAGAAGTTTTTCCACACCCTCAACACTTTACTCAGATATTTTTTTCCACCAAATATCCTATTTCATCACTCAGAATTTCTACCTTCCATAAAACACTAGGACACACAATTCAACCACATTCTTTGTCAGATAATCAGGATCATTTTTCCGCCAGTTTCCAATAACATGTTCTTCATTTCCATCTGAGACCTCATCAGAATGGCCTTTAACATCCATACTTCTACTAGCCTTCTGTTACAACCTCTTAGGTAATCTCTAAGAAAACTGAGGCTTTCTCTGCAGCTCTCTTCTTCTGAACCCTCAGGAGAATCACCCTTCACAATCTATTTACAACAATACAGGCTTTTTTTTGTGTGTGAAACAGAGTCTCATTCTGTCACCCAGGCTGAGAGTGTAGTGGCTCCATCTCGGCTCACTGCAACCTCCGCCTCCCAGGTCCAAGCGATTCTCCTGCCTCAGTCTCCCGAGTAGCTGGGATTACAGGCACGCACCACCACACCTGGCTAATTGTATTTTAGTAGAGACAGGGTTTCACCATGTTGGCCAGGCTTGTCTTGAGCTCTTGACCTCAAGCGATCCACCTGCCTTGGCCTCCCAAAGTGCTGGGATTACAGGCATGAGCCACGGCGCCTGGCCAGTTTTGACTTTTTAAACAGATTCAAATAAAGTCAGTAATCCAAAAGGCTAAGACCAACAATTCTGGTTTATCTTCCGGTTGAAAGGACCCTCCATACAGAACTCCACATCCAAACCTACTCATGCTGTATCA
Organism: Macaca thibetana thibetana; assembly: GCF_024542745.1. Lineage (NCBI taxonomy): Eukaryota > Metazoa > Chordata > Mammalia > Primates > Cercopithecidae > Macaca > Macaca thibetana. The sequence continues at coordinate 16,170,149 of NC_065593.1, forward strand.
ACAACTTTAGAACCCAGTAACTCCAGGAGTCTGGTTATTATGACAAATGAATACAGTGGACCATCTCTTCTGAGATGACAGTTCCCTCATTTAACCCCACTAATTGCTAGGTATCCCCTAAAGACAGATTAAAAAAAAAAAAACAAACGGCCGGGCGCGGTGACTCACGCCTGTAATTCCAGCACTTTGGGAGGCCGAGGCGGGCGAATCACGAGGTCAGGAGATCGAGACCATCCTGGCTAACATGGTGAAACCCCGTCTCTACTAAAAAAAAATACAAAAAATTAGCTGGGCGTGGTGGCGGGTGCCTGTAGTCCCAGCTACTCAGGAGGCTGAGGCAGGAGAATGGCGTGAACCCGGGAGGTAGAGCTTGCAGTGAGCTGAGATTGTGCCACTGCACTCCAGCCTGGGCGACTGAGCGAGACTCCGTCTCAAAAAACAAAAAAAAAAACAATTTCTTGCCAGGCGCCATGGCTCACGCCTGTAATCCCAGTACTTAGGGAGGCTGAGGCAGGTGGATCACGAGGTCAGGAGATTGAGACCATCCTGGCCAAGATGATGAAACCCCGTCTCTACTAAAAATACAAAAATTAGCTGGATGTGGTGGCACGCACCTGTAGTCCAAGCTACTAGGGAGGCTGAAGCAGGAGAATCGCTTGAACCTGGGAGGCGAAGGTTGCAGTGAGCTGAGATTGTGCTACTGCACTCCAGCCTGGTGAAAGAGCGAAACTCCATCTCAAAAACAAACAAACAAAATTTCCATTTGTTTTTGTGATGTATGTTGCATCCTAATACTATTTCTGCGTGGACATGTCTCCTGAATTGGAGTGTGCTTCTGTTTATAACCTATTCCATCTGCTTTCCCTGAGTGCACATGGATGTACTCTGCCGTGGCTAAGTGGCAGAATGGAATCTCACTTCAATTAACAGTTGGTTGCCAAAAACCTTCCAGCATAAATAGGTAACCGTTGACTGTGGTCGCATGTCATTTTACTAGAGCAGAGTGTACATATAACTATGTGCCAAACTACTGTCAGAAACAGCCAATTAATATTGCTGCACCCTAGGCCGGGCGCGGTGGCTCAAGCCTGTAATCCCAGCACTTTGGGAGGCCGAGGCGGGCGGATCACAAGGTCAGGAGATCGAGACCACAGTGAAACCCCGTCTCTACTAAAAATACAAAAAATTAGCCGGGCGCGGTGGCGGGCGCCTGTAGTCCCAGCTACTCAGGAGGCTGAGGCAGGAGAATGGCGTGAACCCAGGAGGCGGAGCTTGCAGTGAGCCGAGATCGCACCACTGCACTCCAGCCTGGGCAACAGCGTGAGACTCCGTCTCAAAAAAAAAAAAAAAAAAAAAAAAAAAAAAAAAAATTGCTGCACCTTGCCCCTTCAACTGTAAAACTCAACCTCTCATATTGATCAACATATTTCTTTTTTTCTAGCTGAGATTATAGCGCCCACCACCACGTCCAGCTAATTTTTGTATTTTTAGTAGAGATCAGGTTTTGCCATGTTGGTCAGGCTGCTCTCGAACTCCTGACCTCAGGTGATCCACCTGTCTCAGCCTCCCAAAGTGTTAGGATTACAGGCGTGAGCCACTGCGCCCGGCCTGATCAACATATTTCATTGCCAAAATTTAACGCCATTAAAGTTTTAGATCAGCTACACTTGAACAAGTAAATATTCTGTGAATAATTTTAAAAAGCCCTAAATTGGTTAAAATAAACTCTCATTTACAAAGTGAACTAACAGCTTTTAAGTTGTTTTCACATTAGGTCCCTCTGTATTTATTTATTTTTTTTACAAATTAGGTGTTAGTGGAACATGGTTTTAACAAAAATTGCAGAAGGTAGTATTTAAGAATAATGAAATTCCCCTGTTGTTAAAAAAGGGTTATTTGCATAACTTGTACGCTTTTACTACCCATGAGCCACCAAACAAAAATAAATTTTCCGATACATGTAATGTTGATACTGTACAAAGCTATTCTCAGTGACCAAGAGAAACTTCCTCTGAGAACATTTCAGATAAATATGACCCTGCTTTTCACAGTATTGTTTAGAAAAGATAATGAACATTTCATATACCAACTCACTATTGTATTGTATCACTAGCCTACTTTATTTTTTTTTCTTTTGCTAGCCTACTTTAATAATTTCACAATTGTTTACAATTTGAGATTTGGGAAAAACAACAACAAAAAAATCAAGGATATATACATTTCTTTTTTTTTTTTTTTTGAGACAGGGTCTTACTCTGTCACCCAGGTTGGAGTGCAGTGGCACAATCTCAGCTAACTGCAACCTCCGCCTCCCACGCTAAAGCCATCCTCCCACCTCAGCTTCCAAGTAACTGGGACCACAGGCACGGACCACCATGCCTAGCTAATTTTTTTTTTTTTTTCTTAGTAAAGGCTTCCAACTAATTTTTAAAAATTTTCTGTAGAGATAGGGTTTTGCCATGTTGCCCAGACTGGTCTCAAATTCCTGGGCTCAAGTGATTTGCCCTCCTTTGCCAGTTTGTTTGGTTTGTTTTTTTTTTTTTTTTTGAGACGGAGTCCTACTCTGACGCTCAGGCTAGAGTGCAGTGGCACGATCTCGGCTCACTGCAACCTCCGCCTCCTGGATTCAAGTGATTCTCCTGCCTCAGCCTCCTGAGTGGCTGGGACTACAGGCACGCACCACCTTGCCCAGCTAATTTTTATATTTTTAGTAGAGATGGGGCTTCACCATATTGGTTAGTCTGGTCTTGAACTCCTGACCTCATGATCCACCCACCTCGGCCTCCCAAAGTGCTGGGATTACAGGTGTGAGCCACCACACCCGGCCTGGTATTTTGGGGGTTCTTTTGTTTGTTTTTTGTTTTTTAAGATTAGCTTTTGGCCCAGCGAAGTGGCTCACGCCTGTAATCCCAGCACTTTGAGAGGCTGGATGGCTTGAGGTCAGGAGTTTGAGACCAGCCTGGCCAACATGATGAAACCCTATCTCTACTAAATATACAAAAAAATAGGTGTGGTGGTATGTGCCTATAATCTCAGCTACTCAGGAGGCTGAGACAGGAGAACTGCTTGAACCTGGCAGGTGGAAGTTGCAGTGAGCCAAGATTGCACCACTGCACTCCAGCCTGGGTGACGGAATGAGACTCCTACTAAAAAAAAAAACAAACAAAAAAAGCCAGGCACAGAGGCTTACGCCTATTTGGGAGGCCAAGGCGGGTGGATCACGAAGTGAGGAGTTTGAAACCAGCCTGGCCAACACGGTGAAACCCCATCTGTACTAAAACACAAAAAAATTAGCCAGGCGTGGTGGTTGCGCGCCTGTAATTCCAGCTTCTCAGGAAGTTGAGGCAGGGGAATCACTTGAACCCGGGAGGCGGAGGTTGCAGTGAGCCAAGATCGCGCCACTGCACTCCAGCCTGGCAACAGAGCAAGACACAATCTCAAAATAAATAAATAAAATAAAATAAAATAAAAAATTAGCTTTAGCCACTTTGGAAAGCAATTTGGCAACACCTAGTAAAACTGAAATTGTGGACACCGTAAAACACAGCAACTCCACTTCAAGATAGATACCCTAGAACAGCAGTTCCCAACCTTTTTGGCACTAGGGACGGGTTGAGTGCCAAAGCGGGGAATGGTTTTGGTATGAAACTGCTCCACTTTAGATCATCAGCCATTACATTCTCTTAAAAGGCGTGCAACCCAGAGTCCTCATGTGTGCAGTTCACAATAGGGTTTGTGCTCCTATGAGAATCTAATACCGCCCCTGATCTAACAGGCTCAGGCAGTTAACGCTCGCTTGCCCTCCACTTACTTCCTGCTGTGCAGCCTGGTTCCTAACAGGCCACAGACTGTACTGGTCCAGGCTCGGGCAATAGGGACCCTTGCCCTAGAAGAGTGGGTCTCAAACCATTCAGTACCAGGTCTCCATTGCACTTAAAAATGATGGAGAGCCAGGCTCAGTGGCAAGAGCTTGTAGATCCACCTACTTGGGAGGTTGAGGTGGGTGGATTGCTTGAGCCCAGGAGTTAGAGGCCAGCCTGGGCAACATAGCAAGACTCAATCTCTACAAAAACTAAAAATAAAAATGTTAGCCAGGCATAGTGGTGAGCACCTGTAGTCCCAGCTACTTGGGAGGCTGAGTCAGGAAGATCACTTGAGCCCAAGAGTTTGAGGCTGCGGTGAGCTATGGTAATGCCACTGCACTCCAGCCTGGGCAACAGAGTGAGACCCTGTCTCAAAAAAATAATAAAATAACTATATTTTCCGAAACAAAAAAATTAGTGAGAAAAGTGTCATTTTTCTCACTGTATGTTACATTTTTTTTTTTTTCAAATCTCATATCTGGCTTAATAGAAAACATCTGGATTCTCATATCTGCTTCTGCTGTCAATTTGTTGCAATATCGTATGTCATGTAGCCTCATGGAAAGGTCCACTGAACATTCATGAGAAGAGTGAGCATGAAAACGGCCAAATAGCCGGGCGCGGTGGCTCAAGCCTGTAATCCCAGCACTTTGGGAGGCCGAGGCGGGCGGATCACAAGGTCAGGAGATCGAGACCACGGTGAAACCCCGTCTCTACTAAAAATACAAAAAATTAGCCGGGCGCGGTGGCGGGCGCCTGTAGTCCCAGCTACTCAGGAGGCTGAGGCAGGAGAATGGCGTAAACCCAGGAGGTGGAGCTTGCAGTGAGCCGAGATCGCGCCACTGCACTCCAGCCTGGGTGACAGAGCGAGACTCCGTCTCAAAAAAAAAAAAAAAAAAAAGAAAACGGCCAAATAACATCTTAATATTATTATGAAAATTGTTTTGGTCTCATGGCCCAGACCACTCTTTGAGAACCACTGCCCTAGAGAAACTCAAGTGCACGTATAAAATGTTCTTTGTAGTATTATTTGTTATAATGAGAAGGTGGAACCAACCTATCTGTCCATCAATAAGGGACCATAAGATCCACAGGGACTACAATGGTGTTGCTTTGCTCACCATTGCATTTCCAGTAACTTAGCACATGTTAGCACCCAATAGGTACTCAGTCAACTTTTGTGGAAGTAGAGAAGGAAGGGAGAGAGGCAGAAAAGAAGAAAGTGAGGAGGTAAAGATACTGTTCTGCAACCTGCTATTTTAATTTAACTCTACCTCATGGACATCTTTTCACAGTTTTAGACTCTTTGTTCACAGGGTAGGAATACACAAAGGCCAAAGGACTCTTGCATAATGGGAAGCTTATTTTTTTAATTGTCTAAAAATAAAGGCATATTTAAGATGTCTCTAGGCCGGGCGCTGTGGCTCACGCCTATAATCCCAGCACTTTGGGAGGCCGAGGCGGGCGGATCACCTGAGGTCATGAGTTCGAGACTAGCCTGACCAACATGGAGAAACCCCGTCTCTACTAAAAATACAAAGATTAGCCTGGCATGGTGGCGCATACCTATAATCCCAGCTACGTGGGAGGCTAAGGCAGGAGAATCGCTGAACCCAGTAGGTGGAGGTTGTGGTGATCCAAGATCGGGCCATTGCACTCCATCCAGCCTGGGCAACAAGAGCAAGACTTCGTCTCAAAAAAAAAAAAAAAAAAAAAAAAAAAAAAAAGGCCGGGCGCGGTGGCTCAAGCCTGTAATCCCAGCACTTTGGGAGGCCGAGACGGGCGAATCACGAGTTCAGGAGATCGAGACCATCCTGCCTAACACGGTGAAACCCCGTCTCTACTAAAAAATACAAAAAAAATTAGCCGGGCGCGGTGGCAGGCGCCTGTACTCCCAGCTACTCGGGAGGCTGAGGCAGGAGAATGGCATGAACCCGGGAGGCGGGGCTTGCAGTGAGCTGAGATCCGGCCACTGCACTCCAGCCTGGGCAACAGAGCCAGACTCCGTCTCAAAAAAAAAAAAAAAAAAAAAAAAAAAGTCTGTTTAATACAACCACGGGCTGCAGGTCACTGCCACCTAGTGGTGCATTAAGAAGTTCACACATGAGGCCAGGCGCGACGTGGGCGGATCACCTGAGATCAGGAGTTTGAGATCAGCCTGGCCAACATGGCGAAACCCCGTCTCTACTGAAAATACAAAAATTAGCTGGGCATGTTGGCATACGCCTGTAATCCCAGCTACTCCAGAAGCCTGAGGCAGGAGAATCGCTTGAACCCGGAAGGCAGAGGTTGAGGTGAGCTGAGATCAGGCCATTGTACTCTAGCCTGGGCAACAAGAGCGAAACTCCACTCTGTCTCAAAAAAACAAAAACAAACAAACAAACTGTCTTTTGTATGCTGCTGAGATGGCTGACGGCTGGGAGCCCCTAGGTAACTTCAGGATGCGGGCTGGTTGCCAAAAAGATCAAGGCAGGATTAGAGGGTTGAGACTTTCAGTCTCTTCTTCCAACCTCCGAGGGAGGGAAGGGAGAGGGGCTGAAGACTGAGCTCATCACCAATGGCCAATGATTTAATCAATCATGCCTACGTAATGAAGCCTTCATAAAAACTCCACAGGATGGAGTTCTAGGAGCTTCCGGATAGCTGAACATGTGGAAGACGGTGGATGGTTCCTGGAGGATGGCACTCAGAGAGGGCATGGAAGCTCCACACCGCTTTCTGCATACCTTGCCCTATGCATCTCTTCCATCTAGTTATTAACCTATGTCCTTTGTAATATCCTTTATAATAAACGGGTAAATATAAGTAAGGTGTTTCTCTGAGTTCTGTGAGCTGTCCTACCAAACCCTAGGAAGGATTTGTGGGAAGCTCGCTTTAGAGCCAGTTTGTCAGAAATAACAGGTCACAACCGAGGGTTTGTAACTGGCATCTGAAGTGGGCAGTAGTCTTGTGGGACTGCAGGATCTAACACTATCTCCAGGTAGTGTCAGATTGAATTGAATTAGAGGACAGCTATCTGGTGTTTGCTAGAGAATTGCTTTGTGTGTGGAGAAAGCCCCAACCCATCTGGTTTCAGAAGTATTGTGTTGAGTGACCGTATAAGACAGTAAAGAGGGCCAGGCTCGGTGGCTCACACCTGTAATCCCAACACTCTGGGAGGCTGAGGCAGGCAGATCATGAGGTCAAGAGATCGAGACCATCCTAGTCAACATGGTGAAACCCCGTCTCCACTAAAATTGCAAAAATTAGCCAGTTTTGGTGATGCACACCTGTAGTCCCAGCTACTCGGGAGGCTGAGGCAGGAGAATCACTTGAACCCAGGAGGCGGAGGTTGCAGTGAGCCGAGATAATGCCACTGCACTCCAGCCTGGTGACAGAGCGAGATTCCGTCTCAAAAAAAAAGCTCCAAGACCTTTCACGGTGGCTCACGCCTGAAATCCCAGCAGTTTGGGTTTGGGAGGCCGAGATGGGAGGATTGCTTGAGCCCAGGAGTTCGAGACTAGCCTGGGCAACATAGTGAGACTCAGTTTCTCCAAAAGTACAAAAATGATCTGGGTGTGGTCATGTGCACCTGTGGTCTCAGCTACTCGGGACGCTGAGGTGGGAGGATTGTTTCAGCCTGGGACGTTGAAGCTGCGCTGAGCTGTGATTGCACCACCATACTCCAGCGTGGGCCACAGAACAAAGCCTCCCATCTCACTTAAAAAAAAAAAAAAAAAAGAAAGAAAGAAAAGAAATCTGGTAGGGCCAGGGGTGGTGGCAGGTTTGGCTCACGCCTGTAATCCTAGCACTCTGGGAGTCTAAAGTGACAGGATTGCTTGAAGCCAGGAGTTCCAGAGCAGCATGGTCGATATAGGCAGACTCCATATCTACAAAAAAAAAAAAAAAAAAAAAAAGAAAAAAAATTAGCCAGGCATGGTGGCAGTGCCTGTAGTCCCAGCCACTCGGGAGGCTGAAGGATCACTTGAGCCCAGGAGGATGAGGCTGCAGTGAGCTATGATAATGCCACTGACAGAGACCTTGTCTCTTTTTTTTTTTTTTTTTTCAGACAGTCTCGCTCTGTCGCCCAGGCTGGAGTGCAGTGGCCGGATCTCAGCTCACTGCAAGCTCCGCCTCCCGGGTTCACGCCATTCTCCTGCCTCAGCCTCCCGAGTAGCTGGGACTACAGGCGCCCGCCACCTCGCCCGGCTAGTTTTTTGTACTTTTTAGTAGAGACGGGGTTTCACCGTGTTAGCCAGGATAGTCTCGATCTCCTGACCTCGTGATCCGCCCGTCTCGGCCTCCCAAAGTGCTGGGATTACAGGCTTGAGCCACCGCGCCCGGCCAATAACAAAATAAAGTTTTTAAAAAATTTATTTTAAGAACCAAGATCTGCATAAGCCAGAAAAATGAAAATGGGAGGCAGTAGGTTGGGGAAGATAGTAGTTGCATTTTTTTGTTGAGAAATATATGTCATGCCGAAAGTGGCTATTTCGACTTTTTAGTCTTAAAAAGAATAGCTCTGGCCGGACGCGGTGGCTCAAGCCTGTAATCCCAGTACTTTGGGAGGCCGAGATGGGCGGATCACGAGGTCAGGAGAGCAAGACCATCCTGGCTAACACGGTGAAACCCCGTCTCTACTAAAAAATACAAAAAAACTAGCCAGGTGAGGTGGCGAGCGCCTGTAGTTCCAGCTACTCGGGAGGCTGAGACAGGAGAATGGCGTGAACACGGGAGGCGGAGATTGCAGTGAGCCGAGATCACGCCACTGCACTCCAGCCTGGGCGACAGAGCCAGACTCCGTCTCAAAAAAAAAAAAAAAAATAGCTCTTCTTTTTGATCCCCTTTAGAGTTCACATGCTACCCCTGTCAGTGGCATGGATTCATTATGTAATTTATTCATTCTGCAAATATGTATGGAGTGCTGGCTCTGTGCCAGACACTGGTAATACAAGGAATGTTGAGCAAAACCCAAGGCTCTCTCAGGGAACTTGAAGTCATGTGGAACTCTTTTAAGTCATGCATGTTATCCCTTTTCCTATCATGTATGCTACAAATATTTTCCTTTTTAATACTTTCACGATCTGCACCATTTCTTTTCTTTTTTTTTTTTTTTTTTTTTGAGGCGGAGTCTTGCTCTGTCGCCCAGGCTGGAGTGCAGTGGCGCAATCTCAGCTCACTGCAAGCTCCGCCTCCCGTTCACGCCATTCTCCTGCTTCAGCCTCCCCAGTAGCTGGGACTACAGGCGCCCGCCACCATGCCCGGCTAATTTTTTTGTACTTTTAGTAGAGACAGGGTTTCACCGCATTAGCCAGGATGGTCTCAATCTCCTGACCACGTGATCCACCCGCCTCCGCCTCCCAAAGTGCTGGGATTACAGGCCTGAGCCACTGCTCCGGGCCCTTTTTTTTTTTTTTTTTTTTTTTTTGAGATGGAGTCTTGCTCTATTGCCCAGGCTGGAATGCAGTGGTGCCATCTCAGCTCACTGCAAGCTCCGCCTCCCGGATTCACGCCATTCTCCTGCCTCAGCCTTCCGAGTAGCTGGGACTACAGACGCATGCTGCCACGCCCGGCTTTTTTTTTTTTTTTTTTTTTTTTTTTTTTTTGTATTTTTTAGTAGAGACAGAGTTTCACCATGTTGGCCAGGCTGGTCTTGAACTCCTGACCTCAAGTGATCCACCCGCCTCAGCCTCCCAAAGTGCTAGGATTACAGGCAAGAGCCACCTCACCCACCCTGCACGATTTTTAAAAAACCCACGCCGGGCGCGGTGGCTCAAGCCTGTAATCCCAGCACTTTGGGAGGCCGAGACGGGCGGATCACGAGGTCAGGAGATCGAGACCATCCTGGCTAACACGGTGAAACCCCATCTCTACTAAAAAATACAAAAAACTAGCCGGGCGAGGTGGCGGGCGCCTGTAGTCCCAGCTACTCGGGAGGCTGAGGCAGGAGAATGGCGTAAACCCGGGAGGCAGAGCTTGCAGTGAGCTGAGATCCGGCCACTGCACTCCAGCCTGGGCGACAGAGCCAGACTCAGTCTCAAAAAAAAAAAAAAAAAAAAAAAAAAAAAAAAAAAAAAAAAAAAAAAAAAAAAAAAAAAAAAACCACTTATTTTATTTTATTGATTTATTAAACTTTAAGTTCTAGGGTACATGTGCACAACGTGCAGGTTTGTTACATAGGTATACATGTGCCATGGTGGTTTGCTGCACCCATCAACTCGTCATTTACATTAGGTATTTCTCCTAATGCTATCCCTCCCCCAGTCCCCCTCCCCCGGGAAAGGCCCTGGTATGTGATGTTCCCTGCCCTCTGTCCATGTGTTTTCATTGTTCATCTCCCACTTAAGAGTTCTAACTCATTTTTGGCTCCCAGGGGATCCCGGCGTCTTAGCTGTGGATCTCCCAATACTTGCAGGTCACAGGGCCACAGAGGCTGGGCCTCTAGGAGCAGAGGGCACACAACAGTCTGGTTTTAAAATTTTTTTGAGATGGTGTCTTGCTCTGTTGCCCAGGCTGGAGTGGAGTGCTTGGATTTCGGCTCACTGCAACCTCTGCCTCCTGGATTCAAGCAATTTTCCTGCCTCAGCCTCCCGAGTAGCTGGGACTACAGGCACCCGCCATCATTCCCAGTTATTTTTTTTTGTATTTTTAGTAGAGAGGGGAGTTTCACCATGCTGGCCAGGCTGGTCTTGAACTCCTGAGATTCGCCCTGCTAGGCCTCCCAAAGTGCTGGGATTACAGGTGTGAGCCACCGTGCCCAGCCTTAAAAACCCATTTCTAAATTCCAAAGAATAACTTCTATTAGTTATTCACTCTTATTAAGAGAGATAAAGCAAAACGAACTGTAAAAGCAACTATAACTGAACTCTATTTGAGACATGGCTCAGTATTTCAATGAAAATTTAACACAGTCTATGAAATACTATCTCAAATGTAGCTGTGCAAATTAAGGAACAAATAGTAGTAGCTGCATTTACAAATTCAAGAGTGAGACGTGCATAATTCGAGCAACCCAAAGTTTGGGACAGAGATAGGAGAAGCCAAAGTGATTAGTGTACTGACATTTTTGTGTGGGAAAGGCTTGGCGTTGGACATCTTACATCTTTACATACATATATAACTCTCACCACGATCCTATGCGATGCGAACTAACATCATCTCCATAGTAATAACTAATATGTATCTGGCCTTTGTCACATGCAAACTTCACATACATATGTCAGTGAGGTCGGTCCTATTATTTACCTCACTTTACAAACGAAGCAACGGAGGCATGAAGAAGCTATTAATAGGTAACTTGTTCAAAGTCACATAGCCCCTAAGTGGTGGGGCAAGAATTCTGACTGAGTGCCTGACTTTCTCACTTCAGAACCTACACTTTTAAACATTATACAGTCTTTGTTGGGCTCTGTATCGCCTAACCTTTGACAGGGCATTGCAAATATAAGTCATGAATGAATGAGACCACAAACGCATGCAGGAACAAAAACAAAAGATGAAAACAGAACAGGCAGTACAAGAGTTCGAGACCAGCCTGGCCAACATGGCGAAACCCCGTCTCTATTAAAAATACAAAAATTAGCAGGGCGTGGTGGTGGGCGCCCTGCCAGCTACTGGGGAGGCCGAGGCAGGAGAATCGCTTGAACCTGGCAGATGGAGGTTGCAGTGAGCTGAGATCTCACCATTGCACTCCAGCCTGGGCGACAGAGCGAGACTCCATCTCAAACAAAACACAACAAAAGGGAAGAACAAAAACGTAGTTACTTGGAGGGGTCACCCACCCCGGACCCGACTATGCCAAAGCCCCAACCCTAACCATGTCCGGGAGCAGCTGAGGACTCTGCGTCTGGGTGGTAACCGTGGTAACCCGCTAGCGCGCAGCCGGCCCTCCGGAAGTCAGACTTCGCCGGGCTGAGCGAGTTACGCCAGCGCCGACTGGCGTCCTGGCGGAGTCTGCACAGAGACACCTCATCGATGGGAGGTGGCCACGGGAGCGCGCGCGGATTGGCTGGAGCAGACGGGAGTCGGCTGGGCGCGGCGCTGACTGGGAGACCGCAGTGCCGGGGAGCGCACCAAAGTTCTCGCGTGGCCCAGGCGCGGGGCCCAAGATGGTGGCGTTAGAAGCCCCGACTCAGTGATGGCGACCGTGGAGGGGCCCCCTACCGAGCGGGAGGCTGGGGGTGGCCCGGAGGTGAGACCCCGCTGCCTTCACAGAGTTGGGGGCCGCGGCGCCTGCGTCCTCCGGCAGGCTAGGAGTGGAGCAGAACTCATATGCCTATGCGGAGAGGCCTGGGGGACCTCAGGAGGATGTAGGCTCCGGGTGCGCACGGCTGGGCCTTCTTGCTCTCGGTAGGCTTCTTGGTCTCCACGTGCCCCGCTCTCGGCCCGTCCCGCTACTCTTGCCTGTTCCAGTTCCCTCCTGTGGGTACCGCTAACGGCATCTTCCCGAGGCCCAGAATCCACCGTCAGGCATAAATTGATTATTCCTCACCCAAAGCTGTGCCAGGTATATTTGTATATGTAACCAAATCTGGTTTCTGCATCCCACGAGTGACCCCGCTGGGGAGACTAGACTAAGCTACAGGAATGAACTGTATGGTTCAGGTATGTTCTACTACTCAGTCTAAAATATTAGGACTGTTAAGAGTTCAGACAAGGGAGGGATTTAGCTGGGCTGGTCTCTTTGTAAGGGTCTACATTCCTTTTAGGAGCAGCTTTGAAGGGGTGGCCTGCCCCTCCACAGCTGTGGGCGTTTCTCGTCCTGTGGAATGAAAGACTTGAGAAAAGAAACAGACACAGAGACAAAGTACAGAGAAAGAAAAGTAGGCCTAGGGGACCGGCGCTCAGCATACGGAGCTTTGAGTTCCCTCAGTATTTATTGATCATTATTTTTACCATCTCAGAGAGGGGGATGTGGCAGGACAATAGGGTAATCGAGCGGAGAGGGTCAGCAGGAAAACGTGAACAAAGATCTCTGTCATAAATAAGTTTAAGGAAAGGTGCTGTGCCTTGATGTGCACGTATACAAACATCTCCACAAACATTTCTGTGCATTAAAGAGCAGCACTGCCACTAGCACTTCTTACCTCCAGCCCTAAGGCAGTTTTTTCCTCTCTCAGTAAATAGAACATACAATCCATTGGAGGAGCAGGAGACAGATGCCTTCCTCTATCTCAACTGCAAAGATGCTTTTCTCTTTTATTAATCCTCCTCAGCACAGACCCTTTACAGGCTGGGGGACGGTCTGGTCTTTCCCTTCCCACGAGGCCATATTTCAGACTATCACATGAGGAGAAACCTTGGACAATACCTGGCTTCCCTAGGCAGAGGTCCCTGCGGCTTTTTGCAGTGTTTGTGTCCCTGGGTACTTGAGATTAGAGAATGGTGATGACTTTTAACAAGCATGCTGCCTTCAAGCACCTGTTTAACAAAGCACATCCTGCATAGCACTAAATCCATTAAACCTTGAGTAAACACAGCAGATGTCTCTGCAAGCACAGGGTTGGGGGTAGGGTTACAGATTAACACCATCTCAAGGCAGAAGAGCTTTTCTTAGTACAGAACAAAATGGAGTCTCTACGTCTACTTATTTCTACACAGACACCGTAACAGTCCGATCTTTCTTTTCCCCACAAGCTTCAAAAGTCATGTTGTTTGGGAACTCTTCCCGGATTGCCACCACAGCGCTTTTAGCATCTAATTCATAGGCTCTTACTACCTTGTTTCGTGTGTGTGTGTCTTCCTCTAGGCATAGACTCTTTGTTTAGCTTCACCTAATGCATTCCCATGAATGTGAATTAAAAAGGATTGACATAGTTACAAGATACTAAGAACTGGGCATGAAATAGTGGTATTTCCTAAGTTAAAAAATGGTGGCCCCTGGGCCAGCTTTGAGTGTAGACACATTTTCTTGGCTCATGCTCTTTGTTTTTATTCGAATTAATGGCCAACTTACTTTTTTTCTTGAGACAAGAGTCTTGCTCTGTCACCAGGCTGGAGTGCGGTGGGGCAATCTTGGCTCACTGCAACCTCTGCCTCCCGGGTTCAAGCGATTCTCCTGCCTCAGCCTCCTGAGTAGCTGGGGTTACAGGCGCCTGCCACCATGCCCAGCTAATTTTTGTATGTTTAGTAGAGACAGGGTTTCACCATGTTGGTCAGGCTGGTCTCGATCTCCTGACCATGTGTCCACCTGCTTTAGCCTCCCAAAGTGCTGGGATTACAGGCATGAGCAACCGTGCCTGGAGTTTTTTTTTTTTTTTTTGAATCAATTATGCCTACTTAATGAAGCCTCCATTAAAACCTCAAAGGATGGAGTTTGGAGAGCTTCCAGATAGCTGAACACATAGAGGTTCCTGGAGAGTGGTGTGCCCAGAGAGGGCATGGAAGCTCTGCTCCCCATCCCACTTGGCTTGCCTTATGCATCTCTTCATCTGTGTCCTTTGTAATATCCTTTATAATAAACTGGTAAATATAAGTACATGTTTCCCTGAGTTCAGTGGCAGACTTTGCCACTCTAGCAAATAATTTAACCCAATAAGGGAGCTTGGGATCCCTGATTTATAGCTGGTCGGTCAGAAGCACAGGTAAAACCACCTGGGACTTGTGATTGGCATCAGAAGTGCGGTGCAGTCTGGTGAATTGAGTCCTCAACCTTGGGATTTGACACCATCTCCAGGTAGATAGTGTCCGAATTGAACTGATTTAGAGAACACCTAGCTGTTGTTGCTGCAGAATTTATTGCTTGCTTGGTGTGTGTGGGAAAACCCCAAAATATTTGGTCAGAGGGTATCATGGCTCTGTAACCGCCCAGTGGGATCACCTTGCCCACTGCCTAGACAGAGCCAATTTATCAAGACACAGGAATTTATCAAGAAAGGGGAATTGCAACGGAGGAAGAGTAATTCATGCAGAGTCGGCTATGCAGGAGACGGGAGTTTTATTATTAAACAGCCTCCCAGAGCATTCGTAGATCAGAGTTTTTGAGGATTATTTGGCGTATGGGCTTGGAAAGTGGGAAGTGCTAATTGGTTGGGTTGAAGATGAACTCATCGAGGGGTGAAGTGAGTTCTACTTTCTGACTTATGCTCCCAGGTGGGATTGCAGAACCGGTTGATCCAGGTTATCGGTCTGGGTGGTGTCATTTGCTGCACTGGAATGCAGGGTCCACAAAATATCTCAAGCACAGATCTTAGGTTTTGCAAAGTGATGTTATTCCCAAGGGCAATTTGGGGAGGTTCAAACTCTTGTAGAGGCTGTATGGCCCCTAATTGTAATTTCTAATCTTGTAGCTAATTTGTTAGCCCTACAAAGGCAGACTGGTCCCCAGGCAAGAAGGGGTTTTTCAGGAAAGGGCTGTTATCAATTTTGTTTCAGCATTTAATCTATAAACTAAATTCCTTCCCAGGGCTAGTTTGACCTATGCCTTTGTTCATACCAGGAATGAACAAAGACAGTTTAGAGGTTAGAAGATGGGGTTAGTTAGGTCTGCTCTCTTTCACTGCCATAATTTCCTCAATTATAATTTTGCAAAGGCAGTTTCAGCTCTTGCCTGTTATCCCAACGATTCAGGAGGCTGAGGCAGGAGGATGGTTTGAGGCCAGGAGTTCAAGGCTGCAGTGAACTATGATGGCACCACTGCACTCCAGCCTGGGTGATAGCAAGACCCTCATCCCTAAAACTAAAAATAATTAAAATAAACATTTGGTTACACAAGTCTTTTGTGTTGACTGACTGTGGTGTAAGGGCAGAGGGAAAACGTTTTTTTTTTTTTTTTCCGTTAGACCATTCTTTTACAATGCCCTCTTAATTCCTGAGGGTTCATCTTAATTCACTTCTTTATTGGCTATATGTCTTTGCAATAGTTATTTTCAAAAAGGGCTTACAACTCTCATACTCCCTAAGTTTTTACATAACTGGAAATGTTTGCCTATTGCTTTTAATGCAAGAGAACACTTTACTGGGTAAAAAAATTATCGGCTCACACTGTTTCTCCTTGGAATTATATGGGCATTATTAAATCTGGTATGGAGTATAACTGGGGAAGGACAAAGTCAACCTGAAATTCTGTCTTGCACACTACTTCCTTTTCTGCCTAGATGCCCATTTGCTCATTTATTCCTGAAATTTAATTACTTCAAAAGGACATGTCTCAGTTTTGACTCTTCTGTCTACTTTTTATGAGCTACAATTTACCTTTCCAATAGATCTAAGTGTTTATTTCAGCAACATTTTCCTCTGTTACATAGTGATTTTTTTCTTTTTTCATGTTCTTTTTTTTTTTTTTTTTTTTTTGAGACGGAGTTTTGCTCTTGTTGCCCAGGCTGGAGTGCAATGGCGCGATCTCGGCTCACCACAACCTCCGCCTCCCGGGTTCAAGTGATTCTCCTGCCTCAGCCTCCGGAGTAGCTGGGACTACAGGCACATGCCACCATGCCCAGCTAATTTTGTGTGTTTAGTAGACACAGGATTTCTCTATGTTGGTCAGGCTGGTCTCGAACTCCTGACCTCTGGTGATCCGCCTGCCTCGGCCTCCCAAAGTGCTGGGATTACAGGCATGAGCCACTGTGCCCGGCCTATGTTTGCTCTTTTCTTTAGGAACACTAATTATATGTATTTGATTATCTTTCTTTAATTACTTGTTTTCTCTGTAATCACATTTGTATTCATTTCATTTTTTATTATTTCTCCAGGCTTCATTGTGACCTTGTCGTGATTATTTTCGTTGTTCCTTATGTGAATTTCATTTACATAATGCTTTTCATTTGCCCTTCCATTTATTTCCTCAGCTTTGTCAAGTCACTTCTCACTTCTTTTTATTGCTTTCTAATCTAATTTGTTTTTGTCCAAGCATGGTGGCTCATGTCTGTAATCTCAGCACTTTGGGAGACTGAAGGATTGCTTGAGGCCAGGAGTTTGAGACCAGCCTGGGCAACATAGTGAGACCTTCTCTCTATAAAAAATTGTTTTAAACTAGCTGGATATGGTGGTGTGCCTATTGTGCCAGGCTGAAGTGGGAGAATTGCTTGAGCCCAGGAGTTTGAGGTTGCAGTGAGCTATGATTACACCACTGCACTCCAGCCGGGGTGACAGAATGACAGAATGTATTAAAAAAACAAAAGAAGCTGGGTGCAGTGGCTCACGCCTGTAATCCTAGCACTTTGGGAGGCCGAGGCAGGAGGATCCCTTGAGGCCAGGAGTTCCAGAACACCCCGGGCAACATGGCAAGCCCCATCTCTACAAAAAATTTGGCATGCATGCTGCAGCATGCCTGTAATCCCAGCTACTTGGGAGGCTGAGGTGGGAGAATCATCTCAGCCTGAGAGGTCAAGACTGCAGTGAACCATGATTGCACCACTGCACTGCACTCCAGCCTGGGTGACAGAGTGAGACCCTATCTCAAAAAAAGTAAAAAAAAAAATGGCCTGGCACAGTGGTTCACACCTATAATCCCAGCACTTTGGGAGGCCAAGCTGGGAGGATCGCTTGAAGCCAGGAGTTCAAGACCAGCCTGGGCAGCCCCACTGCTATTATTTTTTCCTTTTTCTTTTCTTTTCTTTTCTTTTTTTTTTTTTGGCTACGTGACTCGATTTTTTTTTTTTAATTAAAAATGTCAAATTTTTAAATGTGTAATCTATTTTAAACCCTTATATCTCTTCTTTAGGCTTTTATTTAAAGAGTTATTTTGTCTAAAATTTCTTTGAGATAATGGAGAACTCTCTGCTGAATGTTTCCTATTAATTTCTTTGTATTCCTCATGGATGGATGTTTCTTTTCTTTTCTTTTTTTTTTTTTGAGACGGAGTCTCACTCTTTCGCCCAGGCTGGAGTGCAGTGGCGCAATCTCAGCTCACTGCAAGCTCTGCCTCCCGGGTTCACACCATTCTCCTGCCTCAGCCTCCCGAGTAGCTGGGACTACAGGCGCCCGCCACAACGCCCGGCTAATTTTTTGTGTTTGTAGTAGAGACAGGGTTTCACCGTGTTAGCCAGGATAGTCTCGATCTCCTGACCTCGTGATCCACCCACCTTGGCCTCCCAAAGTGCTGGGATTACAGGCGTGAGCCACCGCGCCCGGCCTCATGGATGTATGTTTCTAATCTGTTACTCATGTTCCTTTCTTTCCTTTATTCTTCCTTGAAAATACGTATTTTTTTATTTTAAGCATACATCCTACAATATCTTAACAATTACTACTCAATAATGAATGAAGCAGGCTCTTTATTAAAAAGTACTATGGGAACAAGCAGAGGAAACTGAGCCCAGGCACTTCAAAGCCTTCATACAGATTTGCAGCCACAAACACCTCATCAAATCTAGAGGCACACCTTCCTTGAACTTTTGGCTTTCAAGAGTTCAGTATGACACAATAAAAGCCCTTCAGATCACAAGTTTTTTGTTAAAAAAAAAAAAAAATGGACAGCCTTTAATCTACCATCTTTTAAATAGTAATCTGCTTCTGAATTTTGGAAAAAATATATATATGTCAAACCAAAAGGAAAAAAACCACTATACTCTTTAAGGGAAAATTATGACAAAGCCAATTCTTTCCAATAATAAAGGTTGGGCATTTGATAATATGGACACCCAAAAGCAGTAAGCCCACTGTCTTTCAGTTGCAGGAGAGGGTATGGTATTTAAATGAAATCCAAGGCCAGGTGCAGTGACTCACACCTGCAATCCCAGCATTTTGGGAGTCCAAGGCAGGAGGATTGCCTGACCCCAGGAGTGTGAGACCAGCCTGGGCAACATAGTGATACCATAGCTCTAAAAAAAAAAAAAAGAAGGAAATCCAGCCTTTTTTTGTTCTAGGGACATATTACTTAATATTTAAAGGGTAAATATTAATAATAATAGTAATAACAGCAGCTGACGCATAGTGCTTTCTATATGCAAAGCACTGTTCTAAATGTTTTATGTATATTTGTATGTGTTTGATTCTCATAACAAGTCTATGAAGTAAATACTATCATTATGTCCATTTTATAGATGAGGAAGCTGGGGCACTGAGAGCTCTGTGATTTGCCTGAGGTCTCACCATCATTAAGGGGTGGAGCCAGGTTTCAAACTCAGGCAGTTTGCCCTTCAGTCCATGCTCTTAATCACTGTGCCATGTTGCTGCTCATTCACTGCAAGAAGATTAATGACTAGAGTCCCTATCAGCAGGACCACGCTCCCAAGGAGCTCAGAAATGTGTTTTTGTGACTGACTGATATGGTTTGGCTCTGTGTCCCCACCCAAATCTCATCTTGAATTGTACTTCCGTAATTCCCACATGTTGTGGGAGATGATATGAATCATGGGGATGGTTTCCCCCATACTGTTTTCGTGGTAGTGAACAAGTCTCATGAGACCTGATGGTTTTATCATTGGTTTCTGTTTTTGCATCTTCCTCACTTTCTCTTGCCGCCACCATGTAAGAAGTGCCTTTTGCCTCCTGCCATAATTCTGAGGCCTCTCAAGCCATGTAGAACTGTAAGTTCAATTAAACCTCTTTCCCAGTCTCAGGTATGTCTTCATCAGCAGCGTGAAAACAGACTAATATAGCAAATTGGTACCAGAGGTGCTGCTGAAAAGACACCCAAATGTGGAAGCAATTTTGGAGCTCCATAACAGGCAAAGGCTGGAACAGTATGGGGGGCTCAGAAGAAGACAGGAAAATGTGGGAAAGTTTGGAACTTCATAGAGAGTTGTTGAAGGGGTGGTCTGCCCCTCCACACCTGTGGGCATCAGGTGGAACAAGAGACTTGAGAAAAGAAATGAGACACAGACAAAGTATAGAGAAAGAAAAAGTGGGCCCAGGGGACCGGCGCTCAGCATACAGAGGACCCGCACCGGCACTGGTCTCTGAGTTCCCTCATTATTTATCGATCATTATCTTTACCATCTCAGAAAAATGAAGTGGCAGAACAATAGGATCATAGCAGGGAGAAGGTCAGCAGAAAGACATTTGAATAAAGATCTCTGTGACATGGGTAAGTTTAAGGAAAAGTGCTGTGCCTTGATATGCATATACAAACATCTCCATAAACCTTTTTAGTGCATAAAGAGCAGCATTGCCACTAGCAAGTCCCACCTTCAGCCCTAAGGCAGTTTTCTCCTATCTCAGTAAATAGAACATACAATCGGGTTTTACACCGAGAGGTTCCATTGCCCAGGGACAGGCAGGAGACAGATGCCTTTCTCTGTCTCAACTGCCCAGAGGCCTTCTTTCCTCTTACACTAATCCTCAGTCACAGACCCTTCACAGGTGTCAGGCCAGGGGACCATTAGGTCCTTCCCTTCCCATGAGGCCATATTTCAGACTATCACATGGGGAGAAACCTTGGACACTACCTGGTTTTCCTAGGCAGAGGTCCCTGCAACCTTCCGCAGCGTATGTGTCCCTGGGTACTTGAGATTAAGAGAATGGTGATGACTTTTCACAAGCATACTGCCTTCAGGCACTTGTTTAACAAAGCACATCCTGCACAGCCCAAAATCCGCTAAACCTTGAGTCACCACAGCACATGTCTCTTGCAAGGACAGGGTTGGGGTAGGGTTACAGATTAACAGCATCTCAAATACAGAACAAAATGGAGTCTCTTATATCTACTTCTTTCTATATAGACACAGTAACAGTATGATCTCTCTTTCTTTTCCCCACACTTGTTGAGTGGCTTTGACCAAAAGCCTAACAGCAATATAGACAAAAAGGTCCAGGCTGAGGTGGTCTCAGATGGAGATGCGGAACTTGTCAGGAACTGGAGCAGAGGTGACTCTTGTTATGTTTTAGCAAAGACACTGGTGGCATTTTGCCGCTGCCCTACAGACTTGTGGAACTTTGAACTTGAGAGAGATGATTTAGGGTATCTGGTGGAAGAAATTTCTAAGCAGCAAAACATTCAAGATGTGACTTGGGTCCTATTAAAGGGATTCAGTTTTATGAGGGAAGCAGAGCATAAAAGTTCAGAAAATTTGCAGCCTGACAATGTGATAAAAAAGAAAAACCCATTTTCTGAGGAGAAATTCAATCAGGCTGCAGAAATTTGCATAAGTAGCAAGAAGCTGAATGTTAATCCCCAAGACAATGGGGAAAATGTCTCCAGGGCATATCAGAAGTCTTCACAGCAGCCCCCTCCCATCACAGGCCTGGAGGCCTAGGAGAAAATGGTTTTGTGGGGCAGGCCCAGGGTCCCCATGCTGTGTCCAGCCTAGGGACCTGGTGTGCTGCATCCCAGCCACTCCAGCCATGGCTGAAAGGGGCCAATGTAGATAGAGCTCGAACCGCGGCTTCACAGGGTGCAAGCCCCAAGCCTTGGCAGTTTCTACATGGTGTTGTCTTTAGGTGCACAGAAGTCAAGAACTGAGGTTTGGGAACTTCCACCTGGATTTCAGAGATGTATGGAAACGCTTGGATGCCCAGCCAGAAGTTTGCTGCAGGGGCAGGGATGTCATGGAGAACCTCTGCTAGGGCACTGCAGAAGGGAAATATGGGATTGGAGCCGCCATATAGAGTCCCTGCTTGGGCACCTTCTAGTGGAGCTGTGAGAAGAGGGCCAATGACCTCCAGACCCCAGAATGGTAGATCCACCTACAGTTTGCACCATACGCCTGGAAAAGCCGCAGACACTCAACACCAGCCTGTGAAGGCAGCCAGGAGTGAGGCTGTGCCCTGCAAAGCCACAGGGGTGGAGGTGCCCAAGACCATGAGAACCCACTTTTTGCATCAGCATGACCTGGATGTGAGACCTGGAGTCAAATGAGATCATTTTGGAGGTTTAAAATTGGACTGCCTTGCTGGATTTCAACTTGCATGGGCCCTGTAACCCCTTTGTTTTGGCCAATTTCTCCCATTTGGAACAGCTGTATTTATCCAACAATACCTGTACCGATTGTATCTAGGAAGTAACTAGCTTGCTTCTGACTTTACAGACTCATAGGCAGAAGGGATTTGCCTTGTTTCTGATGAGACTTTGAACTGTGGATTTTTGGGTTAATGCTGAAATGAGTTAAGACTTAGGGGGAGTGTTGGGAAGGCATGATTGATTTTGAAATGTGAGGACATAAGATTTGGAGGGGCCAGGGTCAGAATGATGTGGTTTGGCTCTGTGTCCCCACTCAAATCTCATCTTGAATTGTACTCCCATAAATCCCACATTTTGTGGGAGGGACATGGGGAGAGATAATTTGAATCATGGGGGCAGTTTCCCCCCTATTCTCATGGTAGTGAATAAGTCTCATGAGATCTGATGGTTTCATCGTGGGTTTCTGCTTTTGCATCTTCCTCATTTTCTCTTGCCACCGCCATGTAAGATGTGCCTTTCACCTCCCACCATGATCCTGAGGCCTTCCCAGCCATGTGGAACTATAAGTCCAATTAAACCTCTTTTTCTCTCCAGTCTCAGGTATGCCTTTATCAGCCACATGAAAATGAACTAATCCACTGGGGAAGGTCAGGGATTTGATAACATGGACACTCAAAAGCAATAAGCTCATCTATCTTGTAATTTCAGAAGAAATAAAATTGCCATACAAAAAGAGGCAATTTCATCAGAATATCAGAAAGAAAAATGTGAGGTCTGAGAAAAAGAGAATTGGTTTCTATTGAAATGACAGCCAATTATTTTTATTCTGAGGCATAGTACAGATTCACATAACTATCATGGTATATTGGGAGGAACGAGCAGTACGCTAGTTATTAATTTATTGCCTCTCAACTCCAAATCCACCATCTTTGTTTGCTTGTGTTACAAAGCTGGATTCTGTAAACATTTTTCCTTTGCCAGTTGGTACAAGATTTAGACTTTGTCAACAGCGGATGCTGGAGGGACAATGCATGGCCATAGGAAGAGAAACTAACTTATTTTCCTGGTACCAGTGTGCTGTTCTATTTTTATTTGTTGATTTTAATTATTTACTGATGTGGCTGCTAGCAGATCAACTTGTGGAAGGCCTGGTGGCACTTACCCTAGTGGGCTGCTTCCTGTGAACCAGTTCAGGCCCAGCCACACCATCTAGCAAGTTCCTCCCCCATCCAACAGGCCACTTCCTGTGGACCAACTCCAGATTGCCCTCCTCCCCCAGTGAATTAATTCACCACCCTTTAGGCCACTCCCACAGCCCAGCTCCAGCCTGCACCCTGGCAGGTTTCTTTACCAACAGGGTATGTGGTAGCACAGGTTCCTGTGATAGCCACAGTGTCTCTAGTGAAGTCCACATCTCAGCTTTGGCAGGGAAAGGTCTTCTGAGTTCTTTGTTCCTCCCTCTTAGACTGCCCAGCATAGTGAAGAGGTGATATTTGTATTTTAGGAATCATAGAATGATCTACTTATCATTTCAGATTCTGAAAACAGGAATAAGATGAAGGAACGAAAATCAAAGATGGAAATTTCTGAAGAAAAGAAGTCAGCGAGGGCTGCATCCGAAAAACTCCAAAGACAGATCACCCAGGAATGTGAGTTAGTTGAAACCAGTAATTCTGAGGACAGATTATTGAAGCACTGGGTAAGCCCTTTAAAGGATGCAGTGAGACATCTCCCTTCCCAAGAGAGAGGTATCAGGGAAATGCGTATTATCCCCAAGAAAGCCATTGTGGGAGAGATTGGCCATGGATGTAATGAAGGAGAAAAAATACTTTCTGCAGGAGAAAGCTCCCATAGATATGAGGTTAGTGGCCAAAACTTCAAACATAAGTCAGGATTAACTGAACATCAGAAAATTCATAATATAAATAAGACCTATGAATGTAAGGAATGTGGAAAAACCTTCAACAGGTGTTCAAACCTGATAATACATCAGAGAATTCATCCTGGAAATAAACCATATGTGTGTAATGAATGTGGGAAAGACTCTAATCAAAGTTCAAATCTTATACATCAGAGAATTAATACAGGAAAGAAACCTTATATATGTCATGAATGTGGAAAAGACTTCAATCAGAGCTCTAATCTGGTGAGACATAAGCAAATTCACAGTGGCGGGAATCCCTATGAGTGCAAAGAGTGTGGGAAGGCTTTTAAGGGAAGCTCAAACCTTGTCCTACACCAGAGAATCCACAGTGTGGGGAAGCCATATTTATGCAATAAATGTGGGAAGGCCTTCAGTCAAAGTTCACACCTTGTCACACTTCAGAGAATTCACACTGGAGAGAAACCCCTCAAGTGTAATGAATGTGAAAAAGCCTTCAAGCAGCATTCTCACCTTACTGAACACCAGAGACTCCACAGTGGAGAGAAACCCTATGAATGTCACAAACGTGGGAAGACCGTCAGTGGGCGCACAGCTTTCCTCAAACATCAGAGACTGCATGCTGGAGAGAAACTTGAAGAATGTGAGAAAACCTTCAGCAAGGATGAGGAGCTTACAGAAGAGCAGAGACTTCACCAGGAAGAAAAAGCTTATTGGTGTAAGCAGTGTGGTAGGAATTTCCAGGGCAGCTCAGACCTCATCACACATCAGGTAACTCATACAGGAGAGAAACCGTATAAATGTAAAGAATGTGGGAAAACTTTCAATCAGAGCTCAGACCTTCTGAGACATCATAGAATTCACAGTGGAGAAAAACCTTGTGTATGTAGCAAATGTGGGAAATCTTTTAGGGGCATCTCAGATCTTACTAGACACCATCGTATTCATACTGGAGAGAAACCCCATGAATGTAGTGAATGTGGGAAAGCCTTCAGCCAGCGGTCACACCTTGTTACACACCAGAAAATCCATACTGGAGAGAAGCCCTATCGGTGCAATGAATGTGGGAATGCCTTCAGAAGGCGTTCCCTCCTTATTCAACATCGGAGAATTCACAGTGGTGAGAAGCCCTATGAATGTAAGGAATGTGGGAAACTCTTCATTTGGTGCTCGGCTTTCCTCAAACATCAGAGATTGCATGCTGGAGAGAAACTTGAATGTGAGAAAACCTTCAGCCAGGGTGAAGAGCTTACGGAAGAGCAGAGAACTCACCAGGAAGAGAAAGCTTATTTGTGTAATCAGTGTGGTAGGAATTTCCAGGGCAGCTCAGACCTCATCAGACATCAGGTAACTCATACAGGAGAGAAACCGTATGAATGTAAAGAATGTGGGAAAACTTTCAATCAGAGCTCAGACCTTCTGAGACATCATAGAATTCACAGTGGAGAAAAACCTTATGTATGCACCAAATGTGGGAAATCTTTTAGGGGTAGCTCTCATCTTATTAAACACCATCGTATTCACACCGGAGAGAAACCCTATGAATGTAGTGAATGTGGGAAATCCTTCAGCCAGAGGTCACACCTTGCTACACACCAGAAAACCCATACTGGAGAGAAGCCCTATCAGTGCAATGAATGTGGGAGTGCCTTCAGGCGGCATTCCCTCCTTATTCAACATCGGAGAATTCATAGTGGTGAGAAACCCTATGAATGTAAGGAGTGTGGGAAACTCTTCATGTGGCGCACAGGTTTCCTCAAACATCAGAGACTGCATGCTAGAGAGAAACTTGAAGAATGTGAGAAAACCTTCAGCAAGGATGAGGAGCTTAGGGAAGAGCAGAGACTTCACCAGGAAAGGAAAGTTTATTTGTGTAATCAGTGTGGTAGGACTTTCCAGGGCAGCTCAGACCTCATCAGACATCAGGTAACTCATACAAGAGAGAAACCGTATGAATGTAAAGAATGTGGGAAAACTTTCAATCGGAGCTCACACCTTGTGAGACATCACAGAATTCACAGTGGAGAAAAACCTTATGTATGCACCAAATGTGGGAAATCTTTCAGGGGTAGCTCAGATCTTATTAAACACCATCGTGTTCATACTGGAGAGAAACCTCATGAATGTAGTGAATGTGGGAAATCCTTCAGCCAGAGATCACACCTTGTTACACACCAGAAAATCCATACTGGAGAGAAGCCCTATCAGTGCACTGAATGTAGGAAAGCTTTCAGGCGGCGTTCCCTCCTTATTCAACATCAGAGAATTCACAGTGGTGAGAAGCCCTATGAATGTAAGGAATGTGGGAAACTCTTCATGTGGCGCACGGCTTTCCTCAAACATCAGAGATTGCATACTGCAGAGAAACTTGAATGTGAGAAAACCTTTAGCAAGGATGAGGAGCTTAGGAGAGAGCAGAGAACTCACCAGGAAGAGAAAGCTTATTGGTGTAAGCAGTGTGGTAGGAATTTCCAGGGCAGCTCAGACCTCATCACACATCAGGTAACTCATACAGGAGAGAAACCCTACGAATGTAAAGAATGTGGGAAAACTTTCTGTTTTTTTTTTTTTTTTTTTTTTTGAGACGGAGTCTCGCTCTGCCGCCCAGGCTGGAGTGCAGTGGCCGGATCTCAGCTCACTGCAAGCTCCCCCTCCCGGGTTCACGCCATTCTCCTGCCTCAGCCTCCCGAGTAGTTGGGACTACAGGCGCCCGCCACCTCGCCCAGCTAGTTTTTTGTATTTTTAGTAGAGACGGGGTTTCACCGGGTTAGCCAGGATGGTCTCGATCCCCTGACTTCGTGATCCGCCCGTCTCGGCCTCCCAAAGTGCTGGGATTACAGGCTTGAGCCACCGCGCCCGGCCCAGAATGTGGGAAAACTTTCAATCAGAGCTCAGACCTTCTGAGACATCATAGAATTCACAGTGGAGAAAAACCTTATGTATGCACC
Source organism: Macaca thibetana thibetana (assembly GCF_024542745.1). NCBI lineage: Eukaryota > Metazoa > Chordata > Mammalia > Primates > Cercopithecidae > Macaca > Macaca thibetana. The sequence goes on from NC_065593.1 coordinate 16,196,600, forward strand.
AAATGTGGGAAATCTTTTAGGGGAAGCTCAGATCTTATTAGACACCATCGTATTCATACAGGAGAGAAACCCTATGAATGCCCTGAATGTGGGAAGGCCTTCAGTCGGAACGCACACCTTATCGGTCATCAAAGAATTCATACCAGAGAGAAACCCTTTGAATGTAGCAACTGTGGTAAGGCCTTCAGTGGGCGGACAGCTTTTCTTAAACACCAGAAACTTATTGGAAAGGAATTTGAGGACTGTAAGAGAGTCTACAAACAGGACCTATTCTAATAGATAGCAGAAACCTAATGAATATAGTAAAACTACAAAAAGCCTGATGGAGACCACATCTTATTGCACTACAGATGGGTTTTATTAGGAAAACCATGTAAAGGTAGGAAAGCATAGAAAATTCCTGCTGGAGTTTTCAAAGATGTAAGTATAATCAAGTGGAAAAGCTAAAAGCTCTTGAACGTAATCACCTTTTTTTTTCTGTCAATTTTTTTCTAGAATTGACACTAGAATATGGTCCCAATGATACAATTTTTAAAATTATTTATTTTTTTAAAATACAAAGAGACGAGGTCTCACTATGTTGCCCAGGCTGGTCTTGAACTCCTGGGCACAAGCAGTCCTCCCTCCTCAGCCTCTCAAAGGGTTGGGATTACAGGCATGAGCCACTGCACCAATGTGTCAGGGGATGTCTATCATTATTAAAATCATTATAAATCGCTTTGGCAACAACCCCAAAACTCAATTATTCATGGAAAGAGCCATTTCAATCTTGACTTCCTAGTCGAGTGACAAGTTTAAACGTGGGAAAAAACCCTGTGAAAGTAAGGAGTGTAGGCCAGGTGTGGTGGCTTGTACCTGTAATTCCAGCACTTTGGGAGGCCGAGGTGGGTGGATCACGAGGTCAGGAGTTGATCACGAGGAGTTACTATGCCTGGCCAACATAGTAAAACCCTGTCTCTACTAAAAACACAAAAATTAGCTGGGCATGGTGGGGCATGCCTGTAGTCCCAGCTACTTGGGAGACTAAGGAGAATCACTTGAATCTGGGAGGCGGAGGTTGCAGTGAGCTAAGATCGCGCCACTGCACTCCAGCCTGGGCAACAAGAGTGAAACTCCATCTCAAAAAAAAAAAAAAAAAAAAAAAAAAAGTCTAACTCTTTTACTTTTTATGATGCTGTACAGTGAGAGCTAATGTTTATAAGGATAAACAGGATACCTAAAGGGATTTGAAGGTAATTTAATGCAGTGGTTTCCAACTTTTTAATCACCAACGCCTTCTTTTTACTCCCCTATGTCCTGTGTTTTAAAAGATTATGTTTACCAAACTGCATTTATTAAATAATTATATTTTGCTACATAAAGGCATGTACAACACAAATCATGCTTCTGACTGGCACCATGTAGGCAGACCTAGGTACTAAAATTCCAGTCCAAAGCAAATAATTAAACATTTTCATTAGCCTTTTTATCCCTTTTGTGGGCAAACCTATCACCTATGTTAGGCTTTTTGAAATATGAACTATTACTTGTAAACTGCAGATTAAAAACTAACCAATTCATCTTTGATGGAGCTTGAATCAAACTAAGGGTACTGGACTTTTGAAAGATTGAAATTTTTGTTACACTACGGAATGTTTTCAACTGTGAATGTGGAAATAAAAGTTATTTAAGAATTACTTAGTGACTATTTAGTATGTGCCAGGGTCCATAATTAGATGGGGCCAAAGAAAGACAGTCATTGTTCAAAGAATTTACAGTCCAGTGGGGGCTGAAGGAGGACAAAGAGTTAACGTTCAGATAATCAGATAATCCATGAAATGAAAGCCCACCTATTCAAAGCTTTGATAGGTAGCAGAAGCTAATGTAGTAGTGTGCAGTTTGTAAACCTGAATTCTGTAAAATAAAACCTACCTGTTAAGGAGCCGTCTACTTTGGAACTTTGAGAAAAGAGCCTAAATGATCAAAGTTTGCCTTCATAAGATTTTAAACAGCTAAAGAACCAAACTCCAAGAGGACCAAAGCTGAGAAAGTCAGAGTCTGATAATCTCTAGGAGGAAGAGGGGTGATTGGAATGTGGCTTAGGAGAGGTTTCTTCATACAAATATTTGATAGTGATAGAGGCAGGACAGGAAGTTGAGACATTCTAAGCAGATGTGGCAGGCCCCCAGTGAAACCCCACCTTTGAGCCGAAAAGCCTGAAACCCACAGCCCAAAGTAAGAACTTCTATTCCTCTTTGCTTGCTCCCTCCTAGTTGGTTCTTTCTGAATAATGTCTTCTTACCAATTGAATGTTGCCCTTTCCAAAACTATCTATGGCCGCCCCACCCTCATTCTGTGCCTATAAAGACCCCATACTCAGTCAGTAGATGAGAGAGATGGCCAGACTTTTGGGAAGAGATAGCCAGACTTTGGGGAGAAGATGACCGGCCCTTTCTATCCCCTCTCTAGCTCCCCTCTCCACTGATAGCCATTGTGACCACTCTATAAAATTCTCCACCTTCATCATCCTTCAAGTGTTCCACACAACCTCATTCTTCTTGTATGCCAGACAAGAGCTCGGGACCCACCAAGTTTGGCTCCCCAAAAGGCTGTCACACCCGCTCTTTGCCCTCACTGGTGGCGGGTAGCCACCCCACACAATGAGGCTAGGGGCCAGCTGAGCTGTTAACACACAGCCGGCCGGGCACGGTGGCTCAAGCCCGTAATCCCAGCACTTTGGGAGGCCGAGACGGGCGGATCACGAGGTCAGGAGATCGAGACCATCCTGGTAAATACGGTGAAACCCCGTCTCTACTAAAAAAAGTACAAAAAACTAGCCGGGCGAGGTGGCGGGCGCCTGTAGTCCCAGCTACTTGAGAGGCTGAGGCAGGAGAATGGCGTGAACCCGGGAGGCGGAGCTTGCAGTGAGCTGAAATCTGGCCACTGCACTCCAGCCTGGGCGACAGAGCGAGACTCCGTCTCAAAAAAAAAAAAAAAAACACAAAACAAAAAAAAAACACACAGCCATCCTCAAACAGTGGCACTAAGAGAGCACTGTAACACCCCCTCTGGGGCTTTGGGGTCACAGGCACCCCCACTTGGGCACCACCACAGACCCCAAATGGAGCTTGCTCCTGAAGCTGCCCAGAGCAGCCAGCTAGATCCTGCAGTCATTTGCTCATGCCTGCTCTGGTCACAGGCCCCACATAGAGCTTGCTCGTGCTGGTGCCGGTAGTGGCCAGCCAGATCCTGCACTTGCTTGCTTACCTGCACACTCCTGCAAGAGGCTGAGCGCAGTGGGCTGAGTAAACAGGGTGTGCCCCGTCCTGAGTCCCACGAAGGAATCAAGGAAAAAAATCCTGCATCAATAGGAAATAAGACTGTCACTACCATCCCTGAGGGAGCGAGTGCATGACTGTGGTAGAATAAGTGAATGCTAGCCAATAATCTGCCAATATAGTCCACTTGTCTTTTTTTTTTTTCCTGAGATGGAGTCCCACTCTGTTGCCTAGGCTAGAGTGCAGTGGCATGAACTTGGCCCACTGCAACCTCTGCCTCCGGGTCAAGTGATTCTCCTGCCTCAGCCTCCTGAGGAGCTGGGATTACAGGTGCAAGCCGGTACACCCAGCTAATTTTTGTAGTTTTGGTAGAGACAGCGTTCCACCATGTTGGCCAGCCTGGTCTCAAATTCCTGGTTATCTGCCTGCCTTGGCCTCCCAAAGTCCTGGGATTACAGGTGTGAGCCACTGCACCCAGCCTCACCTGTCTTGATTTTTAATGCCCTTAGAGTGAGGCCACCATTATCTCTTGCTTGTACTATTACCACAGCCTCCTAACATGCCTCCCTGATTCCAACCCTTCTCTACAGGGCAGCTGGAATGATCTTCCTTTAGAACAAATCTGATAGTGCCACCCCCTCTCTGAATTTCCACAGTGATTTCCCACTACAGCCTGAAGTCCAAAGTCCTTAATGTGACATACATATTCTGATGCAACCCCATTTATCCACTTGTGCCATAAATATTTACTGAGCTTTTTTTTTTTTTTTTTTTTTTTTTTTCTGAGACAGAGTCTCGCTCTGTCACCCAGGCTGGAGTGCAGTGGTACAATCTTGGCTCACTGCAACCTCTGCCTCCCGGGTTCAAGTGATTCTTTTGCTTCAGCCTACTGAGTAGCTGGGATTACAGGCATGTGCCACCACACCCGGCTAATTTTTGTATTTTTAGTAGAGAGGGTGTTTCACCATGTTGGTCAGGCTGGTCTTGAACTCCTGACCTCGTGATCCACCCGCGTCAGCCTCCCAAAGTGCTGGGATTAGAGGCGTGAGCCACTTCGCCCAACATTATCGAGCATTTAATATGTGTTAAGCATTGGGTGCTACAAAGCAGGGTGAGCATAAATGGACAAGTCTCTGGCCGGACGGAGGTTATAATTGCAGAAGAGAAACTAATGGAGGTTATAATTGTAGAAGAGAAACTAATTAGAATCATTAATAAAGTTGCAACCATAATAAATGCCTAAAAGGAGAGGCATATGATACTACAGTGGGGAGTCTGACCTAGTTGGGGAAGGGTTTCTGCAAAGTACTTACCTTTCCTTCCTATTATTTACCCATGAACTCTCTGCAGTTCCCCAAGAATGCAGGCACCGCCCTCCTGCCCTGTGACCATTCCACGAGATGTTCCCTCTGTCAAGATTGCTCCCTCCGTACCTAGCTCCATTATTTTCTAGTACTTGGTATGTGTTGGGTACCGTGATAAGCACTTAACATCGATTTTCTCTTGTATTTACCTCAGTGAGTGCAACTGTTAACCCTGTTTTATAAATAAGAAACTACGCTTTAGAAAGGCAAATTTGCTCAAAGACTCACAACTAGTAAGTGAAGAAACGAATTCAAAATCCCGGTGAGCCCGACTCGAAAGCGGTCTCGGCGGCACAGTCTTGTGTCTCCCAATTCCTTCCTGTCCAGGCCTCACGTAGCCGCCCGTCTTTCCTGACCGACACCTGGTGACGGTCTACTGCCTCCACGGGCCACGGCCATGGCAAGGTAGCAAGTGTAACTTGTCCCCTGCCCCACGAGGCTGAGCTCTTCCCGGACAGGGACTGGCCTTTTCCCTTTGGTCAGCTCCGTGACTCCGGGTAGACGCCCCTCAGACGCCACGCGCGACGGTGGCTCACGTGGGCCAGAAGTGTTCCCCTTCTCCCCCCCACGGCTTTTCTAGGAAAGCAGGAGGACTCGGTTCGACTCCATGGTGCGCGCCCCAGCCCCGTGAAGCCGGGAGTGGTGAGGCGGCCCGCCCGCAGCCGGGCAGTCAGTGACGGCGCGCAGAGAGCCCGCAGGCGGAAAGTCCTCGCAGTGAGCATCTCGAGCGAGGCCTACGACCCCTCATCATGACTACTAGTTGGGGCGGGGACGGCATGGGCACGGCCGCCAAGGTAGCGCCGAGTCGGGGGAAGACTGATGGGCGCCTGGAGACAAGCTCCCACAGAGGCCGCGTATTTGGAGCTGGGAGCCGGGGCCCGCCCATCCCGGTGAGTCGCTAGCTGTCTCCTCCGCCTGGTCTCCGTGCCTTGCGCCCCCAGCGCCGTCCAGCCCTGCAGCTTTGAGGCCCTTCCGGCGCACGCACCCCGCCCGGATCCCCTGGCGCTGCCCCGGGAGGCTCTGCCTAGCCCGGCGCCTCGAGGACCCGGGCCTCAGTGGCCAAAGGCGGCGTGGGGTGCGCCCAGGCCCTGCCCCTGGGAGGCTGGACCGCCAGTCCGCGCATGAGGCCATCTGCGAGGCACGAGTGCAGGAGAGTGAAGGAGACCGGGGCTTGCTGGGTAAGGACCTCCTTCAGTGAATGGAAGGTTATTCATGAGGCCTTCTGACACTCCAGAAACGGAATTTCTCCAGGGTTTGATGAGTATCAGGGTGGTGGTTTCTTGAGTTTTGAACAGGCATCACAAATAAATCCCTCTGGAATTTTTTCTGCATCTGTTCCGTTTTGAGTTTTGTGTGTGTGTTTTTGGAGACGGAATCTTGCTCTGTTGCCCAGGCTGGAGTGCAGTGGCGCGATCTCAGCTCACTGTAACTTCCACCTCCCGGGTTAAAGCTATTCTCCTGCCTCAGCCTCCCAAGTAGCTGGGATTACAGGTGCCCACCACCACGCCAGGCTAATTTTGTATTTTTAGTAGAGATAAGGTGTCACCATGTTGGCCAGGCTGGTCTTGAACTCTTGACCTCAGGTGATCCACTGGCCTCGGCTTCTCAAAGTGCTTGGATTACAGGCGTGAGCCACTGCACATGGCCAGAACTCAGTCCTTATAGAACATCAGAGAATCCATACAGGTGAGAGGTCTTATAAATGCAGTGGGTGTGGGAAAGATTTGAGGGGTAATTCACAACTTATTCAGCATCAAAGAATTCACAGTGGAAACTTTACGAATGCAACGAATGTTCAAAGACTTGTCATCAGACCTTATTCAACATCATAGAATTCATACTGGAGGAAAGCCCTGTGAACGTGACAAGCATGGGAAAGCCTTCAGATGGAGCTCAGACCTTGTGAGGCATCTGGAAATTCATATTGGAGATAAAGTTTTGGAATGTAGTGAGCATGGAAGAATTTTCAATCAGAGCTCAGGTCTAATACAGCATCAAAGAAACCAAACAGAATCATAACCCTAGGAAGACAGTAATGATAAAGATGTCAGTATGTCCATATAGGAAGAGAGGAGGAGAGTTTGTTTTTTGTCATAACTGCTTGGAAAATTCTAAGCTTCCTAAGAGCTAATTTTCATCTGATTCAGTGTATACTACTTAGTCTCAGGTCATGTGCAGATATGTCCTCCCCAAATGCTTACCACAAGATAAATCAGAAATCTTGACTGGAATAAGCTTCTAGTTCCATTTCACCCCTTTATCGTCAGAGGTTCCACACCACAGGAAAATCTTGTAAATGGTGGAAGCTGCATAAAGCACCATCATCATCACAAAACGGTGTCCTTGTGTCTCCTGTTTAGCAGCACTGGGAATCTAATAGCTTTCCCCTTGTCTTTTTTTCCTTATTATGAATTGTGCCAGGGGAACAGTAAAATGGCTATGATATCCTGAACTCTAGGGTGGATGTCTTTCTGGGACAGAATCTAATCCAAAAGTCTGCAAATGGACTTGAGATTTTCACATTAGTATACATGTCAATATGTAGTTTAGGGAGTTTGCGTTATTCCTCCATTCCTAGCAAAATTAGACACAGAAGCAGCTAATTAAATCAGGAAAGGGAAATTGATGGTAAGTCCTAAGACCCATTGTCTTCTTTCACATAAAAGTGGAAGTTGTGATTCAATCTATTCTGTAGGATTTGAAAGTATAATGGCACATTGAAGTCTGACATACCGAAATCCAGGCTCTGTCAATTTCATCTCTGTGACTTTTATTGTTTCTGAGTCTTGATTTTTCTCATCTGTAAAATCAAGATAATGACATTAATACAGTCCCCTGTGGGGCAACTGTGAAGACTAAATGAGACATTTTCATTAAGTTCCTAGCATAGTTCTAGACACACAGTAGACATTCAACAAATGATAACTAATTTTATCCATAGCTCCTACATGCAGTAATTATCAATGGCACTTTGAAGGAAAAAATATATCCCCCAACCATGACCTTGAGGATTACAAGATTCTGCACTTCTTGATCCTACTTGATGTCAGAAGGGGCTTGGCCCAGTATAAGTAAATTGCAAGGATTTGGAGCGGGGGGTGTTATGCACATTTTCAAGGATACTATATCTTGGAGAAACAAATTTAATAATCTGAGAACTACACAGTTGAATAACAATTTTTCCTGGAGAGACTAGGATTAAGCTATTTTATAAAAGTATTGAGAGAAAAACTATTTTATAAAAGGATTGAGAGACTGGATCAATCAATATCCTGCAAATCTGATAGTGAGATAAATTTATTTTTAATTAGTTTTTTTTTTTTTTTTTTTTTTTTTGAGACGGAGTCTCGCTCTGTAGCCCAGGCTGGAGTGCAGTGGCACGATCTCAGCTCATTGCAACCTCTGCTTCCCGGGTTCAAACGATTCTCCTGTCTCCTGAGTAGTGGGGACTACAGTCGCCTGCCACCACGCCGGGCTAACCTTTTTGTGTTTTTTTTTGTTGTTTTTTTTTTTTTTTTTTTTTTGAGACGGAGTCTCGCTCTGTCGCCCAGACTGGAGTGCAGTGGCGCGATCTCGGCTCACTGCAAGCTCCGCCTCCCGGGTTCACGCCATTCTCCTGCCTCAGCCTCCCGAGTAGCTGGGACTACAGGCGCCCACAACCGCGCCCGGCTAATTTTTTTTTGTATTTTTAGTAGAGACGGGGTTTCACCGTGGTCTCGATCTCCTGACCTTGTGATCCGCCCGCCTCGGCCTCCCAAAGTGCTGGGATTACAGGCGTGAGCCACCGCGCCCGGCCTTTTTGTATTTTTAATAGAGACAGGGTTTCACCATGTTGGCCACCGCGTCTCAAAAAAAAAAAAAATTTTTTTTTTAAATTAAAAATAAACAAAAAAACACCAACTCCTATTTCCCCCATCGCAATAAAATCAACCTTAGAATTCTTTTTTCTCCTCCCCTCCCCGTACCCGGCCAGTGGTTGGTTGGGGAATATTTTTTTCGTGGAGGGGACCGTCTTCCTCAGCTGTGACCCTCTCATCAGGTCTGGGAAGTGGTAACTGGAAAATAGAACTCCTGGAGAAGTGTTACCACAGACCATGCACAAGGCCAGAATTTCCCTGACATCTGTCCGCCAGCACCGCCCTTTCAGGTACAACTCCACAAGAGACCCGCCAAACTTGGTGAAGTCACCCGCTTACAGGGCTCGCTCTCCACCTGAGCAAGGACTGCAATTCCCAGGGTCCTCCAGGGCATCTGGCCGCGCCATTCCAGTCGTGCAGGCGGCGCGCTCTTCCCCGCTCCGCTCAAGTACGGGAACCGGTTCCCCGGCTCCCAGCCTCTCGGCAGCGCCCACGCGCCTGGGCCGAAGTGCGCGAGCGGAAGCGGTCGGCGCGGAGGCTTCTGGGAGATGGAGGCCGAGGCTGCGACCTGCGCAGGCGCAAACCTGCAGCTGGGGTGAGGGCTGGAAGTGGCGCGGTTCGCGGCAGCGCCCCGATGGAACCTCCTGGTCCTGTGAGGTGAGTGTTGGCGGCGGCTTCCCCGAGGTCCACCTCGCGGCTTGGCTTTTGCCCGTCCCGCAGGCAGCGGCGGCTGTGCATTGAGCGGGCCTGGCAGGCAGCTCCGCGGGCGTGTGTGGAGAGGGGTTTGGGTTGCCCACGGTGCCCGCGCTGCGCTGCCCTCGCGTTGCGTCACGTGCCGTGGAGGGGGGTCTTGATGTCCTTCTAATCTTTTCTCGAGACCCCTGGGTAGGGAGTGAAGGGTGGGAGGGGGAGTTGTACCTGGCCTGGACGACGGCCTCCTTCCCGCGCTCCCGGGCGGGCACCTGCCCCAGGCCGGGGTAGAGAAGTTTTGCTGGGGCCAGCGCCGCCGGGCATCACCGTGGGAGACACGAGCTCCGCGTTTTTCTTCGCGCCTCCTTTGTCTTCGGCCAGCGGTCCCTCTTTGTGCTCCTTTCGTGGCCTCTGATGCGTCCCACCTCCTTCCCTGTGTGAAAGGAAAATAAAATCTCAGGACCCCAAACTTACTATGCCAAAGGGAAAAGTTAAGCTTGGAAACTGAGTCACGAAAAAAAAACTGCTTTTCCTTTTGTTCCTAAACCGATAGCTGCAAGATAGAAAGCAACATATGCCCCCAGGTGACCTCCCTCACCCTGGCAATGTAAATGAACAGCCCAGCTTCACCGGACAAGACTAGAAATGCTTCCTCCACCCACCCGGAGACGAAACTATTTGACTTCTTCCTCTACTCTAGATCTACTTTATCTTGTGGAAAATGCAGATGTACTGAGCACCAGACAAATTCATAATTGACTTCCTCTTTTCACGTGCAACAGGTGAACTCAGCTCTAATCAAATCCTCACAAGAATGTGGCCACTTACCTCACTACATATCCCCCCTCTTCTTTACTCCTTCCCCTCCTTTGCCAGCTTTCTCCCCATTAAATTGAAGCCCTCAAAACCCTCGGTGGTAAAAGTGCGGGCCACGGATCTTACTGTGGCTTGTGTGTCTTTTTCCTGGGTGCATCCTCAACCTTAGCAAAGTAACCCCTAAATTGGTTGAGATCTATCTCAGATGCTTTTGTGGTTTACACCTGTTAGATTCCTTGACGCAGGTCACTGTACCCGAGTTTTGTTCATACCTGCCCCTTAATAGGGCTTCTGCGTTTGAATGAGATCCGACTCCGTAGAGGGGACTTAACGTTTTTCTTTTGCTGAAACTGCTACTTCAGAAAGTTTTTAAAGCAGGGAGGAGCCTCCCCAGCAAACCCCACCTTGCAGTGAAAGCTGCTGGGCTCTGGGCTCTGCATCTGGAAACTTGGGTTTTGCTTCAAACTTGTTTCTTCCCAATAATCATTTCTTCCCATAGGCCCCCACAACTTTTTTTTCCTTGATATTTTTTCCTGTTAATGGCATTTATTTAGTTGTATTGTAGAAAACCACTTTACATTCCCGTCTCTACAACAAGGCAAGTTTCTCAAAAGCATTGACGTAGTACATCAGAATTCTCGGGAGGGGTGGAAGAAAAAGCCGGACTAAGGGGTATATATAGTACAGAGTTTGGCTCTTTGTAGTGCTGAGTATATGTTTAATGAATCAAAAAAAGAAGAGGCCAGGCATGGTGACTCATGCCTGTAATCCTACCACTTTGGGAGGCCGAGGCGGGTGGATCACCTGAGGTCAGGAGTTCAAGACCAGCCTGGCCAATATGGCAAAACCCTGTCCCTACTGAAAATACAAAAAAATTAGCTGGGCGTGGTGGTGGGCGCCTGTAATCCCAGCTACTCGGGAGGCTGAGGTAGGAGAATCTCTAGAACCCTGGGGGTGGAGGTTGCAGTGAGCTGAGATCGTGCCACTGCACTCCAGCCTGGGTAACAGAGTGAGACTCTGTCTCAAAAAAAAAAAAAAGAAGAGGAGGAATGATTTCTTCTTATGTTACAGGGGGCCCTTGCAATATTCCAGCTGGTATGAGCCTTCTGCAGAGCTAGTCCAGACTAGAACGGCTGTATCACTAACAGCAGCTGAAACTCTGGCCCTTCAGGGTACACGGGGACAAGAGAAGATTATGATGATGGAACCAAAGGAAGAGGAAGAGTCTTGTGAGTATGAGACCAGGCTACCTGGGAACCACTCTACCAGTCAAGAGATCTTCCGCCAACGCTTCAGGCATCTCCGCTACCAGGAGACTCCTGGTCCCCGGGAGGCCTTGAGCCAGCTACGGGTACTCTGCTGTGAGTGGCTAAGGCCAGAGAAACACACGAAGGAGCAGATCCTGGAGTTCCTGGTGCTGGAACAATTCTTGACCATCCTGCCTGAGGAGCTCCAGTCGTGGGTGCGGGGACATCACCCTAAGAGTGGAGAGGAGGCTGTGACTGTGCTGGAAGATTTAGAGAAAGGACTTGAACCAGAGCCGCAGGTGGGAAGGGGGATTTGGTCTGTTATGGGAGCCAGATCAATGACCTTCAGGCTGGACAGAGGGGCAGCAGTAGGGGGAGTTGCCAAGGTCAAACCTCTCTTGGGCCAGGTAGAGCAGTTAATGTGTGTTTCTGTGTCTGTCTTTTCCGCCCTTGAGCCCTGAATGAGAAAGAGACTCTAGCTCCTTTTCCTTCCCTTGTGCTGACTCCGAGGAGGCTCCCTAAAGTCTTCTTGGAAGCTTTGGTACAAGGAGAGTCACATCTGCAAGTGTCCAGGCAGGGGACAGAAACCACACTAGTAATTTGAAGAAAATTTAAAACTGAGTGGTGCCTGATCACCTCCAGGTCCCAGGCCCTGCACATGGACCTGCACAGGAAGAGCCATGGGAGAAGAAGGAATCTCTGGGAGCAGCCCAGGAAGCACTGAGCATCCGGCTCCAGACTAAGGAGACCCAGCCTTTCCCAAAGAGTGGTGAGGAGCAGGATTCTGTGGGGAGGGAGAGGAGAAAGAGGGACGATAAAGGGCACAGTACCTAGTACCTGTAAAGGGTAAATAGTAGTAGGCACTTAAATGTTTGGTATCATCACAGCCTTACAATTTTTATCTCTTAGGTGAGAGACTTTGCCTGTTTCATCACTCGTAAAATTAGGAGTAAGAATAACCTGCCTCATAAGATAGCTCTGAGGATGAAGCTGAACTTGGGTCATATCTGGATATAAAGCCTGGCCAGTGTCTCTTAACTTTAGAGAGCCCTAAATCAGGACCAGGAAATAGTTCATTCACTTATGCCTTATCATCTTCACTGCACTTAACTCCTAGTTTATAATAACTCTGCCCTGAGCTAGAGGCCAGCCTTGAGATCCTTTTTTTTTTTTAACTCCTAAGGCCTCGCAAAACACACTTTTTAAGCCATAGAGCACTCCTATGTGAGATACAGCCTGTCATCACCTTTACCACCTCTTCCTCATGTAAACAGCCCTATTTGAGGCCGAGACGGGCAGATCACAAGGTCAGGAGATCGAGACCATCCTGGCTAACACGGTGAAACCCCGTCTCTACTAAAAAACATAAAAAAAACTAGCCGGGCGAGGTGGCGGGCGCCTGTAGTCCCAGCTCCTCGGGAGGCTGAGGCAGGAGAATGGCGTAAACCCGGGAGGCGGAGCTTGCAGTGAGCTGAGATCCGGCCACTGCACTCCAGCCTGGGCGACAGAGCGAGACTCCGTCTCAAAAAAAAAAAAAACAGCCCTATTTGAAACTCTCTTATGTGTGCCCTCACCTTCTACCCTTCAGATTCACTACAGAAACTTCCTTCTTGGCCTGCATACATACCCGCAAACAACCTCTCCTCTCTGCCAGTGGCAAACACTAGACTTAGAGCCTCAGGAGTGTGAACTCTCCTTGTTGACCTCTGTAGCATCGTGACCGTATTGTGAATATGCTGCTAACCAAAAAGAGTCTACTTGATATTTGCTTTTACACCATAACCCCTCCCCGACACCACTATCACCAAACCAAGGCATTTGAAAAAATCAAATTCTTGTTAGTTACAAAATGGGAAAAAATAGAAATGGAGATTAATTAGATTCTGTCCCAAAAGTATGTTTCTACTTCTTAGCTCTTCTTTCTTCTTTGCCTTTTTTTCAGACTTTTTCTTGTCTCCTTTACTTCTGTTTAGTAAGCCTGTATTCATTTATCACTTTTATTACTTTACTTTCAAAAAGAAGCTAGCTATTGTGTGATTTTTTTTTCTCTATAGCAAGCATATTTCAGATTTTTTTAACCACAACATTTAACCTGAAAAAATGAATTTTTAAAAATCAAATGATCTTGGCTGGGCACAGTGGCTCACACCTAGAATCCCAGCACTTTGGGAGGCTGAGGCAGGCAGATCACTTGGGGTCAGGAGTTCAAGACCAGCCTGGCTAACATGGTGAAACCCCGTCTCTACTAAAAATACAAAAATTAGACGGGTGTGGTGGTACGTGCCTGTAATCCCAGCTACTGGGGAGGCTGAGGCATGAGAATCACTTTAACCAGGGAAATGGAAGTTGCAGTGAGCCAAGATTATGCCACTACACTCCAGCCTGGGTGACAGAAAAAAAAAAAAAAAAAGTCAAATGACATTGAGTTATCTTAAAGCAATTGGTTTCTGTTCTCCTTAGGCTATAGGGAGTGTTACAACAGATAAAACATAAAATGTGCTATGGACATTTAAAAACAAAAAGGCAACGCACTCTTTTTCCCTTTTTAAGGAAGAGAAAGGCAGAAAGCACCAAGCAGATAGGAGGCAGGGAGCTGGAAGTCCTTTTGGTAAAGGAAGCAGTTAGTTGAGGATCCTGTAAAGAGACTATAGATTTATGCACCTGGGAAATGGATGGGCAGAGGTGAAGGTTGCAGAGCCAGGAAGGGCACGGTTTTTTTGCCTTTAGAAACCTCCCTTTTCCTTAACCCTAATGATTCTTGTTTTTCCCTTTCTTCACACCATCACTCCCTGATTCCTTGAAAATATGAAAAATCCTAAAAAAAGACCATGCATTTGTAATTGCCTTCATTTTTTCTTTTTTTCTTTTTTTTTTTTTTTTTGAGACGGAGTCTTGCTCTGTCGCCCAGGCTGGAGTGCAGCGGCGCGATCTTGGCTCACTGCAAGCTCCGCTTCCCGGGTTCATGCAATTCTCCTGCCTCAGCCTCCCGAGGAGCTGGGACTACAGGCGCCCGCCACCACGCCTGGCTAACTTTTTGTATTTTTAGTAGAGACGGGGTTTCACTGTGTTAGCCAGGATGGTCTCGATCTCCTGACCTCGTGATCCGCCTGCCTCAGCCTCCCAGAGTGCTGGAATTACAGGCGTGAGCCACCGTGTCCGGCTTGCCTTCATTTTTTCAATAAAACTTCTTTAGTGCTTCATTATGGAGAAATTAGGGGGAAAAAAGCAGATAAATGGGAGAAATTAAAAAGCAGAAACCCTCTAATCTGTAACATAGTCCCATCACCAAGAGTTAACCGTTGGTAATATCCAAGTAAATATTCTTCCAGTCTTTGTCATATATATAGTAGTTTTGAAGTATTTTTTTTCATTCCAGAAATGTAAATTTTAATCTAAGTGTCATTTCTTCATACATCCAGAACAGGTGTATTTACATTTTCTGTCAGTTGTTACAGAAGATGGCCCAGAGCCCAAGGACAAAGGATCATTGCCACCACCAGCCATTACTGAAGCGGAATCACAGGTGTTCTCAGAAAAACTTGCTACTGACACCTCTACATTTGAAGCTACCTCTGAGGGTGCCTTACAACTGCAGCAGAGAAATCCCAAAGCGGAGACACTGAGGTGGTCCCCTGCCCAGGGGAAAAGTTTCAGGCAGATGGTTGTCACCCATAAGGAAATTCCCACAGGGAAGAAAGACCATGAATGTAGTGAATGTGGTAAAACCTTCATTTATAACTCACATCTTGTTGTCCACCAGAGAGTTCATTCTGGAGAGAAACCCTATAAGTGTAGTGACTGTGGGAAAACTTTCAAACAGAGCTCAAACCTCGGTCAGCATCAGAGAATTCATACAGGAGAGAAACCCTTCGAATGTAACGAATGTGGGAAGGCCTTCAGGTGGGGTGCTCATCTTGTTCAGCATCAGAGGATTCACTCAGGAGAGAAGCCCTATGAGTGTAATGAGTGTGGGAAGGCCTTTAGTCAAAGCTCCTATCTCAGTCAGCATCGGAGAGTTCACAGTGGAGAGAGACCTTTTATATGTAAAGAATGTGGGAAAGCTTATGGATGGTGCTCAGAACTCATTAGACATCGGAGAGTTCATGCCAGAAAAGAGCCTTCCCATTGAATTGAAGGGGAGAACGTCTCCAGACAGGATTCTACATCGGTCTAATCTACTTTAGGACTGGATCCCATAAAAGTTATAAGCTCCTTAAGATTTTTCCTGTGTCTTTCTTGATTTAGGAAAAACTGTTTACTTAGTTCTGCCTGTAGATCATCCCTTCATGTCCTTTGATTAAGATACTGATATTCATTAGGACGCCTTTGGCTGCAAGTAGTAGCCAAGTTGGTTTACTTCTCCTTTCTAGCATGATCTGCCTAGTTTGCCTACCAATAATGTCTACTTAATTATAATATTTTTTTTTTGAGATGGAGTCTTGCTCTCTCTCCAGGCTGGAGTGCAGTGGCATGATCTCAGCTCACTGCAACCTCCACCTCCTGGGTTCAAGCGATCCTCCTGCCTCAGCCTCCCAAGTAGCTGGGACTACAGGCGTGTGCCACCACGCCCAGCTAATTTTTTGTATTTTTAGTAGAGATGGGGTTTCACCATATTGGTCAGGCTGGTCTCAATCTCTTGACCTCATGATCTGCCCACCTCTGCCTCCCAAAGTGCTGGGATTACAGGCCTGAGCCACGATGCCTGGCTACTTCATTAGAGTTTTTTTTTTTTTTTTTGAGATGGAGTCTCGCTCTGTAGCCCAGGCTGGAGTGCAGTGGTGCAGTCTCGGCTCACTGCAAGCTCCGCCCCCCCGGGTTCACGCCATTCTCCTGCCTCAGCCTCCTGAGTAGCTGGGACTACAGGTGCGTGCCACCACGCCCGGCTAATTTTTTTGTATTTTTAGTAGAGACGGGGTTTCACCGTGTTAGGATGGTCTTGAACTCCTGACTTCATGATCCACCCACCTCGGCCTCCCAAAGTGCTGGGATTACAAGCGTGAGCCACCGTGCCTGTCCTTCATTAGAATTTTTAACCTGGCACTGAGCAGCTGCTCGAGAAGTGTTATATTTGTATTTATTGTGAATGGGGCTTTGGTCTGGCTCTCCCGCTTTTTTTTTTGTTGGTAGAGATGGAGTCTCACTGTGTTGCCCAAGCTGGTGCCAAACTCCTGGTCTCAAGCAGTCCTCCTGCCTTGGCCTTCCAAAGTATGGGGATTACAGGCATGAGCTGCACTGCCTGACCAGTTCTGGCCTTTTCTCAGACCTGCTCAGACAGGGTCACATCTGCAAGTGTCCAGGCAGGGAACAAAAACCACACTAGTAATTTGAAGAAAATTTAAAGAAGTAACTAGTAAAAGGATTATCTGCTAAAGGGAATAAAGAGATCTCTAAAGAGGCCGGGCACGGTGGCTCACGCCTGTAATCCCAGCACTTTGGGAGGCCGAGATGGGCAGATCATGAGGTCAGGAGATTGAGACCATCCTGGCTAACATGGTGAAACCCCATCTCTACTAAAAATACAAAAATTAGCCAGGCGCAGTGGCGGGCACCTGTAGTCCCAGCTACACGGGAGGCTGAGGCAGGAGAATGGCGTGAACCCGGGAGGCGGAGCTTGCAGTGAGTGGAGATCGCACAACTGCACTCCAGCCTGGGCAACAGAGCGAGACTCCCTCTCAAAAAGAAAAAAAAAAAAAAGATCTCTAAAGAATATAGGGGCTGGGCGCGGTGGCTCATGCCTGTAATCCCAACACATTGAGAGGCTGAGGCAGGTGAACCACTTGAGGTCAGGAGTTTGAGACTAACCTGGCCAACATGGTGAAACCCCATCTCTACTAAAAATACAAAAAAAATCCGGGCATGGTGGTGGCAGGCGCCTATAATTCAGGTGGCTGAGGTAGGAGAATTGCCTAAACCTGGGAGGCAGAGGTTGCTGTGAGCCGAGATCGTGCCACTGCACTCCAGCCTGGGTGACAGAGTGAGACTCCATCTCAAACAAACCAAAAGAATATAGGAATAGGCCAGGCATGATGGCTCACTCCTGTAATCCCAGCACACTGGGAGGCTGAGGTGGGCAGATGGCTTGAACCCCGGAGTTTAAGACCAGCCTGAGCAACATGGTGAAACCCCATCTCTACAAAAAGATACAAAAAATTAGCCAGGTATGGTGGTGCGTGCCTAGAGTCCCAGCTACTTGGGAGGCTGAGGAGGGAGAATCACCTGAGCCCGGGAGGTTGAGGCTACAGTAAAGTCATGATCACACCACTGCACACCAGCCTATGTGACGGAGTGAGACCCTGTGTCAAAAAATACAGGAATAGCAGAAAAGGGAACAGCTAATTCTCAAGAAGCAAACTTAGAAGAGCCCACACCCCCCTGACCAGGATTGAAATTGACACTTTATTGTGTAGGGTGTGGCTTTTCCCGTGTTGTGCTAGAGCCAGTCTGTACAGGCTGGCCAGAGCCAGTTTCGCACATCGCTTCCCAAGTCTGCATTGAAATCAGCCATGGTGGGAGTATTCACACCATAGAAATCAGCAAACAGCAAAACCAAAAAGGTTTTGAACTACTTGTTAGCTATTTGTTAAATGTCTGCCAACACAAGTCAGGCCCAGTAGCAGGTACCTATGGTCCCAGCTACTTGGGAGGCTGAGGTGGTCCAGCCTGGGCAACATAGCAAAATCCTACCTAAAAATTAAAAAAAACCTTTTTTAGTGTGCCTATCGTATAGAGTGCAAGGGACAAATGCATTCGATGCGGCTGGAGAGAGGATGTTTATCAGAGATCAAGGCCTTTTAAGCCAGGTAAGGGATTTTGAATTTAAGAGCAGTGGGGAGCTATTACTAGGGAGTGACACCGTCAGTTACTCAGTTGTGTACTTCAGAAAGATCACTTCATCTACAGTGTGGAAAACTGCAAACAGACTCCTATTAGGAGACTTGTGGTAACCTCCAAGTAATATGGCTACCTAAACTGAGGGAGTGACCACGGGGATGTGGAAGAGGAGACAGATTTGAAAAGTATGAAGGGGGCAAGATCAGTAGGACTTTTGGGGGTAGATCTGACTGCCAGGCAGAAACCAGCTCACCCTCCCTCAGTTTATGCTTCAAGCCAAACAGTGCAAATGGCTCCAAGTTTTCCTCCCAAGAGCCTTAGGCTCTGTCCAGCAGCCCCATTCTACAGGCCTTTCTCAGGCACCTGCCTCTGCACACACCCAAGAGGACCCTGAGGCCAGAGGTGGCAGAGTGGCTGCCCTACAGACAGTGTGGCCGTAAGCCCTGGAGGGAGGGAGGAGAGCTGCAAACCAGGGAGCACATGGAAACGGGGAAGCTT
The DNA here is from genome assembly GCF_024542745.1 of Macaca thibetana thibetana. Classification (NCBI taxonomy): domain Eukaryota; kingdom Metazoa; phylum Chordata; class Mammalia; order Primates; family Cercopithecidae; genus Macaca; species Macaca thibetana. Next base: position 16,215,160 of record NC_065593.1, read on the forward strand.
TGGGCTTAGTGTTAAGGGAGTCAGTCTCCTCTTCTTCCAGCCACCCGAAAATTACTGAAGCAGTGTTGTAACTGTACTGCTAACTTTCAGAAGGAGGCTTTATATTGCAGTGTTACGGATGAAGAAACAGACTAAAATAGATTAAATAATTTGTCCAAGGCCACATAATTGATAAGTGACAGAGCCAAGATCTGAACCTAAATATGATTTCAAAGCCTGTGCACATGGTACTCTTTACTCAGAGCTGCAGGGAAGAGAAGGGGGGCTTTTGCATTTCTAACTTGAACTGTGGAGCAGAGAAAGCCAAACTCACTGTCCCAGTCAGCACTGCTTCCCAGACAGATGAGTGCTTGGTCCCACCGATGAGACTATCTCTGCTGCCCAGGAACCAATGCAAAGTTTAACTAAATTGAAAATTAAATGTAACTGGATGGGCAGAGTGGCTCATGCCTGTAATCCCAGCACTTTGGGAGGCCGAGGCGGGTGGATCACCTGAGCTCAGGAGTTTGAGACCAGCCTGGCCAACATGGTGAAAACCCATCTCTAGTAAAATTACAAAAAATTAGCTGGGTATGATGGCGGGCGCCTGTAATTCCAGCTACTCGGGAGGCTGAGGCAGGAGGATCCCTTGAACCCGGGAGGCGGAGGTTGCAGTGAGCCGAGCTCACACCACTGCACTCCAGCCTGGACAACGAGCGAAACTCCGTCTCAAAATAATAGATTAAATGTAATTAATTCTTGTTAATTAATTCTGCAAATTAATGCTGTCACCTTAATTGCTTAATGGAACAATGAGAAATGAAGGTCTTTATTTAAAAAACGAAAGCCTTGAAAGAGTTCCATCAGCCACAAAATTGGCATACCCATAAACCTTATATCAAATGAGCAAATTTGGCTGGGCACGGTTGCTCACGCCTGTAATCCTAGCATTTTGGGGGGCTGGGGCAGGCGGATTATTTGAACTCAGGAGTTCCAGACCAGCCTGGGAAACATGGCAAAACCTTGTCTCTAAAAAAAAAAAAAAAAAAAAAAAAAAAAAAATAGCCAGGCATGGTGGCACACACCTGTAATCCCAGCTACTTGGGGGGCTGACACAGAAGGATTGCTTGAACCTCGGAGGTTGAGGCTGCAGTGAGCCGAGATTGTGCCACTGCACTCTAGCCTGGGTGACAAAGTGAGACCCTGTTAAAAAAAAAAAAAAAAAAAAATAGAAGCAAATTTCTTTTTTCTGCTTCCAAGTATGAAACCATAATGGAGTAACGGACTGAATTTACCATCCCACATTTAAAAAGCCAGATAAAATATATGAAACAATAATTTTCAGAACTCGGCAACAGGCAATGTGAAAGAGCCCTGAGAGAAGGGATACAAATGGGAGGAGTCCTAGCATTGGCCCAGCTTTTTTTTTTTTTTTGAGACAGGGTCTCATGATGATAGTTCACTGCGACCTCGACCTCCTAGACTCCCAAGTAGCTGGGACCACAGGTGCACAGCACCACACCCGGCTGATATTTGTATTTTTCTGTAGGGACAGGGTTTTGCCATGTTGGCCAGGCTGGTCTGGAACTCCTGGGCTCAAGTGACCCTCCTGCCTTGGCCTGTTAAAGTGCTGGGATTACAGGCGTGAGCCACCGCGCCTGGCCCTTTTTTTTTCTTTTGAGACGGAGTCTCGCTCTGTTGCCCAGGCTGGAGTGCAATGGTGCGATCTTGGCTCACTGCGACATCTGCCTCCCGGGTTCAAGTGATTCTCCTGCCTCAGCCTCCCGAGTAGCTGGGATTACAGGTATACGCCACCACGCCCAGCTAATTTTTGTATTTTTAGTAGAGACGGGGTTTCACCATGTTGGCCAGGCTGGTCTTGAACGCCCGACCTCAGGTGATCCGCCCACCTCGGCCTCCCAAAGTGCTAGGATTACAGGTGTGAGCCACCGCGCCCGGCCCTCCATACCTATCTTCTTAGTCCCTCTGGCACTCTTAGACAACAGTGACTTCTTTCTAAAGCCAACCCTGCCTTTCGTGTTTTGAGTCTATGCTTCCCGACTGCAAATAAGTTTAACTGTAATAATTATATATTAAATAGTTATAATAGGCCTGGCTTGGTGTCCAGAAAAGCCTGGACCGCGAAAGGGATTCCGTAAATATCCGTGGGATGTGAAACGTCCTCACAAACTGCAAATCCCAGCAGGCGGAGAGACAGAAGTACAGGCCCATTCATTTGCCTCCAACTGCCACCCCGACCCCACCCCGCACACGCACGTAGGGGTCTCCGCGGACGCCCCAGAGCCCACGCACGCGGCCGTGAGCCCGCCCGGAGCGGGGGGAATCCCTCGGCCCTCAGCGGCCACCCCACTGCTCCTCGACAGAAAGGCCCGCCGGATGGCAGCTAATCCGCGCGCGGCGAGCCGCCCTCACCCCTCGAGCCCCGCCCCCGGCCGCCGAGGTCCCGCGCTAACGAGGGGTCCTCCCGGCGTCCTAGAGAGGCCCCGCGACAGACGCACTTCCGCTCGCGCCGCAGGGGCTCTTACCTCTCGGATGCCGGGCTGGCAGGCCTGCTAGCGCATTTGGGGACTTTTCGGAGGAGACGAGTACCAACAGAGTTGGGTCCATCAGAAGACACCTGCCTGTGAAGCGTATTATAAACAAGTAAAAACAATGGGTGTTATTGTCCGCGGTACTGCAGGAGAGTGGAGTGGCCGTCGATTCCCAGGATTAGGAGACAAGGACGTGGGAAAGACGCCTGGGGGATTGGAAAGGGGTCCGAGCTCGGGTCCCGGGGCTCCTGAAATGGACTTCCACTGTCCGGTCGGTCACTGCCCTCAAGCCACCTTCCTCCTTCCCTTCTGTGCATCGTGCTGGCTCAGCGCTTCGGGGAGAGGGACAGGTGGGCGCGACGCTGCATGGCCGCCCTGCGTTTGGGACCCTTTCCTGCTCCGCAGCGCTGACGCCGCTGGGCTGTTGAGGCGCCCAGCGCAGGTGTTGAGCGCTTGCCCGCCGCGCCCAGCGCAGGTGCTTCACGTCGCAGGCGGCCAGCGAGTGGATGACGACTGTGTCCACCTGCCCCGCTGAGGCTGCTCCCTTTCTCATGTGATCGCCAGAATCGTCCCCGCCCCTTCCCACTGGGCTTTTACTGAGGTCCAGCTGACTTCCATTTGCAGGGGTTCACCCAGACAAGTCTTTTTGACATAGCTTTATTCCCAAAGCTGAGAGGTGCGGTGAAGAGGAAATTATTGCGGAAGTGACTCGGTCTTTTTTTTTTTTTTTTTTTTTTTTTAAGGTAAAATGTTTGATTTGGGGAACAGTGGTTAGAGGATGAATTTCAGGAAGTCCATGAATTCTCTGAAACTGCATGTACATTTTTCCGGGCAGAGCTTTCCTGGTTCTCAAAGAAGATTCATGACTTAACAGCATTAAGAACCTGGCATCCGCCAGGAGTCACAACACTTGTAAAAATTGAATGGTAAACAAGCAGCAGCACCCGCCGCCACCGTGAAATTTCAGTAATAAGGTGATTTTTTGTTAAAGGCCATACAAATGGTCCGGAATATCTTAAGTTGCTAATCATGAAGAAAAACGTGTATACCAACACACACACAATAGATAACACTTGTCCTGTTATTTAAGATGAAGGATCTCACCAAGCAAAGCAGAAGATCAAGGACACAGAATGTGCACTGTATGCAAAACCAGAAGCTAACAAGCATGTTGGGGTACTTGGGTAAGGTGAAACTTACAAGGTGGGGACAAAACTGGTAACCAAAGTCCTATTAAAAACTATAGTGAAACATAATGCAATTTGGAATAATAAACATGACAAAGGCATTATCTCAATAAAATAGTAAAGAAATTTTATTCACCTAAGGTGTTAGTATACCATTAAAATTAGGGAAGGAAGAAAATGTACATGGGCATAGCTTCAAAAATTCTGAAGTGTATTTCTGGGTATTTAGGTAGGACTTTAAGATTGAGGCCTGTGCGGTTTTTTAATGGGTCTAAAATTAAGACAATTCATGTCCTTTCCTTCATAGTATTTGCACAAATCATCATTACCAGTCATGACTGTGGTCAGATGCTGACTCCCAAGTAAGTCGAAGAGGGAGGCAAACAGAAGGGAAAGAAAAATCTTCCTGAGATATCTGGGTAAGACGTGGAAGAGGACAGGGAATTGAGGTTAAGGATTTGCGTATAGTGTACCTAACAAGATGCAAGTAATTTCATTCACCAGCAATCTTTGGCGGGGTGGGGGCAGGCGGGTAGGGAATATATATCTATATATGGTAGATTTTTCTGGGAATGAGACGTGAGACTTCCCCCTTAAGAACATGCTCAGGTACAACAGGTCACTAAATTGCCTCCTAATGTTCCATTGAATTAATGGTGAACTAGAGGACGTTTTGCTGAGCAGTGATGGGATTGAGCTAGGGCCAGGGGAAGTGAGGGGATGGACTGGATATCTAGTAGGCAAAAAGAAGTTGAGGTGACTGAGCCTTGAGAGGGAAGGACAAAGAGAAAAACCTGCACTGGTGGTTCGGCCAATAAGGTACTTCTGAGAACAAAACGTCTCATAGGATGCACAGTGTGAGCTCTTCTCCTTTGCTTACACACTATTTTCAGTGAAGTCCAGATTGCTCAGGGGTGTTTGTGTGAATAGATTGTTTAGGAGAAGCCTGAAGGGGTGCCGAATTCTCTGTCAGGGCTGACAAGAGGTAAATGTGGCAATGAAACATGCCAACGGAATCAGGCATGGAAGGGATCGTGAGATCCAGGTTTCCTGTGGGAAAGAGATGGTCTGGGCACAATTCAGTCTGCGCTCCAGCAATGAGAACAGGAGGAAGAGGGCGCACTTCACTTGTCATCAACCAAAGGGAAGAAGTAAATCAAACAGCTTCCCTTACCAAGAGTGTGACTGTTCCAGGCTGAGGTATCTGGAAGGACGTGAAAACTCTGCAGTCATCTATTTGTACAACCCTTTTCTCAAGCCAAGTAGATAAACCTGGGAAGACACCTATATTGGAGTACAGAATAAACCCATTTGGTGAATTATTTTGGCTGTGATCAGTTCTGTTACCAAGGACATGATTTAAATTCATTATATTCAAATCTACGTAGAAATCAGTAATAGAAAATGTGCAAAGGAGTTCAGATGAGGCGGGAGTGAATGTGCCCGTCTGCAGCACAGCACAGTGGTTAAGACCATCAACCAGGTTTGGAGTCTTGGCTCTCGCTCTTCCTAGCTGTGTAATCATGGGTCAGTTACTTAACACTGCCCCTTCTGCCCCCTCCTTATCTTTTAAATTGGGGTAAGAATACCCACATCATTGATGGTTGCACCACTATATAAATTAAAAATCATTCAACTGAACACTTAAAACAGGTGCATTTTATAGTATGTAAATTATACCTTCATAAAGCTTTAAAAAAATGAGTACCCATATCATAGAAATGATGTGAAAATTAAAATGTAAACTGGCACTGTGCCTGTCAGGTAGTAAACACTCAATAAAAGTGACTAATACTAGTGTAACAAAGACGAGGTTAAAGAACAATAAAGATATTTAAAGTTAAATTTTTAAAGAATTAAGGAATTACTGGGCTGGTTGAAACTTTAGCAATCATTTAGTTCAACTCTTCCATTTTACAGATGAGAAAATTGGAGACCAGCAGGTGAAGTGCCTTATTCAAGGTCTAGCACTAAGACCAGACCCCAGGCCTGCTGGACCCCCATTAGTGCAATTCCCACTAACAGCCACTGCCTCAGAAACATGGACACATAAAAAATGGAGGCTGTGTTTCCTTAAAGAAGAAATAAATATAGAACACAAAAAACATGCAGCGATGGTGAAGAAACAATTTCAAGTCTGGGCATGGTAGCTCACACCTGTAATCTCAATACTTTGGGAAGCGGAGGCAAAAAGGTCACTGGAGCCCAGGCGTTCAAGACCAGCCTGGGCAACACAGCAAGACCTTATCTCTGTTTTTTAAAAGTTATTCAAGAAAAAAGAATTTCAAGGCCAAGGGGGAAAACCAAGAAGAGGCTGCCACATCCTGACTTAGCCAGGGCCTCCAGTGGGGTCCAGGTAATGAGAACTGAAGTGCTTTGGCAAGGCCAGACCCTGGTTTGTCATCAGGTGCACTGGCTCGCCACTGTAGCCAGGTGCCTGGAGGAGGCGAAGCCACAGTCCTCTCTACTACTTCCCGTCACAGTATCTGTCAGCAGTGGCAGGAGATGGGGCCAAAAATGTATGCAGCAGAATTCTTAGGAGCAGTCAGTCTGAGCACCCCTGAAGCATGGACAGCTCTTGAATAGCTGCTTCTGCCCGTGCCAAGTAGTGTGACCTCAATTGTTTATCCCCTGTTGTTGCCTAATCAGCCCCTCTGGATGCTAAGGCCTTCACTTATAACCCTGTTGTAAATTGCCTGGCAGTTCCTCCATCATGGCAGCCTCTTCAGATGAATAAGGAAGCCTAACAGATGTGAAATGACCCTGCTTCTTCATTAATGCTGCCATCTTCTAAAGTAACTTGATAGCAGGGCTGGAAAACTTTGAAGCTAATAAAAACTTACTAAATTATTCCAGTGCTAAACAGTGGACAGGGGAAATGAGGTGTGTCTTCTAAGTTATGACTTTCTAATATTTCAGGGGGTAACATTCAGTGAGTCATCTCTGTCATTCTTAGGAGGTGGTGGAATCCTGTTCCCACAATTTTGCTGAAGAGTAATTTAGGAAAGATGGCTGGTACAGACCCTTAATGTTTGTTATGTGATCCACTGGGGGAGGAGAAGGGAAAGGAAGAAGGACAGAGGGGAAATTAAGGCCTGAAATAGCTTTTCCGATTTAACTCAGTACATTGAAACCTCTCTGAATAATTCATAAAAGTGCCTCATTAGTACCTGCAGTCCTAGCTACTTGGAAGGCTGAGGCAGGAGGACTGCGCGAGCCCACCAGTTCAAGGAAGCAGTCAGTTATGACTGTGCCACTGCATCCCATCCTGGGCAACAGAGCAACACCCCACCACTTAAAAAAAAAAAAAAAGTGCCTCATCTTCAACCCACTGTTTAAGATCAGTGGGAGGACAGAGATTCTGTCCATTCATTTGATTTGAATACTTGGGACACATAGTATAAACAAATGAATATGTTGGACTTTAGCTTTTCCCCTAAAAACTTTCCTATTTTGCAGATTACTCCATACAGTGAACACTTTGATGTCGGAGGAGGTGAGAGCTCCGACTAAAAGTCTTTTGACATTCTTGGCACTCATAAGGCTTCTCTCCAGTGTGAATTCTCTGATGTATGATAAGTTGGGAATGCTGGCTAAATGTTTTCTCACACTCACTACATTCATAAGGTTTCTCTCCAATATGAATTTTCTGGTGGAGAAGCAGCTCAGAATTATCCCAAAAGGTTCTTGCACACTCATTACACTGATGGGGTTTCTCTCCAGTATGAATTCTCTGGTGGACAATCAGGTGAGAGGTCCGCCTGAAAGCCTTTCCACACTCAAAGCATTCATAGGGTTTCTCTCCAGTGTGAATTCTCTCATGTCTAAGAAGTTCTGAGTTTCCCCTGAAGGCCTTCCCACATTCCTTACATACATAGGGTTTCTCACCAGTATGAATTCTAATATGTCTAATAATCTCTGAGTTCTGGCCGAAAGTTTTCCCACATTCATTACATTCATAGGGTTTGTCCCCTGTATGAATTCTCTGATGCCGGATAAGCTCCGAACTCTGACCAAAGCCCTTCCCACATTCATTACACAGATACGGTTTTTCTCCAGTATGAATTTTCTGGTGTCTGATAAGGCCTGAGCTATGCTTGAAGGCTTTGCCACACTCGTTGCATTCATGGTATCTTTCTTCAGTATGAATTCTCTGATGCTGAATAAGCTGTGAACTAACCCTAAAGGTCTTCCCACATTCATTACATTCATATGGTTTCTCTCCAGTATGGATTCTCTGGTGTAGAATAAGGGCTGAATTTTGACTGAAGGCTTTACCACATTCTTCACATTTATAGGGCCTCTCTCCAGTATGAATTCTATGATGGTGGATAAGATGTGAACTCTGAATGAAGGCCTTTCCACATTCATTACAAGCAAAGGGTTTTTCTCCAGCATGAATTCTCAGGTGCCGTCGAAGGCTTGAATTAGTTCCGAATGTCTTTCCACATTCTTGGCATTCAAAGGGTTTTTCTCCACTGTGAACTCTCATATGCTGGATGAGATGTGAGTTCTGATTAAAGGCTTTCCCACACTCTTTACACGCGTGAGGCTTTTCTCCCACAGAACTTCTCTGTGTTTTGTGAGATTCTAAAATCTCTATGAAGTTTTGGCCAGAGGTAGCAAATGTGCTTACTCCCTCTGTTGTAGTATGATGTGTAACCAGATTTGCGCTGGGACTGCAGCCTCTCTCACTCTCATTCTTCTCCTGGTCTTTCTCACTTGAGGGTGATTTCTTAAAGATCATCAACCCTGATGGAAAGTCTCTCTCCTGAGGAGACATCTGCTCTATAACCTCTTCCATGGACTCCTCTCTCGAATGTCCCTCCAACCTGTCTTCTTCACATCCTGCTCCAAACTCATCACCTTGGTAAACCACTTTTGGAAATTTTTCTAATATTGACCCATGTGGCTCAGATTCTTCAGAAATTTCTTCCTTGGGAATCACCTCCTTGTTCTCAGTCCCCATCTCACAATCTGAAACGAGAAAGGGTAAGTATGTGAAGGGACTGTATCATAGTTAAATGAAGCTAACACTGTAGGAGAACAGAGCTTTGATGTAGTTCTCATAGCACTCAAAAACACTCTTGGTAAGGGGAAGAGGGCAGCTGAGGCAGGGGATTGCTTGAGCCTGGGGAGGTCAAGGCTGCAGTGAGCTGAAACACACCACTGCACTTCAGCCTGAGTGACAAAGCAAGACCCTGTCTCAGAACAACAAAACAGTCTTGGTATCTGGTGACATGACAGCATGCTGCCAAAAAGAAGGTAAAGATTTAGGATTATGGTGGACATGCTAAACAGGGGATGCTGACTAACAGGAGTGAGAAGAGATTTCAAGAGAGAAGTAGGAGATGGATGGTAAGGAGATGCTGATTTAAAAAAAGTTCCATAACATTAATGGTGAGTTGGGATAGAACTTGAAGGTGATAAAGAAAACATCTAGGGAAAATGGTGGCCATATTAATAGATAGGTATATGATAAATGTTGAAAGAAGGGACAGAAATGACATGGTGGTTCACACCTGTAATCCCAGCACTTTGGGAGGTCGAGGTGGGTAGATCACTTGAGCTCAGGAGTTCAAGACCAACCTGGGCAACATGGTGAAACCCTGTCTACTAAAAATACAAAAATTAGCTGGGCATAGTGGCGGGCACCTGTATTCCCAGCTTCTTGGGGGGCTGAGGCAGGACAATCACTTGAACCAGGGAGGCAGAGGTTGCAGTCAGTTGAGACTGCACCACTGCACTCCAGCCTGGGTGACACAGTGAGACCCTGTCTCAAAAAAAAAAAAAAAAAAAAAAAAGGACAAGTTAATAGAAATAACTTTTGGGTGTATAGGGGAAGTAACGGCAAAATGAGTAACAAGAGGACTATTCTTAGTCCTGTTCTCTGGTACTCATCAGCTGTGTAGAGCAGCAGAGGGGACGTACAGGGCTTACCCTTTCAAAAGGTGAACGTGTCTTAACTGAAACTAGCACAGAAGCACCACCTTTTGACTCCCTGATGTTCGGAGCCACTGGCTTTAATCTTCTCCAGATGGCTAGTGAATTGTGTCAATACCATTTACTGAATAATTCTCTCCCCTACTGATTTAAAATGCCACCTACGCCATAATCTAAATATCCATCTATATTTAGGCCAACTTCCGGATACTATTCCGTTCCACTGATCTGTGTCTTCTCTAATATCAAACAGTTCAACCTGTTAGCTTTATTAACATTTTTAACATATGCTAGAGAAAGTTCTCTCTGTTTTCCTTTTCAGACCTTTCCCGTCTATTCTCATATCTTCCCAAGTAAACTTTAGTATAAATTTGTAGTCCAAACTTATTCTGACGTTGTTTTTATGTTCATCATGTCTCTGTACCTCTTTTCCTTTAGTGAGTTTTTCTTACATTTTGTAACTAGCTATTACTTTTATATATACTAATGCTGTTGATAATTACATATTAATTTTGTAATCAGCTCTCTTATAGTATTTTCTTAATACCTTCATAAATCTTAAAGAGTACATTTTTGGGCCGGGCGCGGTGGCTCACGCCTGTAATCCCAGCACTTTGGGAGGCCAAGGCGGGCAGATCACAAGGTCAGGAGATCGAAACCATCCTGGCTAACATGGTGAAACCCCGTCTCTACTAAAAATACAAAAAAATTAGCCGGGCATGGTGGCGGGCTACTTGGGAGGCTGAGGCAGGAGAATGGTGTGAACCCGGGAGGCGGAGCTTGCAGCGAGCTGAGATGGCGCCACTGCACTCCAGCCTGGGCAACAGAGCGAGACTCCGTCTCAAAAAAAAAATTGGCCAGGGGCAGAGGCATGTGTCTGTAGTCTCAGCTACTGGGGAGGCTGAGGTAGGAGGGTCACTTGAGCCCAGGAGGTCAAGGCCGCAATGAGCCGTGATTGTGCCACTGCACTCCAGCCTGGGCAACAGAACAAGACACCTTGTTTCTTGGGTGGCGGTGGGGGGTGGGGGGAGTACATTTTTTAAACTTTTAGAAAGATTTTTAGTTGTGGCAAAAATGTTTAGTTGCCTACCCCAATATCTCTTATTCCCCATTGCCTGACAATAGAATAATAAATTTATGTAGTGTGGCAATTAGCCTAGCTTAAAAAAACCACATTCCCCAGCTTTTTAATTTTTGCAGTTGGGATTGGCCGCATGATCATATTCTACCCAATAAGACAGTGAGATGCAAATGAAAACACATGGGACTACTAGGAAATCTGAAGGATGAGGGGATACATTTATTCCATCTTGTCTTCCATGCTGTTCCCAGAGCATGATGTGATAGCTGGACACCATCCTAGACCATGAGTATACTGGTATACCCTAGGACTGGGGATCATAGCTGGAAGGAACCTGGGTCCCTGATGACTCCATGGCACTGCCATACCATTCCTGGAATGCCAGCCTCTGGACTTCATTTATCCAAGAGAGAAATAAGCTTTTGCCTTGCTTAAGATATTGGGGGGGGGTTTGTTATTATACGAGGCCAAACCGATTCCTAATAAAATTGTCCTGGGGATTTAGCTGTCCCCACCACAGAGAAGGGGTCCAAATGTCAGGAGAATAAGCTTGACCTTTGTTCAGATGGTAAACAACCTGGAACTAATATTCAAGTGGCCTTTGCTTAGGGCAGTATATTTGTGCATTACAGCAAATCTGAGGAATACAATCCTCCCGTCAGTGAGAGTGTTCATTGTGGAAGGTGATTCTCAAGGGGGTGTGGGCATGTATGGAACTTCATCCTTCAGACAATGCACAACTATGGGATGGTTTTTCTAAACCAAGGAGTTACGCCGGGCGCAGTGGCTCACGCCTGTAATCCCAGCACTTTGGGAGGCCGAGATGGGTGGATCACGAGGTCAGGAGATCGAGATCATCCTGGTGAACATGGTAAAACCCTGTCTCTACTGAAAATACAAAAAAAAATTAGCCAGGCATGGTGGCGGGCGCCTGTAGTCCCAGCTTCTAGGGAGACTGAGGCAGGAGAATGGCGTAAACCCGGGAGGTGGCAGAGCGTGCAGTGAGCAGAGATCGCGCCACTGCACTCCAGCCTGGGCAACAGAGCGAGACTCCATCTCAAAAAAAAAAAAAAAATCAGCCGGGTGCGGTAGCTCAAGCCTGTAATCCCAGCACTTTGGGAGGCCGAGATGGGCGGATCACGAGGTCAGGAGATCGAGACCAACCTGGCTAACACGATGAAACCCTGTCTCTATTAAAAATACAAAGAATTAGCCAGGCATGGTGGCGGGCGCCTGTAGTCCCAGCTACTCAGGAGGCTGAGGCAGGAGAATGGCATGAACCCGGGAGGCGGAGCTTGCAGTGAGCTGAGATCCGGCCACTGCACTCCAGCCTGGGCGACAGAGAGAGACTCCGTCTCAAAAAAAAGAAAAAAAAAAAGAAAAATCAAATGCAGTTGAGATTCACTAGCATAAGAATCAGAAAATGTCTACTGAGCCTGGGCGTGGTGGCTCACGCCTATAATCCAAGCACGCTGGGAGGCCAAGGAGGGTGGTCACGAGGTCAGGAGATCCAGACCATCCTGACTAACACGGTGAAACCCCACCTCTACTAAAAATACAAAAAAGTTAGCCGGGCATGGTGGCGGGCACCTGTAGTCCCAGCTACTCGGGAGGCTGAGGCAGGAGAATGGCGTGAACCCGGGAGGCGGAGCTTGCAGTGAGCCAAGATCACGCTGCTGCACTCCAGCCCGGGTGACAGAGCGAGACTCCGTCTCGAAAAGAAAAAAAAAGAAAATGTCTACTGAGACAATAGATAGTCATATATGAACTGTGAGCACAGATTCAGGGGAATGACAGAAGCAAAAAATCAGCTGGTAGTGGACTGAATAATGAATTTGCTGCTGCTTTAAAAAAAAAAAAAAAAAAAAAAAAAAAAAAAAAAAAAAAAAAGTGGATGAAAGGAGAAGACCAAGATAGTGCTATAGAGAATGGCTTTTCTCTGATGAGATAGGGACGTGTTTACATTAGAAGGAATAGTTCCAGCAGAAAGACAGGGGTCAAGAGTGAAGAAAGGAGATCACTGAAGAAAAAAGACCCTGAGCAGCAGAGGAGGCTGCAGTCATGTGGTAAGGGAAGGGGAAAAGTGGAAATTTGGGGGTGACTTTGGACTCCCCTTCTCTCTGCCCAGCCTCCCGTTATCCACAGGATGTTGCTTACTAACACCATCTGGCTCGGACACCTCCAGTCACTCATCAGGGAAGCCCTGGCAATGTCCCCCTCCCCAGACACCTGGAAGGAACCTGATCTCCTACTGGAATCCTGAAGTCTTAGAAGCTCTTTGTGCTACACCCGAAAATGAGATGGAACTTTCTTCAATTTTCCCCATCGCAGCATCTTCTCTCATTTTCCCATGAAGTAAGAGAGGCCACCTAAAAACTGTACTTCTCCTTTTTGGTGGACTCTTTGCAAATGATAGGTAATGTGTATCTATACCATTGTAAGAATCCACTGTTGAGAATTTAGCTGTCTTCTTCCTCCATGGTACCATCTGAGTTGGGAAGTACTGTCTTAAATATATTCTCTGTCATCCCTACCCAAGAGCAAGTTCCACAAGCTGCCATTTCAGTCTCCATCTGCTTCCAAGCCCCTCTCTGGTCTTTCCTTTTCATTCTCATGCCTCCTATAGTTGCTTCTTTTCCATCATCTAGTTCTTTACAAAATCAGCATTCATAGAGCCGACATGTGTACCACAATAAATGGCAAATCACTGTTTCTTAGTAAAAACAAGATACAACAGAAGTTAGGTATATATTTATCCCCAATCAAGTAACCAGGACTTAGTTTAAAACTCAAATTCAGGGCCGGGCGCGGTGGCTCACATCTATAATCCCAGCACTTTGGGAGGCAGAGGCGGGTGGATCACGAGGTCAGGAGATCGAGACCATCCTGCCTAACACGGTGAAACTCCATCTCTACTAAAAATACAAAAAATTAGCCGGGCATGGTGGCGGGCACCTGTAGTCCCAGCTACTCAGGAGGCTGAGGCAGGAGAATGGTGTGAACCTGGGAGGTGGAGCTTGCAGTGAGCCGAGATTGTGCCACTATACTCCAGACTGGGCGACACAGCGAGCCTCCATCTCAAAAAAACTAAACTAAACTAAACTAAACTAAACAAAAAAAACCCTGCAATTCAGAAAGTCTCCCCTGGCCAGGCACGGTGGCTCATGCCTGTAATCCCAGCACTTTGGGAGGCTAAGGCAGGCAGATCACCTGAGGTCAAGAGTTCGAGACCAGTCTGGCCAACATGGTGAAACCCTGACTCTACTAAAACTACACACAAAAAAATTAGCCGGGCGTGGTGGTGTGCATCTGTAGTCCCAGCTACTGGGGAGGGTGAGGCAGGAGCATCACTTGAGCCCAGGAGGCACAGGTTGTAGTGAGCCAAGATCACTCCACTGTACTCCAGCCTGGGCAACAGAGCAAGACTCCATCTCAAAAAAACACAGAAAGCCTTCCCCAACTAAATCTTACCCGCTCTGATCATTATTTTACTTTGCATTCTGCCAGCAACACAATATCAATGTCATTTTTTTTTTTTTTTTTTGAGACGGAGTCTCACTCTGTCGCCCAGGCTGGAGTGCAGTGGCACAATCTCAGCTTACTACAAGCTCCGCCTCCCGGGTTCACGCCATTCTCCTGCTTCAGCCTCCCAAGCAGCTGGGACTACAGGCGCCCATCACCTCGCCCGGCTAGTTTTATGTATTTTTTAGTAGAGATGGGGGTTTCACTGTGTTAGCCAGGATGGTCCTGATCTCCTGACCTCGTGATCCGCCCGTCTCTGGCCTCCCAAAGTGCTGGGATTACAGGCTTGAGCCACCGCACCCGGCCTTCAATGTCATTTATTAAATACTGCTTTAAGCGTATTTTATCAAATACAAATCAATCAAAGCCAATCTCCATTTGGTTGATTTTTCCAGAGGCACAGCCATACATTAGGCCTCAGACTCATATGGAAACACCACTTCTCATAGCCTAAATTCAAGTTCCCAAATACAATTTTCTATCTTTCCGTTTCTCACTTCCTCACTTTTCTCAATCTGAAATTAAATGTTTCTGAAGAGAGATAAGACGGAGGTGCTACTGGAGGAGTGCAGGTTGACCACTGGTCCTCAGTTTGGGGATGACAGGCAGACCTCTACTGGGGCTCCATAGCTCAGAATAGGATCCTCAACTTGGCAGACCTAAATTTGTCTTTTCAATGCGCCCAAGGAAAGCAAGCTCAAAAAGCCTCATTCATAAAGTACTGATGTAGAAACCAGATATCTATTAATTAACAAGAAGAAATAAAATTTCTAAAGGACCATATTACCTAGATGAAAATCTACATGAACTGGGCATGGTAGCTCATGCCTGTAATCCCAGCACTTCAGGAGGCCGAGGCGGGCAGATCACTTGAGGTCAGGAGTTCAAGACCAGCCTGGCCAACATGGTGAAACCTCATCTCTACAAAAATACAAAAATTGGCTGGGCATGATGGTGAGCGCCTATAATCCCAGCTACTCGGGAGGGTGAGGCGGGAGAATCGCTTTAACCTGGGAGGTGGAGTATGCAGTGAGCTGAGATTGCGCCATTATACTCCAGCCTGGGCGACAGAGCCAGACTCCATCTGAAAAGAAAAAAGAAAGGAAAAGAAAAAGGAAAAAGGAAAGGAAAGGAAAGGAAAATCTACATGGAAATCCACATAAAACCCTGAAAATTGCTTAGCCGCCCTGAAATAATAGCAGTAAGATCTTGTTAGAAGATCTTAAACAATGGTTCTTGGTCTGGAACTAGGCTAGCTGCATAAGAATCCACTGAGAAATCTGTTAAAAATACTAATTTCCAGGTCCCGTCTCAGATGTCTCAGAATCAGAATCTCTAGTGGGGCCAAGAGATCTGTATTTTAAACAAGTGCCCTAGGTGATTCTGATGCCCAGCCAGGTTTGAAAACCACTGTTACAAAGTCTTTTTTTTTTTTTTTTTTTTTTGAGATGGAGTTTCGCTCTTGTTCCCCAGCTGGAGTGCAGTGGTGTGATCTCGGCTCACTGCAACCTCCACCTCCAGGGTTCAAGCAATTCTCCTGCTTCAGCCTCCCGAGTAGCTGGGATTACAGGCATGCACCATCACGCCCAGCTAATTTTGTATTTTTAGAAGAGATGGGGTTTCTCCATGTTGGTCAGGCTGGTCTGGAACTCCTGACCTCAGGTGATCCACCCACCTCAGCCTCCCAAAGTGCTGGGATTACAAGCGTGAGCCACTGCGCCTGCCCTACAAAGTCTTAATGACTGGAGTTATCCTACTCTTAATGTGGTGTATCCATCTCTCCCCAAAATCTGGCCTACAGGCAGATCAACACAGGGGCCAAGCAGCAGAATTATGGTGCATTGCCAGTTCCTGCTTGGACTTTTTTCCTCTTCTCAATCTAGGTTGCCCCTCCCCTCCCCTAAACCCGAGAGCAGACAGCACAGATATAATACAACTGACTGCTGACCTTTTCTGAATTAAAAACCACCTTTCCGTTATGCTTATCAAACTGACGCTAGTTACTGTAACTGGACCTGATTTTGCCCAAACTGCATAAATCTACATTTACAGTAATCTCTTATGATAGCAATATCACAACTTTTTGAACTTATCTGCCAAAAAGCCACACGGTGATCTGTAGTAAAACATTACAGCATAATCTGTCAGCTGACTGACAACCTGATTACATATTTTAAAAATTTTGTCCCCTTAAGGTCACCATGGTGCATCACTCTGTGGTGGAAAATCCTCTAGGTTGCCATACAGAGATAATTTGTTGCATTTCTTGGACCTTTTGTAATACAAGTCCCAATCTTCCCTCCCCCAAGAATTTTACTTTATTTTTTGAGATAGGGTCTCTTATTCTGTCACCCAGGCTGGAGTGCAGTGGTGCAATCACAGCTCACTGCAGCCTTGACCTCCCAGCCTCATTACCGTGCCCAGCTAATTTTTTTGTAATTTTTCTAGAGACAGGTTTCACCATGTTGGCCAGTCTGGTCTCAAACTCCTGGGCTTAAGTGATGTGCCCACCTTAGCCTCTCAAAGTGCCAGGATTATAGGCGTGCCCAGCACCTATAATTTAAAAAATTTTTTAAAAATATGTATTTACTGATATGTAATCCCAGTACTTTGGGAGGCTGAGGCGGGTGGATCACAAGGTCAGGAGATCAAGACCATCCTGGCTAACATGGTGAAACCCTGTCTCTACTAAAAACACAAAAAGTTAGCTGGGCACGGTGGCGGGCACCTGTAGTCCCAGCTACTCGGGAGGCTGAGGCAGGAGGATGGCATTAACCCTGGGGAGGCAGAGCTTGCAGTGAGCCGAGAACATGCCACCGCACTCCAGCCCAAGCGACAGAGTGAGACTCCGTCTCAAACAAACAAACAAACAAACAAAGAACAGAAACAGAAAAAGCATTTGGATTTCAACGTAGCATGCACAAGGGTGGGATAAATATGGAAGAGGGGAAGATGAGCAAGGCAGCACTGACATTTTGATGTGGAGGGTAATGATAAGCTCTCACTAAGTGCTAAGCAACATACAGACATTAACCCTCACCACCTCCTGATGAAACAAGCACACTGGAGAGCATCAGAGTGAATAGGGGCCAATCACCATGCTCTCCTGACTTCTTTCAGTGGCAGTTTTGGCAGTTTGAGAATCCAGGGAGGTGTGTGGTGGAAGACTGAGGAGGTGAGGCCTCGGGAGGTTAGTCAGGACAGAGCTGAGATGACTGAGTGAGACAGGCATGGAAATGAAGTGGGGCTCGGAGGAGTGGGGTGCTAACAGAAGGAGGTTACAGAGACGGTGAAGGATGTGATGAGCACCGTCTTTGTGCTCCAAGGGAAGGTAGCCAAGGGAAGGTATCTGGGAAGCTGGGATGAGGCTTTATTTGGAAAATTTTTAATACCTCAAAAATAATATCCTTTGAAACTCATTAAAATGTATGAGAAATGGAAATGTTTTGGATGTCAACTTGCAAGTGCATAAAGAGATACAAACCTTCCAAAATTATTTTACAGGGTATGTGAGCAAAAATATTTTACAGGGTATGTGAGCAAAAATATTTGCAGTGGCTTTGCTTTCTTTGCCAGAGATCTAACCTCATCCAAGAACTCCAGCAGCACACTCCAACTGAGTTAACCCAGTCAAATAAATGCCCTAATTCTTGCAAGGCACTGGTTCAGAAACAACAAGGATTCGGGAATTCCTGGTTCAGAAATGGACATCCACCTTCATCTGGGTCAATATTTTGAGGAAGTTTGCTGGGAGCTTCTGAGAATAGTTTCCTGCCATCCTGAGAGAACCATACGATAATACTTCCATATATTATTGCCTATACCTGCTGCTGCCATCTCACTACCAGTCTGTGGATGAGGGCAGCTAAAGCTAAGGAAAACAAGGGAGATACTGGCCAGGCGCGGTGGCTCACGCCTGTAATCCCAGCACTTTGGGAGGCCGAGACAGGCGGATCACGAGGTCAGGAGATCAAGACCACCCTGGCTAACACGGTGAAACCCCGTCTCCACTAAAAATACAAAAATTAGACAGGCGTGGTGGCGGACACCTGCAGTCCCAGCTACTCGGGAGGCTGAGGCAGGAGAATGGCGTGAACCTGGGAGGCGGAGCTTGCAATGAGCTGAGATCGCGCCACTGCACTCCAGCCTGGGCAACAAAGCGAGACTCCACCTCAATTAAAAAAAAAAAAAAAAGAAAAAGGAAGAAAGAAAAACAAGGGAGATGCTGCCAGGATTAAATCAATCCTGAAACCACTATACCTCTTTTTTTATTTTTTCTTTTGAGACAGAGCCTCGCTCTGTTTCCCACACTGGAGTGCAATGGCAATCTCGGCTCACTGCAACCTCTGCCTTTGAGGCTCAGGCCATTCTCCCGCCTCAGCCTCCCGAGTAGCTAGTATTACAGGCATCCGTCACCAGGCCTGGCTAATTTTGTATTTTTAGTAGAAACGGGGTTTCACCATATTGGCCAGGCTAGTCTCGAGCTCCTGACCTCAGGTGATCCACCCGCCTCAGCCTCCCAAAGTGCTGGAATTACAGGCATGAGCCAACATGCCCAGCCTATACCTCTTGCCTTCCAATTATGAGAGCCTATATACTTACATATTTTAAAGCCAGCTTGGCCGGGCGCGGTGGCTCAAGCCTGTAATCCCAGCACTTTGGGAGGCCGAGACGGGCGGATCACGAGGTCAGGAGATCGAGACCATCCTGGCTAACATGGTGAAACCCCGTCTCTACTAAAAAATACAAAAAAAACTAGCCGGGCGAGGTGGCGGGCGCCTGTAGTCCCAGCTACTCGGGAGGCTGAGGCAGGAGAATGGCGTAAACCCGGGAGGCGGAGCTTGCAGTGAGCTGAGATCCGGCCACTGCACTCCAGCCTGGGAGACAGAGCGAAACTCCGCCTCAAAAATAAATAAATAAATAAATAAATAAATAAATAAATAAAGCCAGCTTGAGTTGGGTTGTGTTACTTACAGACAAAAGCATCTTAACTGATGCAAATGATTTTCCTCAACCTCTGAAAGGCCAGATCCTACCAGATATTCCATATTTAGTACAAGGATCACCTCCTTCTCAAAGTCTTCGCTAACATCTGCAGGAAAGAGGTTCTCTCTTGGTCCTCTGAGCCAGCATTTCATTGGCCCTTTTCTCTCTTTCACTGTACTATAGTTATCATGTCGCTTCCTGTTTATTGCATCCCAAAGCCTACAGAATAAAAACTTCTTCTCATGGCTCACAATGTCCCCCCGAGAAAGCCCATTTCCCCTTCTCATCTACTGTCCCACACCCTCCATTAACTGCTGGAAGGTGCAGTCATGCTTAGTGTCCTGCAGTTTAAACATTTTCTTTTTTTTCGAGATGGAGTCTCTCTCTGTTGCCCAGGCTGGAGTGCAGTGGCACGACCTCGGCTCACTGCAACCTCAGCCTCCTGGGTTCACACCATTCTCCTGCCTCAGCCTCCATAGTAGTTGGGACTACAGGCCTGTGCCACCATGCCCGGCTAAATTTTCTTGCATTTTTAGTAGAGATGGGGTCTCACCATATTAGCCAGGATGGTCTCGATCTCCTGACCTCGTGATCTGCCCGCCTTGGCCTCCCAAAGTGCTGGGATTACAGGCGTGAGCCACCGTGCCCGGCCTAAACATTTTCTATTCTATTTAAAGCTTCTTTGCTTTTGAGAACAAGTTATTCCCACTTCCTGGAAATCTACTGCCTACTTTGTGCACTTCACAAGCATCTCCATCTCCAGGCCTCGGCTGAGGCATGGACAGACCCCCCTCCATTTTTTTTTTTTTTTTGAGACGGAGTATCACTTCTTCATCTAGACTGGAGTGTAGTAATGCGATCTTGGCTTACTGCAACCTCCGCCTCCCAGGTTCAAGTGATTCTCCTGCCTCAGTCTCCTACATAGCTGGGATTACAGGTGTGCGCCACCACGCTTGGCTAATTTTTGTATTTTTAGTACAGACAGGGTTTCACCATGTTGGCCAGGCTGGTCTCAAACTCCTGACCTCAGGTGAGCCGCCCACCTTGGCCTCCCAAAGTGCTGGGATTACAGGTATGAGCCATCACACCCGGCTGACCCCCTCCATTTTCTTCCCTGACCCCCATGCTCTAAGGCAGACAGCTACTCCTTCACCTTGTAGCAGCTACCCCACTGCATTATTAATTTTCATACCTATTTTCTTCTCTAGACCATAAGCAAGGATGCTGTTCCATTCATCCTGGTATTCTGGGTACCTAGCATATTTCAGATACCTGGTAAATGTTAAGTAAATTTGTGTAACTGTCTTATATATATATAATGAATCTGCAATACCTTCCTTTTTTCTGAGACAGGGTCTTGGCTCTATTGCCCAGACTCACTGCAGCTTCAACTTCCCGCGCTCAAGAAAATCCTCCCACGTCAGTCTCCCAAGTAGCTGGGACTACAAGCATGCGCCACCACACCCAACTACCCAACTAATTTCTTTATTTTTTGTATAGATGGTGTCTCACTATGTTGCCCAGGCTGGTCTTGAACTCCTGGGCTCAAGTGATCCTCCCGCCTAGGCCTCCCAAAATGCTGGGATTACCGGCATGAGCCACCGCACCCAGCCTCTGCAATGCTCTTGATGGCTAACTGGATATTTCATTCATCATTGTATCTAAAGAGCCTAGGATAATGTCTGACACATAACTGCTGTCAATAACTGTTTGTAAAAATAAGTTCCTTCTCCCAATCTGGGTGATATTTAATTTATGGCACTGTTATCCTCCTTTCCTCTCTTCTCCCTCTGGTACCCATAATAGGGCTCTATCTTTGCAGGTCAAACCTGTCTCCTTTTCACAACCACCCCTCATAATCCAGTTATCTTGTCTGGCAGCACAGGGCACAATCTGCCACTGGGGCCTTAAGTTTGTGACACTGCCCGCCATTTCGTCCTAGCGGTTTACTTGGGGGTGGAATGTGTGAGAAAACCACAGCTCCCAAGGGTCCCCACCTCGGGACGTAAGGGAGTGTCCTGCTTCTCCCGCCCCCAAGGCTGACAGGCACCAAACCAGAGCTGGGACGGTCCCTGGCGGTGTCCAGGCGCCACCCTGTCTGCGTGCAGGTGGAAATGAAGGCCTGGGGGCGGGGGCAATAGAGGGAGGCATAAACTTCAAGGTCACAAACCGAACCCCGGTCAGAACGGGCCTAAACGTAGGGTTTCCGCTCGGCTCTCCAGGGAGTTGGGAGCCCTGCCACCGCCTACCCCCACAGCCGCGACTGAATGAGGTCTCACCGCAGGCCGCTACCGCCCCGCGCTCGCTCACTCCGCTCAGTCTCCGCGCTGCTGGGCCGCTCGCACACAGCCCGCAGCTGTTGTCCCGGTGTCACTGGCGACGGGCATCGGCCACTTCCGGTACCCGGGCGGCACTCCAGCCAATCGGCGCGCGTCGCACTCCGCTGGAGGAACAGGTGGTCAGCGCACGAACGCCCCCTTGCCTTTTCCGGCTTTGCTTTTCGCCGGTTCTCGCCCTAGCCCTAGCTCCACGTCGCCGCCGCCTGCCAAGCCGGCTCCCTGGAACAGCAAAGTGCACCCGTCGACGCCCACTTCAGCCCCGGGATCAGTGACGAACTGAGTCCTCCGGTTTCCTAGAACGGCTCCGGGGATGAACTTCCGCTCCGCGATCTGCCGCTCTGCGCCCTGGTGTCGCTCCCCAAGCATTGCGCTGGGCTGAAGAACTCCGGAATCTGCTTTGCATTCCCGCGGGGACGGATTGCCGACCCTTTTAACTCTCCCACCCCGCATCGTTCTTATCCCGTCTTTCCCTTCCACAGACTCCGTGGGTCTGATAAACACAGGGTGCAGATCCTGGGAACAGGCTGCTCCTCGGCGGGAGCTAAGGGAGACCTGCTTTGAGTTCCGGGAGGGCTTGCAGGAGTGACGTTTGGGCTGAAATCTCAAGATTGAGTGGGAATTACCTAGGTTAAGAGTAAAGATCTAGGTTAAGCATCTGAGGCCGCGGAAACAGCCTTCTGCAGCTAGCCTTCCTGGGTTCTCTGAGCAAAGCTTGGCCCATTCTCACCTCAACCTTTCCTTGTTACTTCCTCTGTAGTTTTGCACAGCCAGTTTGTTTTTTTGTTTGTTTGTTTTATTTGTTTTTTTGAGATGGAGTTTCGCTTTTGTTGCCCAGGCTGGCGTGCGATGGCTCCATCTCGGCTCATCGCAACCTCCTCCTCCCAGATTCCAGCGATTCTCCTACTTCAGCCTCCCCGAGTAGCTGGGATTACAGGCATGTGCCACCACGCCCGGCTAATTTTGTGTTTTTAGTAGAGACGGGGTTTCTCCATTTTGTTCAGGCTAGTCTCGAACTCCCGACATCAGGTGATCCTGCCGCCTCGGCCTCCCAAAGTGCTGGGATTACAGACATGAGCCACCGCGCCCGGTCTCCAGCTTGTTTTTTTGTTTGTTTTTTGAGACGGAGTTTCGCTCTTGTCGCCCATGCTGGAGTGCAATGGCATGATCTCCGCTCACTGCAACCTCCACCTCCCGTGTTCAAGCGATTCTTCAGCCTCAGCCTCCAGAGTAGCTGGGATTACAGGTGCCAGCCACCACGCCCGGCTAATTTTTATATTTTTAATACAGATGGGGGTTTCACCATGTTGGTCAGGCGGGTCTCGAACTTCTGACCTTAGGTGATCCACCCACCTTGGCCTCCCAAAGTGCTGGGGTTACAGGCCTGAGCTACCGCACCTGGCCAGCCACCTTATTTTTAGGTGTCAGTTCCAAGATCATCACATTGAAGCCTTTCATTCTATGTAATGTTGCCTCAGAGTACACTATCCTTCCCAAATATCAGTTACAAAGAAGGACTATGATTAACCCTGTTTGGGTCTGGTGCTCAACCCTGGACCAGTCAAGAGGGAAAGGACCATGTATTAACCAAACCTGGTCACCTGCCTTCCCACAAGGATGAGGGCGGGCTTCTCTGTTTGCCTCACCATAATACTATGAAATAGGGAAAGGAGTGAACACCTTCAGAAAGGAATATTGTGTTTATATCCCATACACAATCTAGCAGAAAGAAAACTTTCTCTTGAATTCATCATTGCCGTTAGGCCCTAGACTCTAGGGCCCATCACTTTAGCCACTCTCCTACTAAAATCCTTAACTCCCTTGCCCTACTGTCTGCAACTGCGTGGGAAGTTTGTTAACTTATCTATTTTCCAGCCGGGGGTGGTGAGTCACTCCTGTAATCCCAGTACTTTGGGAGGCTGAGGCAGGTGGATCACTTGATGTCAGGAGTTTGAAACCAGCCTGGCCAAAATGGTGAAACCCCATCTCTATTAAAAGTACAAAAATTAGGCCTAGGCGTGGTGGGTCACGCCTGTAATCCCAGCACTTTGGGAGGCCGAGGTGGGCGGATTGCAAGGTCAGGAGTTTGAGACCAGCCTGGCCAATATGGTGAAACCCTGTCTCTACTAAAAATACAAAAATTAGCCAGGCATTGTGGCTCATGCCTGTAGTCCCAGCAGGAGGCTGAGGCAGAATAATCACTTGAACCTGGGAGGCGGAGGTTGCAGTGAGCTGAGATCTCGACACTGCACTCCAACCTGGGCAACGGAGTAAGACTCCTTCCCAAAAATAGAAAAACTACAAAAATTAGCTGGGCATGGTGGTGGGCACCTGTAATCCCAGCTACTCGGGAGGCTGAGGCAGGAGAATCACTTGAACCCGGGAGGCAGAGGTTGCTGTGAGCCAAGATCATGCCACTGCACTCCAGCCTGGGCCACAGAGTGAGACTCCATGTCAAAAAAAAAAAAAAATCTATTTTCCTTACCCATTAGTGGGAAAAATATATTTTGTTGAAGAGTCCTAAGGTAATTTTATGGTCTCTGCTTTCCACAGGCCCAGAAATCACTTTCTGTTTCCCTAATCAGCTTGTCTACCATTTTCCTCGGTTGCCATTACAACCTTCCTTACTCTGCTCAAAACTTTCTCCAAGCCGCGATCCAAGAAAAGATCATTTCAATCAAAATCATTGCAAGCTACATTTATCCCAAGGAAAGATGCCCAGACTACAAAAATATCCTGCCTCAGAACCAAGGGTAGAAGATGTTTGGTTTTACTGACCTTTATCTAGTACACCTGCATTAATGGATGTCTGCCTCAAGAGCCTAAATTGTGATTCTCGACCTTGACTGCACATTGGAATCACCTGGGATCTAAAATTATGGCTGTCTGGTGCCTCCCACATAGACTCTGTTGAAATTGATCTGAAATATGATCTGGACATGGGTTGTTTTGCTTTTAACTTTCCAAGTAATTCTGACCTACAGCCATGGTTGAAAACCAATAGCATAGGCCAATGGTTCTCAAAGTGTGGTCTCTAAACCAGCAGCATTAGCATCTCCTGGGGACTTGTTAGAAATGAAAATTCTCAGGTCCCACCCACAGATCTCCTAAATCAGAAACTCTGGAGTTGGAGCTCAGAAATGTGTTGTGTTGTGTGTTTTTTGTTGTTGTTGTTTTCTGAGATGGAGTCCACTCTGTCACCCAGGCTGGGGTGCAGTGGCACCATCTCAGCTCACCACAACCTCGGACTTTTGGGTTCAAGTGATTCTCCTGCCTCAGCCTCCCGAGTAGCTGGGATTATAAGCATGCACCACCACACCTGGGTAATTTTTGTACTTTTAGTAGAGACAGGGTTTCACCATGTTGGCCAGGCTGGTCTTGATCTCCTGTCCTCAGGTGATCCACCTGTCTCGGCCTCCCAAAGTGCTGAGATTTCAGGTGTGAGAGCCACCATGCCCGGCCCAGAAATGTGTGTTTTAACAACACTTCATGGCTCTGATGCACAATAAAGTTTGAGAATCATTGGCCCCAGCTTTGGCAGTGCTTAATCTGACCTGCCCTTGTGTATGGGTTAGGAAGTAAAAGGATAAGTTGTCTCCTCTCGGCCACTCCCCGGCTCACCATTTGCTTTATTTTATTTTATTTTATTTTATTTTATTTTATTTTATTTTATTTTTATTTTTTTTGAGACGGAGTCTCGCTCACTGCAAGCTCTGCCTCCTGAGTTCACGCCATTCTCCTACCTCAGCCTCCTGAGTAGCTGGGACTACAAGTGCCCACCACCACGCCCAGCTAATTTTTTTGTATTTCTAGTAGAGATGGGGTTTCACGGTGTTAGCCAGGATGGTCTCAATCTCCTGACCTCATGATCCGCCCACCTCGGCCTCCCAAAGTGCTGGGATTACAGGTATGAGCCACCGGGCCTGGCCCAAGTCAGGCATTTTTTTATATGCATTAGCGTGAATAGCGTGAATTGTTTACGATTTCCTTTGCAAGCTTTCAAATTGCAACTTTTTTTTTTTTTTTTGAGACGGAGTCTCGCTCTGTCGCCCAGGCTGGAGTGCAGTGGTGCACTCTCAGCTCACTGCAAGCTCCGCCTCCTGGGTTTACGCCATTCTCCTGCCTCAGCCTCCCGAGTAGCTGAGACTACAGGCGCCCGCCACCTCGCCCGGCTAGTTTTTGTTTTTTGTATTTTTTAGTAGAGACGGGGTTTCACCATGTTAGCCAGGATGGTCTCGATCTCCTGACCTCGTGATCTGCCCATCTCGGCCTCCCAAAGTGCTGGGATTACAGGCTTGAGCCACCGCGCCCGGCCTATCAAATTGCAACTCTTGAAGTGTTGTTTTTGATTAGATTGTCTTTTTATTTTTTATTTATTTATTTTTTGAGACAAGGTCTCATTCTGTAGCCCAGGCTGGAGTGCAGTGGCAAAATCATAGCTCAGGGCAGCCTCGACCTCCTGGGCTCACATAATCCTCCCATCTCAACCTCCCCATGTAGCCGGGACTACAGGTACACACCACCATGCCCGACTAATTTTTTTATTTATTGTAAAGAAAGGATCTCACTATGTTGCCCAGGCTCAGCTTGAACTCCTGGACTCAAGCAATCCTCCTGCCTCAGTCTCCGAAGGTGCTGGGATTACAAGCATGAGGCACCACACCCTGCCGGATTGTCTTTATTTCACATTTTGTGTATAAAATGAGTTTTATATCACATGCTGTAAAACCACTCAATGTCCATAAAATGCATCCAGCAATACCACACAAATATGAGGTGGGGCCCCTGGTGAGTAGAGTACAGATTCCAGAACCGGGACCCAGCTCAGGAAACTAGTTTAGAAGGTCCAGATGAGAGTCAGAGCTACTTTTATTTTATTTTATTTTATTTTATTTTTATTTTTTTTGAGAGGGAGTCTTGCTCTGTCACCCAGGCTGGAGTGCAGTGGCCGGATCTCAGCTCACTGCAAGCTCCGCCTCCCGGGTTCACGCCATTCTCCTGCCTCAGCCTCCCGAGTAGCTGGGACTACAGGCGCCCGCCACCTCGCCCGGCTATTTTTTTGTATTTTTTAGTAGAGACGGGGTTTCACCGTGTTAGCCGGGATCGTCTCTCGATCTCCTGACCTCGTGATCCGCCCGTCTCGGCCTCCCAAAGTGCTGGGATTACAGGCTTGAGCCACCGCGCCCGGCCCAGAGCTACTTTTATTTTAATCTCCAGGTGATTCTGATGCATTTGGGAATCTTTCAGGAACAAGCTTATACATTTAAATTCAGTGTCCAAGTAACACAGCAAGCCCTAATGGTGAAATTCACACTAAAGAGAAGTAATAATGAATATTTAATTAAACACATGCCAAGATACATATGTATAGACATCCTTAAACCTATATGACCTCCCAAATTCCATTTTTAAATTGGTTATTTGAAGCCTAAATACGTTTATTTACCCTTGGAACATAGTTATGAATGTTGGGTAAGTTCTAACAACCCACGAAAATGTATTTACCCAATTACACAAGTGAAGTAGCATACCCTTGCAATGAGCAATATAAATCAATATTCTGGTGATACTAGATATAAAACAAAATAGGAAAATGAGTAAGAAATTGTCTTTTTTAATTTTTATTTTTTATTTTTTAGAGACAGAGTCTTGCTGTAGCCAAGGCTGGAGTTCAGTGGTACAACTATAGCTCACTGTGGCAACTCCTGGGCTCAAGTGATCCTCTTGCCTCCGCCTCACAGATCACTGGGAAAAAAATGAGGGGGCAGATGGAGTTATTGAAGGAAGCTTCTGCATTATTTGGTTGTTTTTGTTTTGTTTTTTGTTTTTGAGACAGAGTCTTGCTCTGTTTCCCAGGCTGGAGTGCAGTGGCACAATCTTGGCTCGCTGTAACGTCCGCCACCTGGGTTCAAGCGATTATCATGCCTCAGCCTCCGGAGTAGCTGGGATTACAGGCACGCACCACCACACCCAGCTAATTTGTATTTTTAGTAGAGACGGGTTTTGCCATGTTGGCCAGGCTGGTCTCAAACTCCTGACCTCAGGTGATCCACCCATCTCGGACTCCCAAAGTGCTGGAATTACAGGCATGAACCACCGCGCCTGGCCTTCTGCACTATTTGAAGAGCTCTCAATGTTGTTAGCCCATTTTCCGCTTAAAATCCAACTCTGTATTTTCCTTTTTTTTTTCTTTGTAAACTGTCTCACTCTGTCGCTCAGGCTGGAGTGCAGTGGTGCGATCTTGGCTCACTGCAACTTCCACCTCCCAACCCTCTTCCTCTTTTTATAAGGACACACATCATATTGGATAGGGGCCCCACCTTTACAATATTATTTAATCTCAGTTACCTCCTTAAAAGCCTTATCTCTAAATAGAGTCACATTTGGGATTAAGGCTTCGACATATAAATTTTGGGGGAATACAGTTCAGTCTGTAACACCATGCTTCACCCCAGATCAATTAAAATTTGGAGGAGGAGGCCGGGAGCGGTGGTTCACGCCTGTAATCCTAGCACTTTGGGAAGCCAACGTGGTGGTGCGCAGCTGTAGTCCCAGCTACTCAGGAGACTGAGATAGGAGAATCGCTTGAACCTGGGAGGCAGAGGTTGCAGTGAGCTGAGATCGTGCCACTGCACTCCAGCCTGGTGACAGTACGAGACTCCGTCTCAAAAAAAAAAAAAAAAAATTGGAGAAGGAGGGCAAGCATTGGTACCTTTTCTTTTTTCTTTTTTCTTTTTTTTGAGACACGGTTTCACAGTGTTGCCCAGGCTGGAATGCAGTGGCATGATCACAGCTCACTGCTCCCACCTCAGCCACCTGAGTAGCTAGGACCACAGGCATGCACCACCATACTCAGCTAATTTTATTTTTATTATTTTTTGTAGAGACAGGGGTCTCACTATGCTGCCCAAACTGGTCTGGAACTCTTGGGCTCAAGCAATCCGCCCACCTTGACCTCCCAAAGTGCTAGGATTACAGGCATGAGCCACTGCACCCAGCCAGCATTGGTACTTTTAAAAGAGCTCTCCAGGCTTGGCCAAGCATGATGTCTCACGCCTGTAATCCCAGCACTTTGGGAGGCCAAGGCAAGAGGATCACTTGAGGTCAGGAGTTTTGAGACCAGCCTGGCCAACATGGTGAAACCCCCGTCTCTACGAAAAATACAAAAATTATCTGGGTGTGATGGTATGCACCTGTAGTCCCAGCTAACTCAGGAGGCTGAGGCAGGAGAATTGCTTGAACCTGGGAGGCAGAAGTTACAGTGAGTTGAGATGGTGCCACCGCAGTCCAGCCTGGGCGACAGAGTGAGACTCTATCTCCAAAAAAAAAAAAAAAAAACTCTCCAGGATTAAGAACCACTAGTAGCCGGGCGCGGTGGCTCACGCCTGTAATCCCAGCACAGATGGGCAGATCACCTGAGGTCAGGAGTTTGAGACCCACCTGACCAATATGGTGAAACCCCGTCTCTCCTAAAAATACAAAAATTAGCTGGGCATGGTGGCACATGCCTGTAGTCACAGCTACTCGGGAGGCTGAAGCACAAGAATTGCTTGAACCCAGGAGGCGGAGGTTGCAGTGAGCCGAGATTGTGCTATTACACTCCAGCCTGGGCAACAGAGCCAGACTCTGTCTCAAAAAAAAAAAAAAAAAAGGTGCAGTGGCTCACGCCTGTAATCCCAGCACTTTGGGAGGCCAGTGGGTGGATCACAAGGTCAGGAGATCGAGACCATCCTGGCTAACCCGGTAAAACCCCGTCTCTACTAAAAATACAAAAAAAAAATTAGCTGGGCATGGTGGCGGGCACCTGTAGTCCCAACTACTCGGGAGGCTGAGGCAGGAGAATGGTGTGAACCTGGAAGGCGGAGCTTGTAGTGAGCATAGATCCTGCCACTGCACTCCAGCCTGGGCGACAGAGCGACACTCCCTCTCAAAATAAATAAATAAATAAATAAATAAATAAATAAATAAATAAATAAATAAATAAAATTAAAATTAAAAAGAAGAGAGGGCCGGGCGCGGTGGCTCAAGCCTGTAATCCCAGCACTTTGGGAGGCCGAGGCGGGTGGATCACGAGGTCAGGAGATCGAGACCATCCTGGCTAACATGGTGAAACCCCGTCTCTACTAAAAAAATACAAAAAACTAGCCGGGCGTGGTGGCGGTCGCCTGTAGTCCCAGCTACTCGGAGGCTGAGGCGGGAGAATGGCGAACCCGGGAGGTGGAGCTTGCAGTGAGCCGAGATCGGGCCACTGCACTCTAGCCTGGGCCACACAGCGAGACTCCGTCTCAAAAAAAAAAAAAAAAAAAAAAAAAAAAAGAAGAGAAGTAGATATGTTTACAGATTTCAGCATCCTCTTCCCTGCTCGGGAATAAAGAGACAGTTCTCTTGCTGGGCATCAGGTGGCGCCAGGAACTTACA